>NC_090931.1:1367620375-1367928330 GCF_040938575.1 Ambystoma mexicanum
ACTCCTGTTCCCCTCTTCAGGCCCTTGGGAAGGTGGTGGTGGTGTGAGGGGGTGAGGGTGGTGCTGAAGCAGGTGCAGCACCAGGTGGCAGTTCTGCAGCCAGGGATGCCATCTCTATGGTGGAATCAGCAAGTTGCTGGAGAAATAGCTATGCTCTGAAGAATAGCCAGAAACACAATGAGAATAAGCTCTAGGGTGTGGTCTTTTATTGGGGTGCTAGTACGCGGTTGGCGGACATGCGCGCTGTCCGTGGACAGATCGAACACAAAAAAGGGTTCAACAAGTTTCAAAATATATGTAGAAACTCAGGATTACTATGTGGGACTTGTGACATGATGAGTTTTTATGGAAAAATATTGTGGATTACTCGAAAATGTGCTTCTGAATTGTTCGGGGACACAAACAGTGTCTGCATTCAGAACACGCGATCAGCATGGGCGCGGTCACATGATCCCTTCGTGAACAGGTCCGCAAAGGAAGCTCCTGTCCGCAGGACACCAAATACACAGACATTGGTTTGCGCATGCGCGTTGATGTTCTACGGACAGGGTTCGGGTCCTGAATTAATTAAAAGTGCGTCACACATCAAACTAACAATTCTGGACATCGCGTATGTTCTAGAATTGTTTAAACTTGCTAGCGAACACTACGGACAGATATAGTGTTCTTTAGGACACTTCCATTTTTGTTTGATTACAAACTTTTCAGGACATCAATTGTGTTCTTAGAACATTTAACTTGCTAGCGAACATTACGGACAGGTATAGTGTTCTTTAGGACACCTCCATTTTCATTTATTTACGAACATTTCAGGACACCGCTTGTGTTCTTAGAACAGTTTCAACTTGGTAGCGAACAGTACGGACAGGTATAGTGTTCTTTATTAGGACACCTCCATTTCCGTTTAATTACGAACATTTCAGGACACCAATTGGGTTCTTAGAACAGTTTCAACTTTCTAGCGAACAATACAGACAGGTATAGTGTTCTTCAGGACACCTCCATTTTCGTTTATTTACGAACATTTCAGGACACCGCTTGTGTTCTTAGAACAGTTTCAACTTGGTAGTGAACAGTATGGACAGGTATAGTGTTCTTTATTAGGACACCTCCATTTTCGTTTAATTACAAACATTTCAGGACACCAATTGGGTTCTTAGAACAGTTTCAACTTGCTAGCGAACAATACGGACAGGTATAGTGTTCTTCAGGACACCTCCATTTTAGTTTATTTACGAACATTTCAGAACACCCGCGCTGTCCGCGGACATCTACATTGTTTTAAAAAAAATAAAACATGGGAAGTAATTAAAACACAATATAAAAAATTAACTTTTTTTCACATATATTAATAATTTATGACAGAGAAGGTGAGGCAGAAACAGAAACAAAAACAGGAGAATTAGGGGTTTCAACATGATTGATATCAGGTGAAGAAGGGATGGAAGTCTCATCAAAATGTTTTGGATTATGGAGAGGGTTTGGGGATAATTGACTGGGATATGGTGAGGGGGGACAAGTACACATGGGATGATGGTATGAGGTTTTTCTTTTAAAATGATCCTCAACAAAAGTTTTCAAATTATTAAAATTGCTCAATAATAAATCAATTTTTTCTTTTAAGCTGTCAAGCGTGTTTTCCATAACAGTTTCTTCAGACATATTTTCTATTTTGGTATGCTCTGTACAAAAAGAAATATATATGTTAAATATATATAAAATAATAATACTTAAATGGTTTATATTGTAAAGTGTGTACCAGTAGCTTCACTATTTTCTGACATTTCGTCATGTGGGAAGTGCTCCTCTAGCCATTCCAGAGTACTAGACATTTCTGTGAGAAAAAAAAATATATATATAATATATTTTTTGTAATCTAATACAGAAAGTTTATAAAGATATGAGTAAAATGATGTACACTTACTATTTCAGGTAAGATATGTTCTGAGTAGTCTGTAGGTTTGGTCTTGGTCTTAGTTGTGGAGTGTCTGTCAGGTAATTATGTTGGAAGCCTATTTATCTTCTCTTGGTATATTCCATTTTAGAATATATTGTATTTAAATGAATGGTTAGTGTGGTACATATATGGGTTACATTTCGTATGTATTACTACATATAATATGTATGTTTACTACTTTGTGAATTTTTTAAATGCTATCATGTTGTAATATAACAATGAAACATGCCCCCCCAGACTTTTTAGGTAGTGGTACTGTTGTCCGAATATGTCTGCGGACATCAAAAATTTTCGTGGACATTACATTCAGTAGAAGTGGTTCAGTATGTTCCATATTAGATGTACATAAAGTCAAAGTTACTATTGTTAAACTTTGCTACTAAAAACCTATGAAATTCAGTGAAAAAAACTTTGTTAAAGGGACGTTATGGTTAAGTTGTGCTACTAAAAACCTATGAAATTCAGTGAAAAAACTTTGTTAAAGGGACATTATGGTTCCAAGTAAAACCGAAAAACCTTTGAAATTCGCCAGTTATGGTAAGCTAAGCAACCATAACTCGATCCACCACCGTGCACTGCTAAGCCTAACACCCAGGACATCAAAGATGACATCACAAATGTCATTGATGACATTACTGATGACATCACATGTGCATTTATCTTTCATGAAAAGTCTTGTAGGGTATTTTGTGGAGATTTGGGGCCTGATGGTATTTTCTTACCGCCGAAAAATAACTTAGCAACAATCACTCCTTGTATTCAGATTGGGCCATGTACAACAATAATACAGTGGACATGCATTATTTCAGCACACAGACATGCGTGGTTGGTATGCGTGGTTGGTATGCGTGGTTGGTGGTATTTTGGTGAGAATAATTCCCTTGTTTTATTTGTGGCCCCAATATGCAGAACCCCTTATTTTTGTTTAGATTTTTCGTGTAATCACTAGAGAGACCTCAGGCTTGCAATTCAGGAACACCACATTTTCATTTTTAGTGTGCCACCATGGGCAATTTCTCTCTGTTTTATCTACGCCAGCGAGCTATCATGTGGTATTTTCACTATCTTATATACGGTAGTGAACTATGTCCCGGGCCTCCCTTTTTGTCGACTCATAGACCTCCGACAAACTACAACACACACAGTTAGTTATAATTGCTCATACTGAATTACATTGTGCACACGGCTGCAACCAAACCTGATGTTTAGCTACCTTGAAAATGACAATTGCACTGTCTAAACATCTCCCCACATCATCAGCACTGTATTGGTAAATATAAAACACACCACCCGTCTGCTTTCAAATATTTTTGTGTATTATAAAAGTTGCATTTAAACACGATCTCACTCTTTACAGAAATAAATAAAATAGCACAGTAACAGCATTATCTGTGATACACTGAAAAGAGAGTGGCGGAGACAAGAACTCAATTTGCAACATTAAACACGTGAGCAAAGCACGGGAATCTCCTTTCCTACACTGACTGAATATTCTCGTACACACTCAGCCCCCACACTTCTGTAATTACCTTAACTGTTCAGCATTAATTTTTCTCCGGCTATTCTCTTTCTGAATTTGGCTCCCTTGAAGATTAACCCCAGTGAAAACAAGCGTCTGTCGTTCTCAAACGGGGTTATTACCTGGAATTCTCAGCTTTTGTAGCAGGAATGCTTCAGCCAGGAAACAGGTCCTTCTCCCAGCTCTGCCAAATCTCGATTCTCCTCCCCCTCTCCTCAAGCTTCCCCAGCAAAACTCTAATCACTGCCTCTAGCATGATACTTGCTATGACGCTGCTCCAATCAGAATCAATCATGCCATCTCCTCCCTCACTACACAATGGCTTGTTTCTACAATAACAATTTGTAGCCAACTGATTTCCTGTTCCTTCGAGCCCTTTGCTTCCTGTAGTTATGTGGACAGAGCAGCAGAGAAAACGAAAAAAAAATAATGAATGTGCGTTTAAAAGTTCACTTTCAGAGTAGGCCTAATTCTGCAGTGGAGACACATTTTTATTAGTGGGTTATGTTAAGTGCAGTTTTATTAGTCAGGTTAGTTATTAATGAGGTTAGTTATTAATTTTCAAATGTGTCTCTTGCACCATAGGCATTTCAGGTGAAAAACAGTGTGCATTTTTAAATGTGCACGTGTGCTTTTAACTGTAAAATAGATTTGCTTTACTTATATGTCCATGTTACTCTGGCGACACATATAGCAATGCACCACACTCATGTGGTGGTGCTGCAAAAAAAAAATTGCTACCTGTGCAGTAGTGCTGTACTCTGTGCTGTAACACGCCAAATATCCTTACATACCCTCCTTTTGTTTTTAGAACTTGGCTACGATCCAAGCCAATTCCTAAAAACAACTTGTTCTTTGTTTTTTCTTTTAAAATGCATGTGTATTGGCACATCTTTCTCTTCCTGACGTAGCTACTAAAATCAGTAACATTTTCATTTTTACTGATAGCACAATCAACCATCCACCCATGATTAGCACCAGGACAGCCAAACCCACTATTGAGCGTTCCCCCAGGTTCCCCAATTAAATCTTTCCACTTCTATTATCCCCAGATTACTAATTGTAATATTGTTTTTTCTCAAATTCATTTTTATAACATGTCTTTCTTTGTGATTCAATAAATATTCTACATCCGGATCTATTGGAAAATATCCCTTTGAAAAAAATCGATATTTTCCACTTGGCTTTCCCAACCATCATTTGTTACATGAAACAATGTTAACCCCCCAATTGACACAATTGTATCCTTTGGAACCTGTAAATAAAAACATTATATTTCACCTGTTTAACCACGTATGTTCCATGGTTTAAATGTACTACCGTCATGTTCTTTAAACAGGTGCTGACCAACCATTTACCTCTGACCATCTTAGCCTGTGCCATTTCTTCACTCCCCATATTGCTAATAATCACTTCACATCCTTCTGATATACTTGGGTCAGATTTCAAACCACAAATAGCATCTGTGGCATCAGGAACAAACGGTTTACCTGGACACATATAATTTTGTTCTTTAAATTTTACACATGTTTCCAGGTTTGGAATTAAATAAACTTCAGGTTCCCATGACTGAAATGCCACCACTTCTGGAGTCTTAATCTTAATGAATTTGTCCTCTTGCCAAAATCCCACGTTGTGTACCCACTTCGTTTGATAAATAAGTTCAGGGGCTACATATGGGATGCATAGCAAAAATCCGATCTCTAGTCTTTCCAAGTCCACATATAACGGCATTGCATTACCCATTTCGAATGCAATTTTTACCTGTATTATATCAATTTCCCTCCTGGTCAATCTTTCTATCATTTGACGAATGATATCCTGCGAAACAAAATACAATGGGATATGTCCTTGAATCAATTGTGAAACTGCAGTTTGAACTTCTCTCATATAATTCGATAATGGTCTATCAACAGGACTCATTATGTTCAATATTTCATTTAAAGTTCTGTCATGCTTAAGTATTATTTTAGTCGCCCGTTGCATTACATCCGCTTGTTCATTTAGAATGATTGCAGTTTCATTTATGAATCTTACTTGTTCATCCAGTCCCCCTCTAATTCCATCTAATGTTTTTTGTATTATTTCTAGGTCAATACTCAGTTGTTGCGCTTTAGTACTCAGTGTTCCTACCGAAATAGAATTGGCTGTTGATATTGTGGTACCTATTATGGCTCCAACTATAGACATTACCAATGATATCGCGAGCATCACCGCCCCTCTCTTTCCTCTCCTCTTCTTAATGTATGCTGAATTCACAAATGTTTTCTCCAATTGCATTAATATATCTCTTATTGACTGCTTAGTGTCCTCTTTTCTTATTTCCAGCCACTCTTTAGTCTGTTCAATCTTAATTCCGGTATTGTTCAAATGTTTTTCAATCAAAATCTCAGGATTCAATGGTATGTATATATTTTGGAAAATCATCCTTCTATCACTCATGATGAATCCTGGTGCCTCTTCCACCGCGATACCAGATGCTGGTCCAGGTTCAATGACAACCTGTGCTTCTGAATTCTTGAAGATTCCTCCAAATATCATCATCATTAACCATATCATCGGTATCATCTTCAATGCTGATCGCTTTGCAGCCTTGGTCTTCACCCCTCTTTGGGGCTTTCCCGGAATCCGTCCACGGGGGCTCCAGGACTCCATCGTCTCCCGTGGGCTCTGATCCCGGAACCTCCGACCAAATAATGTTAATTTTCTAAATCAAATAGAAAATAAACAAATTAAGTACATAGCACAATACTAACTTCACCCTTTTGCCAAAAATAAAACATGCTTGGTAAAAATATATATATATATATATATATTTTTTTTTCTGAAATTAAACACAAGTTAAAAAGAAAACAAGCACATATAAAACAGCATTCAATATTTAATACATTTTCTCTCTGCACACCAACCATGAGCTTCCATTATATTTATTTATTTATTTATTTATTTATTTTATATTATATATTTTTACATATATTACAGTGTTTATGTGCCATTATAACAATCAACTTCTTAACTTCTTTGTCACTGCCTCCTGATTGTACCCATTTATTTTCTCTTTTTTGTGTTCAAGGGACTTTATCTGTTTCTACATGCTCAAGCTGCCTGATCTCATGTCTGGGATGGCATGGTTTGATTTGATTTACATGGACAAACTGCTCTATTGCCGTTTCACCTTCATTTTTCAAAATTTTATAAACTACAGGAGAGACCTTATCTATAATTCGAAATGGCCCCTGCCAGGCTGCTAGAAATTTAGAATGTTTCTGTTTACTTTTTCCAAAATGAAACTTGTACACCTGATCCCCTACACTGTATTCCTTTACTGATGTCTTTTTGTCATAATAAGAATTTGCACTGTCAGCAGCTCTTTCCAGATTTCTCTGCACAAAAGCAAATGTATGTTGCAAATGCCTCCTCAGTTCATCAATATATTCATGAACTGTGGATGCACTCACAAGTGTCTGCTCATGTGTTCTGTATAGTAGGTGTTGTGGTAACACCATTTTCCTACCTGTCAAGACCTCATGGGGGCTAACACCTGTTGCTTTGGCAGGAGTTGATCTGATTGCCATCAAAACCAATGGTAAACGTAAATCCCAGCTGGAACCTGCTTCTGCCACAAATTTCTTTAAAATATCCACAACAGACCTATTGCTTCTTTCAACTGTACCTGAAGACGCTGCCCAATATGCGATATGTAGTTTCCTTTTCACACCTAGTATTTGCCATACCTTACTCATTAGAGTACTTGTGAAATGACTTCCTCTGTCTGACTCAATTCTTTGTGGCAACCCAAACCTTGAGAACACATGGTTCACCAGCAATGTTGCTGCTGTTTGCGCACTACAATCTGGTGCAGGAATGCATTCAATCCACTTCGACATCAAACATACCACACTTAAAATATAACAGTTTCCCCTGCTCGACCTTTTTAAAGGACCTACATAGTCTATTTGCAAATCTGACCATGGGAGAGTTAGGCCTCTTTTCATCAATGGTGCTTTATGCATTGGTGAAGCAGGTTTAAATTGGGCGCATACTAGACATCCTCTAGTATATAATTCCACATCTTGGGACATATGTGGCCAGTAAGCATAATCTTTTAGTATTTCTAATGTTTTTTGTGAACCTCTATGGCCTGCAGGTATGGCATCATGTGCATGGTGTAGCATTAGCCCTCTGAATGAAAGGGGTACTACCCACTGTATTTGTCCTGTTATGGACTCTCTAATCATGAGTCCATCCTGTAATCTAATTCGTGTTTTGTTCTTTAATAGCACCCTCAACTCTTCTTTTCCCATACAATCATTTTCTGTTAAAGGATTTTGTTCAGGATCTATCAAATGATTATAATAGATTCCCAAAATTCAATCATTCTTTTGTGCCTCAATCAAATCTTGGTCTGGCGTGTCATGACTCCACTGCACCACCGGTTGATATACCTCCTTTGGGCTTTAGAACGTGTCACTGCATCAATTTGTATTTCACCCATTAAATAATCAATAGGTAGCAATTCTCCCATCACAGCCCCAATCTTAGCCAGGTGGTCTGCCTTATCATTTCCCTCCTTATCCTCTCCTGGTGTTTTTAAATGCCCACACATTTTTCTCCAGTATATTGTTAAATTATTCTCTGACACCAATTTGTCTATGGCTTGTATGATTTTTCCATGTTTAAGTGGCTTTTTGTTGTATGTAACCATGCCTCTTGCTTTCCAAAAAGGCAAATACTCCGCAAAGCTATTCCGTGCATAGTCAGAATCAGTCACCAGGACAATTTCACTGAACTTTTTATCAACTGCAGTAGCAATTGCTTTATAAATGGCTGCCAATTCCGCCACCTGACTGCTCCTATCTCCAATCCTCATCCCTATACTGGGGACGCCTTCACATTTCAACCAGACATTTCCTATTCCTGCCACTAATTGTTTATTACTGTCATTTTCAATGTGAAAAGCACAACCCTCCACATATACAGTTGGCAAATCCTTGCATGTTTTTTCATCAAAAGCTTTGTGTGGTGATTGTTCAAATTCCTGCAAACTAGTTTCCACTTCCATTTCATTTGGTATTTGTTCAGCTGCACAGTCATGTAAGTCAGCTAACCCTTGAGCAATTGGGCTCTTTTTATTTTGTCCATATCTCACTTCTACGGGAAAACCTTGTAATGCCAGCGTCCATGAAGTGATTCTGGATTGCGCTAGATTACCTGATCTAATTCTTTTACTCTCTAAAAATTGCAAAGGTTGATGATTTGTTTCAATAATCACCTTTTCTCCCTGAACAATGGGGCAGAAATGTTGTAGCGCCCACACAGTGGTTAATAGGGCCTTTTCACATTCATTAAATTTCATTTCAACTTGGGAAAATGCCTTACTTGCATAGGCAATGGTTTTGTGATTCAAATCGTGTTTTTGTGATAACACTGCTGACATACAATGTTCAGAAAAACCTATTTCTATAAAGAAATCCCTGTCCTTTATGGGGTATGCTAAACATGGTGCCTGTACAAGACATTCCTTTAATTTAGCCACTGCATCAGACTGCTCTTTTTCCCATTTCCAGGGAGTATTCAGTTTAAGCAGTTTAGTCAATGGTTGAGTGATTTCTGCATAATTTTCAATGAACTTTCTGTTATAGCCTGTCATCCCTAATAAACTTTTTACTCCTTTCACATTTTTAGGATCTTTTAATCTTTGTATGGCCTCTATTTTCTTCTTTTGTGGATTTAGCCCATGTTCAGTCACTTCATGCCCTAGAAAGTTCACTTTTTTCTTGCACCATTGTGCTTTTTGCAAAGATACTTTGGCGCCTGCTTTCTGCAATTGGCCAAGTACATGTCTTATTTCATCAAAATGGCTTTTCAGGCTTTCATTTTTTATCAGGACATCGTCCACATAAACTATTGTTCCTCTTTCCGTTGCATCCGCATGGCCTTTCTCAAAAATATGCCAAATTCACTCCCACTATTGATGTACCCGAACGGAGCTCTAAGCCAGGCATATTGAGTCCTGTCAAATGTAAAGGAAAATAAATGTTGGATCTCCTCTGCCAATGGCACGCACCAATATCCAGAGGTGAGATCTAATGTGGTAAATACATTTGAACCATGTACCTGAGCTAGTGTTACACAGTTGATGGTCGTGCAGAGTATGGGCTATCCCTCTGTCCCCAAGTATCAGACTGACATCCACGATAATGCCTGCCAGAATGAAATTTAGGGCCAAAGGTGGTAGTCCGTGGAGTCAGGACGCGGGAACAACCGGAAGAACCCCTGGAGCGCTGCAAGGGAAGGTAAATGGTTATGTAACGGTACAGTGTGCAGTTATCTAAGTATAAACATCCGAAACAGTGAAATACCTGTGAGTGTTGGAGCGTTGACCCAGAGAGTGGTTCTAATGGCAACTGGTCCGGGTAGAGCGTGATAATAAGTCCTTGCAGGCAACCACCTAAGGCAGGACCGAGGTCCCACTGAAACACGTGATCCGTAGGGTATACTGGAGCAGTCCGAGGTCAAAAACAGGAGATCCAAGATAGAGGAGGGCTAACCACAAGGCAGTCCATAAGGCAGAGCGTAGGTCGGCAACAGTTGATCAAAGTTCCAAGGCAAGTAAGGGCAAGACACGAAGCAATCCGTTAGGGGAAAAAAGTTCGGCAGCCAAATATATTCAAAGTTCCAAAGTAGACAAGGGTTTGACAAAGAGCAATCCGTAGTACAAAGCCGTGGTCAAAAGTAAGAGTCCTGAACGAAGCGAGAGCGACACGTGATCCAAAAGAACAGCTGTGAAGCAACGCTTTCAGTAACTGGGCTCCTTTTATCCGACGTAAGGAAACACGTGACAACGGTCACGTGACGCAAGTTACCAAAGCGTTGCCGTATTGCTAGGCAACGAGTCACGTGATCCGTGTCATGCTGTGTCGGACAGTCCTCCGTGGATGGTGTGATTTTTTGTGATGAAGGAGCCTCCAATTCACTTGCCACAAACGTGAAGGGCGATAAACTCCAGTTTTGTCAAGCACTCCATATCGTGCCCTACAGTGTGAAACCTGCTGAGGCAGTAAGGTACCTCTGTCGGGACGTGTGTGTTTGAGTGCTGCTTGGGAGGAGAGTGTGGACGTGGAGGGGCGTGTCTTTTGTGCGGGGGGCGGTGTGACAGAATCCCCCCTCAAAGGCCCACGACCCCGTGGGCTTGCCGGGTTATCCCTATGAAACTGCAACACCAAAAGCGGTGCCTGGACATCACGGGAATGAACCCAAGAGCGGTCCTCAGGGCCATAACCCAGCCAGTCCACCAGGTACTGGAGGCGACCCCTATGGAAGCGAGATCCAAGGATGGCACTGACCTCAAACACG
This sequence comes from Ambystoma mexicanum, assembly GCF_040938575.1. NCBI lineage: Eukaryota > Metazoa > Chordata > Amphibia > Caudata > Ambystomatidae > Ambystoma > Ambystoma mexicanum. Next base: position 1,367,631,208 of record NC_090931.1, read on the forward strand.
TCCTGGGAAGACACAGAGACAGGGGCGGGAGGAACAAGGACATGAGTGGAAGCAAGGTAAGGCTTAAGGAGGGAGACATGGAAGACCGGATGGATCCGCCAAGCACGCGGAACAGATAATCGCAGGGCCAAAGCGGGGCAACAATTTGCGACAACCAGGGATTCGTAGGTGTCTGGTCGATAACCACACCCGATCGCCCACCTGATACACCGGTGCCTCAGCCCGCTTACGGTCCGCCTTAACCTTCATCACGGACTGCGCCTCGCGGAGGTGGACCAGAGTTTGTGCATGAACACCAGCCAGATCACGTACGCAGGCGTTGGCAGCAGGAGTGTCAGAGGAGAAATCAGGGAGCGGTAGGACTCGTGGATGTTGCCGATACATAGAATAGAAGGGAGAAAACCCAGTGGCCGAATGACGAGAATTGTTGTATGCGAACTCAGCAAGGTAGAGCAGCTTGGACCAAGAGTCCTGGAACTGAAGGGACAGACAACGCAGGTATTGCTCTAGGGCTTGGTTAACCCTCTCAGTTTGCCCATCGCTTTCGGGATGGTATGCCGAAGAGAAGCGAGCATCGATACCCAAGAGTTTGGTAAGAGCACGCCAAAAACAGGACGTGAACTGGGATCCCCGGTCCGATACAATGACTTGTGGTAGCCCAAAAAGACAGAAAACCATCTTGAAGAACAGGCGAGCCAGTGTTGGGGCCGATGGTATGCCTGTGCATGGAATGAAACGGGCCATTTTTGTATATGAATCGACAATAACCCATATGGTATTGTAACCTTGCCTACGGGGCAAATCAGTGATGAGATCCATAGAGATGGTGTGCCATGGCCTGGGAGGTATGGGTAACGGCAGAAGCAACCCTAACGGTCGTCCTCTGCGTGTTTTGCATTGTGCGCATATGGAACATGTGTTTACATAGTTTTCTACGTCTCTTCTCATGGATGGCCACCAGCACCAGCGATGCAATAATTCAAGGGTGCGTTGTTGCCCGGGATGGCAGTTTATGGCAGCATCATGCGACCAGGCCAGCGCCTGATTGCGTACATCGCAGGTAGGAAGAAACAGCTTGCCCTGGACAAATGGCAGCCCGTCCTGGAGTATAATGTCCCATTCAGTGAGTGCATGAGGATGTTGAGCAACCCATTGTCTGATAGCAGTTAGCATGGTTGGCGAGGGTGTACACATACAAACAACGTGGCCTTTCCCTAATAACGTGTCTGGAAATGAAACTAATGATTCCCCACCGGGGGATCGGGACAAAGCGTCAGCCTTGCCGTGGATGTGGCCTGGTCGGTGTTTCACAACAAAGTCGAAGGCAGCAAAGAACAAGTGCCAACGTACTTGCCGGCTGTTGACGCATTTCAGGGAAGCCAGATCTTGTAGATTTTTGTGGTCAGTATAGACCACTGTTTGATGCTTGGCTCCCAGAAGATGATGTCGCCAGGTCTGGAGGGCGTCCTTGATGGCCAGCAACTCTTTCTCGGTTACAGTGTAGTGAGTTTCGGCTGCCGAGAACTTCCGAGAATGATAGGCCACTGGATGTAACCTACCCGTGGCTGGACACGGCTGGGACAACACAGCGCCTAGAGCAAATGATGAGGCATCTGCCTCCAAAACATAGGGGAGGTCGGAATCGGGTTGTTGCAGGACAGGGGCAGAAGCAGACCTGGACTTAAGAGCCTCGAATGCCTTTTGATGCGTAGGGGTCCATTTGTAAGGAACCTGAGGACTGGTCAAAGCGGTCAAAGGAGAAACAATGGAAGAGAAGCCTGCGATGAACCGTCGGTAAAAATTAGCGAAACCAAGAAAAGACTGGAGTTGTTTGATGTTAACCGGGGTTGGCCATTCCATGACAGCACGAACCTTAGACTGATTCATGGACAAACCCCCGGGGGAGATGAAAAAACCTAGGAACTCCACTTCTTTCGAATGGAAAGTGCATTTCTCAGGCTTGGCGAACAGAGCGTTCGCCTTGAGGCGAGAAAGAACCTCTCTGATATGACCGACGTGTTCCTCCAACGAGGTTGAGAAAACCAAAATGTCGTCCAGGTATACCACCACGAACGTATCCAAGATGTCAGAGAATACATCGTTGATAAACCGTTGGAAAGTTGCGGGAGCGTTACAAAGCCCAAAGGGCATTACGGTATACTCGAAAAGTCCCTGCTTGGAGCAGAAGGCCGTCTTCCACTCGTCCCCAGGCCTCATACGGATCAGGTTGTATGCCCCTCTTAGGTCCAGTTTGGTGAAAACGGAAGCCCTTGTCAGCCTGTCCAGTAGTGTGGAGATGAGCGGTAGAGGGTACCTGTTTTTAATAGTAATGGCATTCAACCTCCTATAGTCTACACATGGCCGTAAGTCACCTTCCTTCTTTGGCACGAAGAATATTGGGCTGGCCGCCGGGGAACATGATGTATGGATGTGACCTAGTTGTAAAGCCTGATGAATGTATACTTTGAGGGCCTGTTCCTCTGGTTGTGACAACGAGTAGATCTTACCCCTGGGTATAGGAGCGTCTGGAACCAGATCAATCGGACAATCGTATGGTCTGTGTGGGGGAAGACCCTCCGCAGTGGCTTTATCAAAAACCATGTGGAAGTCATGGTATTCGGCGGGAATATTAGCCAGGATGGCCCCCACGGTATGCAAATGCCTAGGGTCTGGTGTAATGTCATCAATGTGAGTAGAGGCCATGGCACCAAGGATTGTGGCAGGAGAGGAGAGCGACTCATTTTCTACAAGACAAAACTGCTGACACACTTCTGACTCGAACGTGACTTGTCCTGTCCCCCAATTAATCAACGGGTTGTGTTGCCGTAACCAAGGTATTCCCACTATAATGCCGAATTGTGGTGTAGTGATAAGGTCAAATGACATGACTTCCCTATGGGTACTCTGGATCAATACTTCCAAGGGAGCGGTCTGGAATTGGATGGGGCCGGAAGACAAAGACGTGCCATCAACCGCATGTACGGGTTCCGGGTGTTCTTTTCTGACCAGGGGCAAATTGAGACGATGGGCCATGTCTATATCGATATAACATCCTGTAGCCCCAGAATCGATTACAATATGAACCACATGCGTGACCTCCCTAGTGGGTTTCATAAGGGCATGGACTACTACCGGTCTGTCAGGGCCGAAGGCGGGTTCAGAGGGATTTGTGGACAGGCTCGCCGGTTCCCCCTGATTCATGGGCGAGCCTTCAGAAAACCCAGGGTTTTGTTCTTAGGATGTCGGGGGCATTCCCTTACATAGTGTCCGTTTAACCCGCAATAAAAACAGGCATTATCCGCCCTCCGGCATTCTCGCTCGGTTGATGTTATCAGGCTTCGGATACCGCCTATCTGCATGGGTTCGGAGGTGATAGAAGAGGCTTGACCGGACTGACTATTGAACGTTGTTTCTGTCCTTCTCTCGGATCTCCTTGCGTCGATCTGTAAAGCGAGATCCACCAGATCTGAAAACACTGAGGGAAGAGCAGGAACCACTGAAAGTGCGTCCTTCATGGTGTTGCATAAGCCACGGTAGAACACAATCGCCTTTTTCTCCTCTGGCCAAGAAGTTTCAGCGGCGAGTTGGTTATACCGAGCAATATATTCTATCAGTGATAGTTTACCCTGTGTTAGGTCTAGGAGTTCCAGATCCCTTGATTGAGCCTTATAGCGTGTATCAAAGACTTTGGCCATTTCCGCTGTGAGAAGATCAAAATCATACAAAGCGGGATGATCGTTTTCCAACATTGGATTAGCCCAGGTAGCCGCTACCCCGGATAAATGTGACAGAAGAAATGCGGCCTTTGTGACTGAATCGGGGAAAGCCAAGGGTCTGCACAAAAAATGAAGCTTACATTGGTTAATGAAGGTACGGTATTTCCGAGGATCCCCCTGGTAGCGTTCTGGGGCGGCAAGGGGAACGGGTGCTGGAAGAAACACAGGAGTGGGTGTAGGGGCTGGAACAGGAGCTGGCTGATCCGGGGGGACAGAATCCCCGAAATCGGCATCTGGGGGCAATGGATAACGTGTGCTTTGTAGGGCATCAAGCCGGTTATGTATGGCGGTCGTGGCGGCGGCCATGTCAGTCCTGAGGGACGCCACTGCCTGTATCAAAGCGGTCACTGGGTCCCCGGTGGAGGGATTCATGCTCTGGACGACCAAAAATAGGCTTCACAGTCTGTTACACAGTTGATGGTTGTGCAGAGTATGGGCTATCCCTCTGTCCCCAAGTATCAGACTGACATCCACGATAATGCCTGCCAGAATGAAATTTAGGGCCAAAGGTGGTAGTCCGTGGAGTCAGGACGCGGGAACAACCGGAAGAACCCCTGGAGCACTGCAAGGGAAGGTAAATGGTTATGTAACGGTACAGTGTGCAGTTATCTAAGTATAAACATCCGAAACAGTGAAATACCTGTGAGTGTTGGAGCGTTGACCCAGAGAGTGGTTCTAATGGCAACTGGTCCGGGTAGAGCGTGATAATAAGTCCTGGCAGGCAACCACCTAAGGCAGGACCGAGGTCCCACTGAAACACGTGATCCGTAGGGTATACTGGAGCAGTCCGAGGTCAAAAACAGGAGATCCAAGATAGAGGAGGGCTAACCACAAGGCAGTCCGTAAGGCAGAGCGTAGGTCGGCAACAGTTGATCAAAGTTCCAAGGCAAGTAAGGGCAAGACACGAAGCAATCCGTTAGGGGAAAAAAGTTCGGCAGCCAAATATATCCAAAGTTCCAAAGTAGACAAGGGTTTGACAAAGAGCAATCCGTAGTAAAAAGCCGTGGTCAAAAGTAAGAGTCCTGAACAAAGCGAGAGCGACACGTGATCCAAAAGAACAGCTGTGAAGCAACGCTTTCAGTAACTGGGCTCCTTTTATCCGACGTAAGGAAACACGTGACAACGGTCACGTGACGCAAGTTACCAAAGCGGTGCCGTATTGCTAGGCAACGAGTCACGTGATCCATGTCGTGCTGTGTCGGACAGTCCTCCGTGGATGGTGTGATTTTTTGTGATGAAGGAGCCTCCAATTCACTTGCCACAAACGTGAAGGGCGATAAACTGCAGTTTTGTCAAGCACTCCATATCGTGCCCTACAGTGTGAAACCTGCTGAGGCAGTAAGGTACCTCTGTCGGGACGTGTGTGTTTGAGTGCTGCTTGGGAGGAGAGTGTGGACGTGGAGGGGCGTGTCTTTTGTGCGGGGGGCGGTGTGACAGCTAGGCCCTGATCAATGAATGGCAGTGGCCATCTAGATACTGGTACTCTTTTATTTAACTCTCTCAAGTCTGCACATAGCCGCCATTGACCATTTGGCTTTAACACACCTAAAATCGGTGTATTGGATGTGCTATGATTGGGCCTGATGATTCCCCGCGATTCCAAATTTTTAATAATCTCTGCCAATGATTCTAAACATGCCAGCGGTAGTCTATACTGGCGTACAAACACTGGATTTCTGCTACACCCTTCTGGTAGTGTGGCCACATGTAAATCAGTTAAACCACAATCATAAGCATCTTTTGCAAATACATCCTTAAACTCCATAATTATCTCCCTCAGATTGTCCCTATCCTCATTGCTTTCACACGCATCCGCTAAGGAGATCTGCTCTTCTACCATTTTGGAAAATTCTGGAAAATCTTCTGGAAAGGGAATCTCGGCGCTTTCCTCTAACTGTGTGGCTGTGTCTTTTTGTAAAGCTGCCAATTTTAAATATTTTGGCATATCAGCTTCCACTTCAATGGTCTGATTTTCTGTTTCATTTTCATTTAAATTAAATATTATGCAATCCTCTTGATGGCAGCACACTGTCTCATTTGAATCATAAGCATACACAGAATGAATTTTAAATATTCCTTTGGGCTGAGAGTCCAGGTGTTCTGGCAACTCACCCTTGGCATCTACATACTTTGCAGGAATATTTCCAATCACCATGTTATTTAAATCTGCCGTATAATGTGATTTTGGTATGGCCATTCCTAATGGGGAGTTTTCCTCTAAATGAATATCCTGACAACCTTTATTATTTACCATAATTTTTACAGATCCTTCACCAATGTCTACCAATGGAATGTATTCATAATACAGGCCTTGCTGTTTTATGGATTCATTCAGGCATACAAATGCATCAGAGGCTTTCATCTGCTGTCCATTTTTGCATTTCAGTGTTATTGCAAACTGTTTTGTAAATGCAGGAATAATAGTATCTTTCCTCATTTGTAATTCGATTGCATAAGGAACCAGTTGTGCACAATGATAAGCCCTTCTTTTGTCTTCGAATTCAGGTGCCGGACCACCTAGGCGTGACCATATTTTTTGATTAAGGAAATCTAACACCATACACATTCTGTGTATGATGTCATTGCCCATGTAAAATTCATTTTGTGCTCCACTCACTATCCATACATTATGGTAAATTGTTTTCTGCCCAATGCTTATTTTAAGCATGCATCTGCCTGCAATTTGGTTTTCAAAGTCTGGACTGTCCAACCCAGAAACATATTGGTTTTTAATCCTAAATTTCGGGATTTCTTCCCTCTCCATTATTTTTTGCAACAATTTCTCATTAATGAAACTCCTTTCATGTCCAAGCGCTAAAGTGCCTTTTATTGTTTTAAAATAGTCATTTATACCAACATGAACCCATGGTTGCTCATCTTCCATGTGTATTTCTGCCAGAGTGGTAATGTGTTTTTCTGAATCTGTTTTAGGAGCAATATTCGGTTTGCATGTTTTCTCTTTTAAATAAAAACGTAATGTGTGCTCATCTATGGCAGTCTGCCAATTTTTCCTTGGGTCCAAGTATATTTGTACAGGTAGTTCTTCATTGTCGCTCTGCATTTTGTCTTGACACATTAATATAACAGTGACACTAGGTATGCAGCTATTCTGGAGCTATACCTCCACAGCATCATTTGTTTTGGCAACGGTGTGACATTCATTTATATTGCTGTTTTGTGATTTTAGTTTCTTAGGCCTCAATGGTTTTTTGGTTAAGGACCACAGCACTCCATTCACCCCATCTATGAGAGGAGACAATCTTTTCAGGCTATCTGTCCCCATCAGAAATGGAATTTCACAAATAGATGATCAATACCTCTTGTTTCATTCTGTGCTTTCCTATTTTTATGTCAACCTCAGTTACACCTATGATGGGCACCTCCTCCCCATTAAAGTTATGCACTGGGCCTTGATTTTCCTTCACTGTGATCTGACTCTGTGGGGGTCTCCCTTCATTGATACTCTTTACCAGCTCCTTGGACATAATTGTGGCCTGTGCGCCAGTGTCAATCATAGCAAAGGTGTGGCATTTTTCTTCTAGAGTGATGGGTGCATAATATCTGTCCTCAACTTCCTCTAATACACATAAGAAGTGTGAATTCTTACTGATTTCAGGGCTCACCTTTCTCAGGTCTTTTTCACTTTTGGCTAAGCACATTGGTAAATGGAAAGACATTTTTCCCTCCTTTTTACCCATTTCTGTGCGAGAGACATTATTCATTTCTCCATGATCAGAGGTTTTTTGGAGTGTGGCCACTGTTCGCCCATCCATCTGGGTAACATCAGAGACCACATTACAATCTTCCAACTGAACATGTGTAACAACATCATTCAGCAATTTGTCATTTTTTAATTCTGTGCATTTGTGATCATTTAGTGTGATACCAGCCCTTTCAGCCTCTTCAAAAATATGTGGCTCAAAGAATTCTTCAGGTGATTGACTTGTACCCTCCTTTTGAGTATTTCCTTTTTCTGTCTGTGTTTGGTCATTGTTTTGCTTGCCCAGGGAAGGAGCTATAGCATCCCCACTTACTCCCTGTTCACTGGTATTCCACATGCATGAGTCATTTTTCTTAAATCTGTCCCTTTGTTCTTTTGGAATTCCTAATGTTTCTTTTTCATTTATACAAATCTTTACTGTTTTATTTAGCTCTAGGTTAAACTGTACCTCTTTTTTAGAAGTATTTGCACTTTCTGTAACAAGTTAATTTACTGGCACTTTCATTTTTAATCCATTAGGCATCTCAGAGTCGTTATGCAAAATTATATCAGAGCAATCTGTCATTTTGGCACTGCAGTTATCATGAGTACTTAGTCACTTTTCGGAAGCCCCCCGGTCATTGCTATGGCCATCAGCCCCCTCTTTGGAAGGTTGTTTTTGAGCTGTATAGAGCTTTCCTATTTGCTCAGCTAACATTTTCACTTGGGCCTCAAGGCACTGGAACCTTTCCATCTCTCTAGGATCCTCTTTCTGTGGCCTAGGTCGATATTGGTTGTTTTCCCCCTGATTGGATCTATTCTGATACCTCTCAGGTGATTGATGTCGGTTGGGATGGTTTCTGAACTCTTGATTCATTTGTGGAGGGGAGCGGGTTGCACCCATCCTTTGATTATAGTCCCCTGGTGGGGAATCATTGTACTGACGTGGATTGTAGTTCACGTTTTGCCTCATGTCCTGTCTCTCAGATGGTGGGTACTGGCCCCTATGTTGATTTCCATTATCAGTAAATCGATCCACATATCGGGGTCTATCCTGATTACCATATATCATGGTGTTGGGATCAAATCTACTCTGTGTCCCCAATGACTGGTAGGGACCATCATTTCTTTGATCTTGATTTTGTCTCTGGTTATTTTTCATACCTGCCATATCAGGCCGATATCCTACCCGGGGTCTGTCCCCTAAATACCTAGGGCTGATGTAGCTCTCTCTATTACTAGGATCATGTGATTGGAACATTGGTACAGGAAATGGCGATCTTTGTTGATTACCCCTTTGTTCAGGTGTCACATTATTTTTACCTTGGCTTTGAGCAGACTCAAGGGACATTTTGGCTGACCTGATTTCCATTACTGTGGCTGAGGGTTCTTTAGATTTAGGTCTAGTATCTTTCATTTTATCACTTTCTCTACCCTGACAATAGAGTACCTCATATAGTTTTGTGCTTTGATGTACAATCCATTCAAGGGACTTGTCACGGTCAAATTCACGGACCAATTGGAATATGATGTCTTTCTGTAGCCCATAGAAGTATGCAGTTTTAAACTCATTGGAATTTGAGTCAAAAGATACATCAAAGCGAGAAAATGCTCTTTTTAAGTCTTGTAAAAATTGGCGAGGGGATGTATTAGGTCCAGCAGTAATTGTGTAAGCGACTTTCTTTGCCTCCTGCAATGACTGAAAAGGAGAAAAATGACGCCTAATTTCTTTTTCAAACTCCAACCAGGTCAAATTCTGCTGTTCATTTAATCCCCTTATGATGCTGGCCGTCGGGGCATCTAAAGTTAAATGAAAATATTGTCTGTACTGTTCCTTAGGTATCTGGAGTGCTTTAAAAATGTCATGCACCACTTCTAAGTGATCCTCAATGCAGCATTCACCTCCCTTTTTAAATGTTTGATCAGGGCTTTAATGGATTTCATTATTTTTATGGGGTTACTTGTTGCAATGCATGGAATTGCACTATTTTGTGATTCAATCCTGTTTTCAGGTGTATGAGATTGGTGGCTGCCCCCAATGGGAGTATCAAATCCCCCAAGGGCGCTGCAACCAAGTTCAGTCACCGGCCCAGTCACTGGAGCACTAGCTCTTTGGGCAGAGCTAGAATTCACCTCCACTCCATTGAATGTGGTACCCTGCCGCCTCTCCTGGGACCTGGGAATGCACATTTGCTGTTCTAAGTCCTTACACTTTTTAAGGAGTCTGTTTGCTTCATTTTGCAAATATCCTTACAGTCTGTACAAGGCTTTCTTATTGTAATTTTAATTAAAAAAGTGTCAAGGATTATTGGAATAAATATCAAATGCTAATTTTATCCATCCAGTATACTAAGGTGCTCATGTAGAAACATAGGCATTGTGTGCAGCATACATGGTGGAGGTGCAATATTCATAAACTTGCAATGTTGAATAGTGAAATGATAACTGTTTTCTTATTAGACTTCTGGATACTGTGAAACATGTGATAAGTAGATAATAAAACTTACTACATAATTGCATTATTATAGACAAAACACAAAGAGACAACACCACATACAAATATGAGTATATACGAGGAAATTGAAGTAAGACAAAAAACAGCAGTAGTAGCAAAAAGTGTTCATAACCTAACTGATTACCTACCGGGATAATGACTCATCCCGGCGTTAGTGGACTAGACTGATAACTGGAGGTATATACTACCTTTACTTAATGTTGGGATACCATCCGTTTAGGGTTCTATCAGAACAGACTCTTGCCCGCACCTGCCCCTTATTCTTTATCTTTCCAGCTAATCACACACATTCTTTCAATGACCGCCCTATACTTGGGATATTTATCGGACCATCCTTACATATTAGGGATAATATACATTTGCCTCCGGGTACGATTCCTTTTTATTTCAACGCCCATGATACCCATCTTGCAGGGGGCACATAGATACATTAATTAACACAATGATGACACTTTACTACTTATGCCTGTTCTTTCGAGTGCACACTGCATGTCTGAAATCCAAGGGCAGCCACATTTTTTCAGCTGCTAGGTACCTTCTTCACTAAACGGTCCGCGTGATCTATCCTGGATCAGTGTCTCGTATTGTAGACATGCGCAGTAAGTCTACAGAGCAAGCGCAAGCATGGCAGGTTGCTATGGTAACAGACTACGGATCTGTTTAAAATAGAGCCGTGCTAGCGATAGTCAACGTGACCATCTTTTTTTCATTAATTCTGGGGCTATACCAGACACCCCGCTCTGCTGTTTAACTACCTTCTTAGCCCAACTTGTATACCAGCGATCTCGACCGCGAACGAGTAGGACAGGGCTAATTTTCAGCTTTACTATCCTCCAGCACCCAACGCTATGCACATGCGTATGCAGCTACATAAACTACCTCAGGTACGCGACCCGCCCTAGAAACAGTCACCAGTACACCGCAGTGCTGAACGAGGCAGCAGTACTGCCGCCACGGAGCCATACAGTTCCAGTACTCCATGTACTTGTTGTGCTTCCATTGCCTCACATAGTCATTTTGCCATACCGTTTATCCATCGGTACCGCTTTGCAAATTACTGTCTGAGTTATACTCTGCTCTCTCTAAAATCAACAAACAAGCGCTTATTGGCTACCAGCATTTTACAGATTGTCATAGCTTACTTTTGTATAAGTACGTGCATAGTAAAGATATTCCGTATTTTCTATGTTACTTCGACCCATAAGGTGTAGGGTCGAGTTGACAAATGTATCCCAATGTCTCACTGGTCAGGGCCATTTTTGAACCTATGGCCAATTGGATGTTTCTCATTAATCTGACACCAGTTCATTATTTATTTTCACAGAGCAAAACTACCCTTCAAGCTACCTTTTACCTACCTTAATAACACTACTATATCAGAAGACTCAGGAAATACCACTCTACCACAGTACGAAGTCTGAAGTAAGTCTTTTTTGAGAGCCTATTTTTTGTACAACCAAGATGGCAAAATATACCTAATGAGAGTATATATATTATGTGTAAGGAAACACTACTCAACGAACAGATTAGAGAGTATTGAGTTATATGTTTGTGTGTTTACAGGGACCACTCTGGGGACTGCGACACTAAGAACCTATGCAGTACCTAGGATTTACTTACCAACACTAAAGAAATGGTATGCGTCCTATTCTAGGGCTTTAACAGTCAATTATGATGACTAATGCATTTGACTGAGAAACCACAATAACTACAATGTGGTTTTATGTTTTTATGATTAGGTTTGGCCTGGCTCTCTCAACTTGCATTAATAACAAGAGTTTGTGGACATATGCCAATTTAGATTTACCTACTAGAAATACGATTGAGGACTCTACGCTGCCGCAACAGTCACAAGTTCAGTTCTACCAAGCTACCATCTTGACTCAAGCTGTGGACGGGTTCTGTCCCAGCCTCCACACCCCCCTGAAGAAGTTCCTAAAACTAATCCTAAGGACTACAGGAACGAAACATGTAGGGTTACTGCAGATACTAACATTAAGTACCTGAACAAGGATTAAACCTGCCAAGGTGTATTTTAGCTATATTCTAACCAAAGCACCATGTTTTGAGAGATTTAAAAAGGATAGGTCTCAATTAATGCATTTTGTGTGGCGTTTTGTTTACTAAAACAAGTCAAAGGTTGCCTTTTCTTGAAGTACAAATGTTGTAGATAAGTACATGTAAACTTACACTTCTCATGTAGATACAGTCCCATTATGTATTTTGCACTTAATTAGCAATTTGGTGATTAGCACACAGCACTTTATTTGGAAGTACTGGTTACTTTGATAGTCTTTTACCTACTAAATTTTATGTATATGCTTTTTAACTTTATATGCTTTGTATTCAAATTGTTTTTAACAGATTTAGCAATGAAGTCAGGTTGTGTTTTCCATGATCTTCTTAGCGTCACTGGTCTGAATCGTGTTCTAGTGTGACAATTCCTGACCAGCCAGACAATTAAGTGTCCAAACCCCTGTTAGGTATGGGAGCCTCTATGGTCTATTGCGTTCTGTCCAACCCGCCTGCACGGGGGTAGACCTCTCTATAGGGATTACAGTGTTGGAAAGTTCGCCTGTGGCGGGTACGGATGCAGGGTCACACTCCACAATATTTGCTCCTTTTCCTGGGCCAGCATATCAAAGGAGGAATGCAGTCCTGCAGCCTCAGGCAGTGCCAGCACAGCAAGGTGCAGATCACCTTGCCCCAAACAGGTGTGGTACCTGCCAATGTGGTGACCGTGCGCCACCAGGCAATACTGTGTGAGAGAACTCCATTTACAGTATAGCAGCACAACAGGGGGCATCGTGTGAAATGATGGCTGAGGCAATGGATATGGTGGCCACTTCCATTCTCCCCCCTGAAAGGCAGATGGATCTCCAGCAGCAGGCAACAGACTCCATTTGCCACTCACACAGGGAGGACATGTTGGCATCCAACAGGGACCGACGGGCTGCACAGGAGACTCTGCGTGCAGCCATATCTGTAGAGTCACAGGCCAACAGCGAAGCCCTTAGGTTAGAACACGGGTCCCTCAGAGATACTCTGGGTGAACTTGAGGTTAGCCGGAATTTTAGGTCAGAAAAGCAGCTGGAGCAGCTCACATGTTCACTGTCAGCTGAGCTCCAGGCAACCCATCAGGAGATCCGGGCATCACGCGAGGCCATGCAGGCAGAAATGTGTGCTACCTGTGAGGTGCTGCATGAGGATCTCCGTACCATCATCCTGCAGAACCAAACCTTCCAGTCCTGCATGCTTGCCTACATGGAGGACCATACCAGGGCTTTGCATGGACTGCCTCCCATATCACGGCCACCTCCTGATGTAGCAGCAGAGGGTGATGGCAGCGACAGCAGTTCTCCCACTGTAGCGTAGCGGTGCAGGCCATGAGCCCATGGAGGGTTTTTCTTTGTCAACATCCACACATGTGGGTGTTGGGATGCACCCTGTACCTCGTCCCTCCCGGGTGACCCCCCCCCCCGGTCTACACATGGCCATTTTTCTTTGTTTTTTTTCTTTTACAGTGTGTTGCTTTGGGTGGTTCACGTGGGCATCCACTGTGTATTCCAGCTGGGCACATGCAGGCTTGTCCTGTCTTTGGGTTAGATGCTTGGTTTCCTGACACACACACCCCTCCTGCTTCCCCTTTCCATGCTTGCAAAGGGTGTAACCAAGTGACAGTAACTTACACAGTGACATTGGGCTCCCATGAGTTGTGTGGGCAGTCTGTAGTCAAAACTGTGTGTACATCCCTAGTGGGGATTGTTGTTGGATTCTACACTGCATGGTGTATTGATATGTGCTTGTGCATCCATGTCTTTCTCCTTATATACATGTAGGTTCTTCATGTCTTCACAAGGTCGTCTCCTTTGCAGATGCAGTTCATGTTGTATGCAGTACACTGAGACATTTGCCTGACAGCAACACTCTGCAGTTGGAAGGGGTCGATGTGCTGCCTTAGTCAGGTTGTGAGACTTGCGCTACTTACATTTTTGGCTGTCATATATTGCCACGGTTTCATCATGTACTGATGTTTTGTGTTGCTGGTAAGTATTTGTTCATGTGTGCTGTTCTTATTGATTACTGAGAGCATATTGTCTGTGGCCTGTTTACATTAGAGACAGTGCACTTTGTGACACTTGTGTCATGTGTTGTGCATTCATTTAGTTACTTTCACATTGCATGCCATGCCATGGTGTGTTGGGGAGCTGAGATGGGGAGGGGTTGGGTGACAAGCCACTATTTTGATGTGGTATTTTGCAAGAGGGTAGTCATTCCTGCTGCATGAATGTGTGTCTTTTTGTGACACAGCATTGGGTGTCTTTAAGGAGGTAGGGATGCACACAATGTAACACTTCCAGGTGAACAATCTCAGGCTGGTATGGTTGTGACAGTTAACTGTCCCCTTTGTCATCATCATTGATTGTCAGCTGGTGTGTGCCAGGCCTGTGTGCACTCCGCAGGGGTGGGATTTTAAGTGAAGTAATTTGCCACAAGCTGGTTACGGTCTGCCTCCCCACGTGCCCTTTCACCTCCCATGCTCAGTGGCCATGCATGTGGTTGGGGATGTGGGGGCACCACCATGTCAACCGGCACGCCCCGGCGGGTGGCAATGTTGTGCAGGACACATGCTGCCACTATAATCCTGCACACTACTGGGGGCGCATATAGCAGCTGCCCACCAGAGCGGTCAAGGGAGCGAAAGCGTGACTTGAGCACTCCGAATGTGCACTCCACTATGCCCCGTGTTGCAATATGGGCTGTGTTGTATCTTACCTCGGGTGCTGTGGTGGGGTTCTGAATTGGAGTCATCATGTAGGTGCTCAGAGGGTAGGCACTGTCCCCTGGGGAGGTGATGATAGCTATAATTAGTGGGGTTGTCACAATACTCAGTATCTGACATGCATGCATGCGCAGAGGCATTTATACTCACCAATCAGCCATGTGTTGCCATGCCGCCCAGCTTCCAGGTCCCGGTTTAGGGGTGACATTCTTTAAATGAAACTATCATGGCTTGACTCTGGATAGTTGGCATATACTGAAGTGATGATTCCCTTGGCATCACATACTACCTGCACGTTGATTGAATGCCAGTGCTTGCAGTTTCGATATATGTGCTCAGTGGCCCTGGGAGGACGTAGAGCCACATGGGTGCAATCAATGGCACCTAGCACTTTGGGGAAGTGTGCCACCCCGTAAAACACCTGCACCACAGCCTGCCTTTCTGCATGTGTTCTAGGTATGTATATGTGCCTGCGGACTGAGGGGCATGTAGTCATGATGGCCAACACCTGGTGTAGGCAGCGTGACTGCGTGGCCTGTGACACCCCCCCCACTATGGCACTTGTCCACTGAAATGAACCAGTAGCCAAGAGGTGCAGTACATTGAGCTCCTTTTCCAAGGGGCTGGGTGCTTGCGAGCACAGGGTGGGTGATGTGAGGTCATCCTCCCACTCACTCACCAGGTCGAGGATTATTTGTGGTGGAAACCTGTACCTACCGTACTCCTGGTCATCAGGCATCCCAAAAAGGCCGGTCCTGGGTAAAAAAAATGCGGGCCTAGCTATCCTCCTCCTCCTGCAGTGTCCCACGACCACTGCTGTGAGGAACGGTATATTCATCGTAGCGTCTGAGCTTGTTTGTTGTTTGCACGCACTTTTATGTTGCGCGGGGCCGCTTACGCCTGCTTCCTGCTGGTGTACATGTTTCCGGATTAGCGCGTCTTTTTTGGCGCATGCCTTTCCCCTGTTCGATTCCATGAATACGTGTTGTTGGCTCGCGTGTGGGCGTTGCGAGCACTTACCTCCTGTACATCCCCCGTCATGCCCACATTTTCACGCGTTGTTCCCCATTCCACGTGTTACGCCCCGTGTTCCGCCCACTTTTGTTGTGTGCGCTGCGCTATGTGCGCTTTCCCTGTGCGCATAGCGCACGCCGTTTAATGACGTGTGCGCCTGTGTGCGCCAACCACGATTTTAGCGCACATCCCAGGATTTACACGCGCACTGAAGTCCATGGATTGAAGTGCGCGGTTTTGGCACGCGTGTGCTGCGTTCTTCACGTTTGCGCTGCGATTTTCCCACTTGCGCTCCCCTTTTCGGTGCACATTTATTCCATGAATCGGCCCGTTAATGTGTTAAAGTTGCACGGCCTGGCAAGTTAGCAATAGTATGATGCATTTATGGCAAGAAAAACGGTATATGGTGTCACTGGTACAACTCACATTCAGAGTCCCTTGGTATGATGATGACTTATCTGAGGAGAGGGGCTCATTAGACGCAATGGGTCTCATTATTAATTTGAGGCTATTTTTGTGGTATTTTCAAGGAATGTACACCCTGAAACTACTCAGTTGTCAGTTCAGCAAAGTCACTGTGGAATTACGAGTGAGGTAAAAGTTGTGTAATTTCCCCATTGCTGGGGTCAGTCAGGTACACCAATTTAGGACCAAAATTATAAATCAGCAGTGCTGTAAAAGTGACAGTAATTCTGTAAATACCAAAAACATTGACTGTACTGGAATTACCACCAACTTTTGAGTACCACCCAACTTGTAATAAGATGCAATATTTTTCCCATCCTGTCATGTTTCATATATGAAGATGCAAGTAGGTAAATGCATTTTTCCTTGTCTTTCTTGTTCATGATTTGCTTGTCTCTGTCGTGTATTAGTGATGTCATATGGAATATGGTGGGAGTGAGATCATGAATGGGACATCTGAAGGTTCTATTTTTGTCAGTCACATCCTGCTTTGCTGATGTACTACATATATTACTTTGCATTATCACTGTTACCCTGCATCCCCTCCACTATCACATTAATCCCTGATGAGGTCCTCTTACCCTAAAGAGAACCCATTACAAATATCTAATTCGCAAATTAGTTCCCAAACCCCTTCCCTTTCTGCCCTTTAGGTCCATAAGGAGGCTCAGTTCAGGGTTCCCCCTGTCATAAACAAGTTAACCCAGACACCACATCCCTTCACAGGCAAGAGGGTTGACCACTGAAATGAGTAAAAGGGGTCCAAAGTATTTGGAGTTATCTGAAATTGTATGCATTACTCTGGATTGCAAAATGGCCCTGCTATTATTAGTCTGTCAAGGCGGTGCAGCTGCCAAAAAAAAAAAAAAAAAGAAACAATTAATGTTTGAACTCAACCACATGTGTGTGCTTGTGACAAGCCCAAACACCCATTAAATTAAACGATAAGCCTTCAACATGTGAGACCTTGCTGAGTCTTCTTTTATAAACATTCATTCAGAAGGTAATGAGAAATGAATACTTAATGTGATGCCCATATTACATTAAAACAAGTAATAGAGCACATCGCCATTTTTTACATAAAATGTACTTTTCTGGATGTGAACTATGTACACATGTAATCTTCATCAGTCTGTATGTACAATGTAGGTAAAGTATAAATATTAACTTAATCCCTCTCTATTTGTGACTTTCGCCCAACTCACACATCACACTCCCATATCACTCAGACCTTTACAACCTTTCTCATATTCCACACTCGTCCATTCTCCAGCCTAACAATGCCATTCAAAACATAATTGACCTTCTTCAGAGGCCCATAATTGATTCCCTTCTTGTCCCTCTCCTTTCCCATTCTCACCCTTACTACATCTCCTCCTATAATAATCATCATGTATCTTTACTTGGACTTGTTTTTAAAAGCATTACCCTTGGCTTCATCACAGAATCTTCACCCCTGATCTCCTTAGGCATGAAGGACACACTCTCCTGATGAGCTACCGTCTATACATCACCTGAAATGGAATAACGCTTACGGTGGCATTTGATGCATATCTGATTGCCTTTAACCTTTCCACATCTCTTCCTTCCAATTTCTGCCACTTTCTTCTGCCACACGAAACTCTTCCCTGAGACACATAGTCACCCTTTCCACCACCCCATTTGTTTGCAGATGATATAAGGCAGTGCATGTATGCCTAGTTCTTTGCTTTTCCAAAAACCTTTTATTTCCTTCCTTGACAAATCTGGGTCCATTTTCAGTAAGAATACTATACAAATCCCTTCCCTTACAAAAAAACGTCACTAAGAAATGTTCTCCCCACTTCCCACAATTGTCTCCCTTACCACTTTCACCTCTACCCATCATGAAAACAGATCCACCAACACCAGAACATATTTTTCCATTTGGGATCCTCTTCCCATGGGTCCCAGTATATGCTTCACAAGGTCTTCCCACACCCACCTCGGCTGCTCTGGAATAATCATAGGTTGTTCGTTTGTCATCAATCCCTTCTCAGATTTGTTACAACTCAGACATGCTTTAAGTGTATACACACTTAATACATCCTGGTTAACAGTAATCTGCTTACAACACAGCTTTGGTCTTCATTATGCCAATATGCCCCCATTAGCCTGTCTCTCAGCTCAAAACAATGCAGGAAGTTATTCTCCACACTGAGTTGATCCCTCGCTTCCATAAACATATTTTTTACCCCATGCAACCTGGTCTTTCTTCTCCATTTTCTATTTACATACTCTTTTACTTCTTTGATGAACCCATAATGTTCATACTCACCTTCCCACTCTCACCTTCCTATAATTCCATTATGTGTGGCATAAACTTGTCCATTCTACCCTTCATCCTTACTCCCATGTTTCCCTTCCACGCACACACTATTGACAAGTGATCAGCAAACACATTACGTGTACCCGGGACTACCTCCACCCTGAAGTCATGACCTTGCATACGCGTCACCCCACTCGCCAGGCTCCTGGATACCTTTTCCGTCCTCTTGTTTATAAACACTGCTATAAGCAGCTTGTGATCCATCCTCTCAGTGAATTTGTGTCCCCATACAAAACTTTGAAATCTTTCCAGTCCCTGGACACACCCCAAAGCCTCCTTCTCTATCACTGAATACCTGCACTTTGCTCTTTTCAAATCTCATGACTCATGCGCAATACGTACTTCCTTTCCATCTGTCCTTATTTGGGACAACAATGCCCCTAAGCCAGGATCACTTCCATCCGTAGTAATGATAGTTTAATCTCTACTGTTGAATTGGCCTAACAATTTGATTAAGTCAAGCTTTATGTCCCTAATGTCCCTAAGTTATTTCTCATACTGGTGATTCCACTGAAAGCCAACTTTCCTTCTCAACATCTGCCTCATCCCACCCAACTTCTTTGAGAAATTCAGGGGGTAATTCATAGAATTTCGTGCACAAGTGGCGCACGCGGCTAGCGCACAGTGTGCGCGTGCCAATGTCTGCGCCAGCCGCGTGCGCTAAAATCCATTTCAGACACAGCGTATTCATGGATTTTAGCCTCCCAAACCAGCCGTGGCGCAGAGTGGCGCAGCAACCCTGCAGGAGCACCAGTTACGCCCCCAAGAACGCCCCTATTGCAAGGAAAAGCCATCAAAATCCCCAATCCAGCGCAAAGGGCTGCGCTAACCCTGGACCAGATTACAGGGCTGCCAAACAGCAAACGCCAAGCGGGGAACGGGTATTACTGGGGTTTGCGTGAAGTTTCACACACGATAGGCCCTGTGCGAGTGGTATATGTGGATAACTGGGTTTCGCATGAAATCTCACAATCGATTTGAGCAGGGTACGTGTATTTTGGGGTGCATTGGAAGTTTCACACGCGATTGGCCCTGTGCGAGTGGGGTATGTGGATAACTGGGGTGCGCGAGAAGTTTCACACGTGATTTGAGCAGGGTACGTGTATTTCAGGGGTGTGCAGGAAGTTTCACACGCGATTGGCCCTGTGCGAGTGGGGTACGTGGATAACTGGGTTTCCGTGTGAAGTCTCACACACGATTTGAGCAGGGTACGTGTATTTTGGGGTGCGCAGGAAGTTTCACACACGATTGGCCCTGTGCGAGTGGGGTATGTGGATAACTGGGGTGCGCGGGAAGTTTCACACGCGATTTGAGCAGGCTACGTGTATTTTGGGGTTGCGTGGGAAGTTTCACACGCGATTGGCCCTGGGCGAGTGGGGTACGTGGATAACTGGGTTTCACTTGAAGTCTCACACGCGATTTGAGCAGGGTACGTGTATTTCGGGGGTGCGCGGGAAGTTTCACACGCGATTGGCCCTGTGCGAGTTGGGTACGTGGATAACTGGGGTGCGTGGGAAGTTTCACACACGATTTGAGCAGGGTACGTGTATTTTGGGGGTGCGTGTGAAGTTTCACATGCGATTGGCCCTGTGCGAGTGGGGTACGTGGATAACTGGGTTTCGCGTGAAGTCTCACACACGATTTGAGCAGGGTACGTGTATTTCGGGGTGCGCAGGAAGTTTCACACGCGATTGGCCCTGTGCGAGTGGGGTATGTGGACAACTGGGGTGCGCGGGAAGTTTCACATGCGATTTGAGCAAGCTACGTGTATTTTGGGGTTGCGCGGGAAGTTTCACACGTGATTGGCCCTGGGCGAGTGGGGTACGTGAATAACTGGGTTTCACTTGAAGTCTCACACGCGATTTGAGCATTTGAGCAGGGTATGTGTATTTCAGGGGTGCGTGGGAAGTTTCACATGCGATTGGCCCTGTGCGAGTGGGGTACGTGGATAACTGGGTTTCGTGTGAAGTCTCACACGCGATTTGAGCAGGGTACGTGTATTTTGGGGGTGCGCAGGAAGTTTCATACACGATTGGCCCTGTGTGGTGGGGTACGTGGATAACTGGGTTTCGCGTGAAGTCTCACACGCGATTTGAGCAGGGTACGTGTATTTCGGGGGTGCGCGGGAAGTTTCACACGAGATTGGCCCTGTGTGAGTGGGGTACGTAGATAACTGAGGTGCGCGGGAAGTTTCACACACCATTTGAGCAGGGTACGTGTATTTCGGGGGTACGCGGGAAGTTTCATACGCGATTGGCCCTGTGCGAGTGGGTTACGTGGAAAACTGGGGTGCGCGGGAAGTTCCACACAGGATTTTGCTGTCAGAGTGATGTACGTGAATTTTGGGGGTGCACGGGTAGTCCTACGCGTGAATTGGCAGTGTGGGTCCTCACAGGTGTTCCCTCTACATCCTCCACGGCCCCTGCAGGCAGCCCACACCACAGGGGACTACCCTGCTCCCCTGGTCATGTCCCGCAGGCAGCCCATCTACTATGGCCATGCCCCCCAGCCAAGCCACATGTCAGCTTGCACTACTGATCACCCACTCATGTCCCCCTGTACCCCCACCCCCCAGCAGTGCGGGGCACCTGCCAGCAGGCCCCCACTCATGTCCCACTCATGTCCCCCTGCACCCCCACCCCCCAGCAGTGCGGGGCACCTGCCAGCAGGCCCCCACTCATGTCCCACTCATGTCCCCCTAAACCCCCACCCCCCAGCAGTGCAGGGCACCTGCCATCAGGCCCCCACTCATGTCCCACTCATGTCCCCCTGCACCCCCACCCCCCAGCAGTGCGGGGCACCTGCAATCAGGCCCCCACTCATGTCCCCCTGCACCCCGTCCCCCAGCAGTGCAGGGAACCTGCCAGGAGGCCCCCACTCATGTCCCTCTGCACCCCCACCCCCCAGCAGTCAGGGGAACCTGCCAGCAGGCCCCCACTCATGTCCCCCTGCACCCCCACCCCCCAGCAGTGCGGGGCACCTGCAATCAGGCCCCCACTCATGTCCCCCTGCACCCCGTCCCCCAGCAGTGCAGGGAACCTGCCAGGAGGCCCCCACTCATGTCCCTCTGCACCCCCACCCCCCAGCAGTCAGGGGCACCTGCCAGCAGGCCCCCACTCATGTCCCACTCATGTCCCCCTGCACCCCCACTCCTCAGCAGTGCGGGGCACCTGCCATCAGGCCCCCACTCATGTCCCACTCATGTCCCCCTGCACCCTCACCCCCAGCAGTGCGGGGCACCTGCCATCAGGCCCCAACTCATGTCCCCCTGCACCCCCACCCCCAGCAGTCAGGGGCACCTGCCAGCAGGCCCCCACTCATGTCCCCCTGCACCCCCACCCCCCAGCAGTGCGGGTCACCTGCCAGCAGGCCCCCACTCATGTCCCACTCATGTCCCCCTGCCCCCCCACCCCCCAGCAGTGCGGGTCACCTGCCATCAGGCCCCCACTCATGTCCCACTCATGTCCCCCTGCAGCCCCACCGCCCAGCAGTGCGGGGCACCTGCCAGCAGGCCCCCACTCATGTCCCCCAGCACCCCCACCCCGCAGCAGTGCGGGGCACCTGCCATCAGGCCCCCACTCATGTCCCCCTGCACCCCCACCCCCCAGCAGTGCGGGGCACCTGCCAGCAGGCCCCCACTCATGTCCCCCAGCACCCCCACCCCCCAGCAGTCGGGGGCACCTGCCAGCAGGCACCCACTCATGTCCCACTCATGTCCCCCTGCACCCCCACCCACCTGCAGTGCAGGGCACCTGCCAGCAGGCCACCACTCATGTCCCACTCACGTCCCCACCTACACGAAATAAAGATGCACAATCATGGCCCACTTCTACACCAAAAAATACCACATCACGCCACCCCATTCTTGAGACGCAATGATTTCCCAATCCACCCCACACTGACATGCCTATCTCAAGACACAAACCAAAACTCAACTATGTACATCAACACATGTCCATCACCCACAATTTCACATGCATCAACCCAATGAGCAAATCCCACACATGGAACTAAAATATGAAAATGTATTATGTACATAAATAAATAAATGAAATGAAAGCATACCAAAATATCAAACATGAAATTAAAAGCATGTGAAAAAGATGAGTGAATGGAAATGATAAGCAATGCAAAACATTTTGAAAGAAAAACAGTCCAAACTCTCCCTCCACCAACGCAAATCCAAAAAAAGGTTAAGAAAAGATATCCATTATTTCATGTTCATAATGAAAAACAAAAATGCGAAATCAATCCATAGTCCAACTATTTACAATACATTGTCCTGAAAAAAAAAACATTACTCCATGTCCATAATGAAGAAAAAAATCCAAATGAATCCATGATGTAACTATATACAATCCATTGTCCAAAATAAAAATCCATTAATCCATGTGCAAAAATCCCAAAATAAATCAATCCATTGTCCAACGATGTAAAGGGTCCATGAGCCCAACAAAACAAATGAAACCTACCTAAGAAACTACCTAAAAATATAACTATATACAAATGTGTGTGGCATTGTCCATTGAACACAAATACAAGGAAAACGAAAAGGAAACCTAACTCTAAAAACTATTTTCAATGGCAACGGGCTAGTCCGACGGCTCACTTTTGGATGTTGCGGGCCAGGGCATTATCGAACTCCTGCTCAATGTCCTGGAGGTGGTGCTCTTCTATGGCCCCGAGGGTTCGCAGGGACAACGACATGTTCTCCTCCAACTCCCTGCAAATTGCCAAATGGACCATCGTGAGCCGTGCCTCTTCTCCCTGCTGCCGCTCAGCATCTATAGCATTGCCTAACTGCTGCCACATGGAAGACACTTCCAGTCCTGGGTCCTCCTGCCCTCTGGCCGATGACTGCCCTTCCGATGACGAAGGCCCCGAGCCATCATGGCTCCCACCTTGTTGCTGCTGCTGCTGTGCCTCTGCCTGCACATCCTCCACCAGCTGGGGTGCAGTTGTTGATGTGGCCATCCCTGCTGGACGTCCGACTCCCGACTGTGGCAGGGATGTGTCCTCCACCAGCCTGGCCACAGGGTCAGAGGCAGCTCCACAGGGTACCCAGGTGATTCATGTGTGGGAAGATGGCATGGAGTACGACTGGCGCATAGGGGGTTCAGTTGAGGAGGGGGTCGGAACAAGGTCCAGCAAACAGAGGAATCCAGCCCTGGTGAGCTGTCCCAGTAGGTCAACGCAGTCAACGAGCCATTCGAGATGACGTGCAGTCTCCTCATGAAAAGACTGCAGGTCACCTTGCAGGGTGGGGAGGCTGCAGGGGCAGCTGCAGCTCCATCCGCCCCAGCTCTGACTCTCCCAGCCAGGACAGTGTCGGTCCAGGTCCATCAAACTGACGTTCCCCCTGCCACCATTACCCTGCAACCAATGCCTGCATCAAGACCTATGGTCATTGTGCATTTCCACACTCCTACTACTCAGTCCACCGGTGCTTCTGCCCCTACTGACCAGAGCAGCGTAAGCCACTCTAGCTCTGCTCCACCTTTAAAGAAGAGGAAGAAGGATGCTCTGGCACGACAGGCTGAGACCCCAGACACGTCTACACACTCTGGCACGTCAAGGAAGCCTTGCTTCAATGACGCGGAACTTGATGCACTTGTGTCCTATTTGTCGGCACATAGCGACGAAATTCTAGTGACTGCAGGGTCCAAGACCACAACTGGTTAACGTAAGGCACACTGGCAGATAATCGCCGACCGTATAAGTGCCCTTGGATTTGTGAGGCGCACAGCTGATGATTGCTACAAGCGGTGGAATGACCTGAAACGCAGAGCAAAGAACAAGCTGGCCTCAAATCATGCCGCTACTCTGGTGACTGGTGGTGGGTCTCCACAAGAAGACAACAAACTCACTGAAAATGAGTCTGTTGCTGGGGCCTTCGTCACAGAGGAACAGATCCAAGGCGTGGGAGAACTACCTGATTATGATGCATTGTCCTGTGAGTGCCCATGCAAGTGTGTGTGATCCATGTGTATGTTGTTTTGGTAACGGGTTCAGATTGAGTGCCAGGTGAGGGGGTGTGCACCTTAGTGGTATGGGTCACCATGTGCTTCCTCCCATACATTCACGTGCCTTGGATTTGGGTATGACTGTATCCCTTCTGGCCACAGTTGCCTATTAAGCCCACATTTGTGCACTGTACCTTGAACTGTTGTCTTGCAACTACATTGTTCTGATTTAGTAAGTCTTCATTCATGCTGATTGTTTGCACTCTTCCCTTTTTGCAAGACAATTTTATGCCCTATTGCGACATATGTGATATGCTTTGGTCATTGTTTACAGGCCACACTGGGGCACTATTATTACCTGGTTATGTTAATAATTACACCATTCAGGCTGATGGAGCATTGGCCTGCATAAAAATTATTATAAGGGGCTGTTTGCATGTGGAACATGACAGATGTTTCCTGTGATGTCAAAGTGACTGACCATTGATCAGCCCAGAATGACAGTATTTTTGACACTGGATGTGTTTCTGTGTGTGGCACACGCATATTTTGAAAGACTCCCAACTGTGTCGTGCATTAATCTTCTCATCATGTCGATGTCACATGGATGTGTGACAATACTCAATTACTGACATATTGCTGTACTTTTGTACTTTACCTTGCCTATGCTACATGACATCTGTGTGCTGCCATGTGTCATGTATGTGTATTGGACATGAAACTCAGAGCCTGATGTGTGATGCCAGTGCTACCCAACATGCTACAAATGTGTTGCTTTTCCATATTGCTCTCCCCAGTGTCTGCCTTTTTGCCTCCACTTCCAACTCTTTGACAGTGCATGCATGGCAGGGTTATAGTCATGTGGGACATGTGTTGAATATGTACTGGATCTGTGGCTTGTCACAGCTTATGTGTGTGCTATGGTGCTCATGCCTGTTTCCATTTGTTGTCTTTCATGTTTTTGCAGGTGATGACGTACTTGATGCTGTTGAAGTTGAGGAGATGGTGCAGACCCAGGAGGAATCTCTGGCACGACCGGGCACCAGTGGGGGACGTGGTGTGGTGGTGGGTGGGAACCCAATGTTACTGCAGACCATACTCTCCAGGGGTGTCTCTGGGTGCATCTCCCCATACCTCTATTTGGGTGCTGAATCGGATGATGAGACTTATCTGCCGTCGCAGATAAATGTTTCTGGCAGGGATTCTGTTCTGTCCAACCCACCTGCACCAGGGGTAGAACCCTCTATAGGGATGTCAGTTTTGGTAGGTGCGCCTTTGGCAGTTACGGATGCAGGGTCACACTCCACAGCATCTGATTCTGTTCCTGGGCCAGCAGATCAGAGGGGGAATGCAGTCCTGCAGCCTCAGGCAGTGCCAGCACAGCAAGGTGCAGATCGCCTTGCCCCAAACAGGTGTGGTACCCGTCAACGCGGTGGCGGTGCGCCACCAGGCAATACAGTATAAGAAAACTCCATGTACGGTATTGCAACCCTACAGGCAATGATGGCTCAGGCAATGGAGAGGGTGGCCACTTCCATTCTGCCCCCTGAAAGGCAGATGGAGCAACAACAGCAGGCAACAGACTCCATTTGCCATTCACACAGGGAAGACATGTTGGCGTTCGACAGGGACTGACGGGCGGCACTGGAGACTCTGCGCCAATCGATATCAATAGAGTCCCAGGCCCACAGGGAATCCCTGAGAGAAGAACTACATACCCTCAGGCTGACTCTGGTTGACCTTGAGGCTTCTACTAATCTTAAGGCAGAACAGCAGCTGGAGCGGCTCACACGTTCGCTCTCAGCTGAGATGCAGGCAACATGTGAGGAGATCTGGGCATCACGCGAGGTCATGCGTGCAGAAATGCAGGCAACCCGTGAGGTGCTGCATAGGGATCTCCGCACATTAATCCTCCAGAATCAGACCTTCCAGACCTGCATGCTTGCTGCCATGGAGGACCATACCTGGGCTTTGCGTGGGCTGCCTCCCATAGTGCCAACACCTCCTGATGCAGCAGCAGAGGCTGAGGAGAGCGACAGCAGTTCTCCCACAATGGCATAGCCGTGCAGGCCATGAGCCCAAGGAGGTATTTTTTTTTCCGCAACATCCACGCAGGTGGGTGTTGGTGTGCACCCTGTCCTCGAACCTCCTGGGTGGCTTACCCCCCCCCCCCCACATGGCCATTTTTTTTGTTTACAGTGTGTTGCCTTGTGTGGCTCCTGTGGGCATCCACTGTATTCTGGCTAGGCACATGCAGGCTTGTCCTGTGTATGTGTGAGACACACACCCCTCCTGCTTCCCGTTTCCATGGGCTTGCAAAGGGTGTGCCCAAGTGACAGTGAATCACACAGTGAATCACACAGTGACGTTGGGCTCCCATGAACTGTGTGGGCAGTCTGTAGTCAATACTGTGTAGACATTCCTAGTGGATATTGTTGTTGTTTTGTACACTGCATGGTGTATTGATATATGCTTGTGCATCCATGTCTTCCTCCTAATTTGCAGGTTCCTTCCTCATGTCTTCACAAGGCCATCTACTTTGCAGATGAAGTTCATGTTGTATGCAGTACACTGAGACATTTGCGGGGCAGTAACACTGTACAGTTGTAAGGGGTCGATGTGCTGGCGTATTCAGGTTGTAAGACTTGCACTACTTTGATTTTGTACTGTCATATTTTGCCATTGTTTCATCCTGTGTTTCTGTATTGTGTTGCTGGTAAGTATTTGTTCATGTGTGCTGTTTCTTATTGATTACTGCGAGCATTTTGTCTGTGGCCTGTTTCCATTTCGGACAGTGCACTTTGTGACACTTGTGTCATGTGTTGTGCTTTCATTTGGTTGCTTTCACATTGCATGACAAGCCATGGTGTGTTGGGTAGCTGAGATGGGGAGGGGTTGGGTGACATGGCACTAATTTCATGTTGTATTTTGCAAGGGGGTAGTCATTCATGCAGCATGAATGTGTCTTTTTATCACACATCATTGGTTGTGTTTAAGTAGGTATGGATGTACACAATGTAGCACTTCCAGGTGACCAATCTAAGGCTGGTATGGTAGTGACAGTTGACTGTCCCTTATGTCATCATCATTGGTGGTCAGCTGGTATGTGCCAGGGCAGTGTGATTTTAGGAGAAGTAATTAGCCACCAGCTGCGTACGGGCTGCCTCACCATGTGCCCTTTCCCCTTCCATGCGCAGCGGGCGTGCATGTGGTTGGGGATGTGGGGGCACCACCATGTCCACCGGCAGGCCCCGGCGTGTTGCAACGGTGTGCAGGACACATGCTGCCACTATAATTCTGCACACTACTGGGGGAGCGTATAGTAGCTGCCCACCAGAACGGTCAAGGGAGCGAAAGCGTGACTTGAGCACTCCGAATGTGCACTCCACTATGCCCCGTGTGGCAATATGGGCTGTGTGATGGCCAACACCTAGTGTAGGCAGCGTGACTGCGTGGCCTGTGACACCCTCCCCACTATAGCAGTTGTCTGCTGAAATGATCCAGTGGCCAAGAAGTGCAGTACATTGAGGACCTTCTGCAGGGGGCTGAGTGCTTGGGAGCACAGGGTGGGTGATGTGAGGTCATCCTCCCACTCACTGACCAGGTTGAGTATTATGTGAGGTGGAAACCTGTACCTCCCATACACCTGGTCATCAGGCATCCCAAAAAGGCTGGTTCTCGGTGTAAAAATTCTGTACCTGACTATCCTCCTCCTCCTCCTGCGGTGTCCCATGACCACTGCTGCAAGGAACGGTATATTCATCCTGGCGTCTGAGCTTCTTTGTTGTTTGCGCACACTTTTATGCTGCACGGGTCCACATACGCCTGCTTTCTGCTGGCATACGTGTTTCCGGATTAGTGCGTCTTTTTAGGCGCACGCGTTAGCCCCGTGCGATTCCATGAATACGTGTATTGAACGTGCGTGTGGGCATTCCGCACATTTGTTCCTGTACTTCCCCCTGTGACGCCCACATTTTCACACGTTGTTCCCCATTCCGCGTGTCACGCCAACTGTTCCTCCTACTTTTGTTGTGTGCGCCGCGCTATGTGCGATTTCGCTGTGCGCGTAGCGCATGCTGTTTGGAGACGTGTGCGCCAGCGTGCGCCACGCAGAATTTTGGCGCACATCCTGGGATTTACACGCGCACAGACTTCCATGAATCACTGTGCTCAGGTTTTGCTGCGATTTTTGCACTGGCACTATGATTCGCACACTTTCGCACGCTTGCGATGAAAGTTTCAGCGCACATTAATTCCATGAATCGGCCTGTCAATATACATTTCTGATCAAATTCAACAAGTTCAAGAAACGGCCAAAGTTCACCTTAAGACTTGGGTTTTTTCTATTCCTTTATAGGGTTTTCCAACTCCTGTTTTGACTTAACACTTATTTTTGGATATTATATGCCCCAGCTATTCTACCTTCTCTCTTCTAAAGACACATTTTTCCTTCTTGACCATGAGCCATCTCTCACTCAATATGTCCAATACCTTATTCAGCACCTCATCATCATAATGTTCTGCTACATCTCTCCCACAAACCAATATATCATCCTGAAAGCAGAACACATTTTTAAAAATCATAAAATGCTTGTAAATTACCTTTTCGAAAACAGATGCTGTTGGTACCAATCCAAATGACATGTGCTTCAAATTAAACACACCCTTATATAAATGCTACATATTTCCTTGATTTGGGATGTAACTCAACCTGATGATACATATATGTCAGATCACGCTTAGAACACACTTGTGTCCCATATAATGCTTAGTAGTTCACCAACATTTGTTAATTGATGTCGTTCAACCACTGCACAATCATTTAACCTATGTAATTCAACAAATAAACTCACCTCTCCATTTGTTTTTTAAGCTGTAAACTAAAGGGGACAACTACTCTACTGCACTGGCATGCTCAATGATCCCAATTGTATTAACTCCTTCCCCACAACATCTTTAAAAGCTAAGATTACTGATCCTAATTTTGCCACTGCTGGCACCACATCTTCCTTGAAAATAATCTTTAACTTTCCTACTTTGTTAGAAAACATGTTGGGATACCTTAACACCTCCAGGACAGCATTTCTCTACAAGCGCCAATACTTGCTCACATGTGTTAGGATCTAAACTTATCTTCAGCTTGCGCTGTTCCTTCCAACTTAACAGTGCAGATTCCTTTCTTGTCACATAGATCCTCCCCACTGCATTTCTTCCTCTGAATCCTAGTTTGGCCATGACATATTCAAGAATGTCAATATTGCTGTGTTGGACCCCCTCAGCTGGTATATGGTGGCATCAACGCTTTCCCATTTCCAACACTTTGGCCCCTGATTCTGCCATCACATGTATAGGCACAACATTAACAAATCCTTCTGCAATGGGGCTTTCATCATCATCACTGTCATATTCCTCACCAACTACACTTATGGGACATACATCAGCAGCTACAACATCATTCTAGTCTACATCCGTTTGTGTTCCTTTGTTCAGAAAATTAATACTTGTCTTACTGTCCTTGACATTTCTGCAGTCATTTGTGAAATGTCCCCATCTGTTACATTTCTTGCATATTACTTTCCTGCCAGGGCAATTTGGTGCCATGAAAGGTGCGCTTTGCTTCACATCTGTAGAATGTTTTTTACTTCCTGTTCCTTCCCCTCCCTTCCAACCACCTTCCTTGTGTGTTTCTTTACTAGCCCTTCTCTTCTCAGGTGTCTTTCTCGAGCGCATTTTTGTTTCAATTCTTCCTTCATGGGTTCCTTCTGAAGGCATGCCCCTGAATGCTCACACCAGAAAAGAAACAACTGGCCAGGGAAAAAAGGCCAAGAGATTCTTGCAAGTATAACAAGTTTTAATCACAACAAAAAGTAGGTTGGCCAGAAAAGAATTCTGCTGCAGAAGGTCATAAGGAAACACATTGTCACTACTATTGTCGCGTATGCAGTAAAAACCTGCGTGGCTGGTTGGCGAGACCCTATACCTCGGTAGCCTGCTCCATAGGGGATGCCAGGCTGCTATTAGTCCCAGCCCTGTCCGTCTTCCATCACGTGGAGTCAGCTGGGCTCATCATCTCCAGGGAGTGAAGGTCACGTTCCACATTAGTTGTTATTGTAACACAATGTTATTCTATTATTATGGCGGGTATCTGGAAAGCTCTAGGACTGGCACAATGGGAGGCTTAAGATCATGCTGACCCACACAGTCTTCTCTCATTCCATATGGCACTATCCGCACCCAAGCTTTCCACCCTCGCTTTGGACTACAATGTGTTCATCCCTGTACCTCGTATTGCAAAGTGTGTCATTATGAAATATGGTGTAATGACTGTATCCTTGTGGATCTTTTATGACACCTAGGTTTATATTTGGTGGTCTCGGGTCACTTACTATCGTGGAATTTGGGGTCTTCAACTGGGTCAGTTGTGGGTGTCATAACTCCTGGCAGGCTGGTTGGGGGTAGGAGGTCTACTTTTTGGAGTGGCTGTGATAAATGTGCATGGTGAGGTGCCTGATGCTGTCTCGCAGCCTTTCAGGGTGCATTACTTCTGTGGATAACAAATATTTGCAACAGTTATGGAAAAAAGAGAGGTTTCTATGGGAGTTAGCAGTGCAAGTCTCTCCCCCCTCAATGCTTGTGCCTGTCTTCAACGTGCCTGTGTTTTACCACACAGCCCTGCAGGTCGACTGTTTCTATAATTACTGCAAAAAGATGGCATTCACATATATGCATGCACTCTGTGTGTAATAAAATATTGTGTATGTGCAGGGTTTCTTAGCATGCCCCCCCCACTAGTACATTGCAAGTGTGTCATGGGATTCGGCTCACTCTAAAGCGCCTGGGGGATTAGAGAGGTTTGTTTCATTCCCAACACTTCTCAGGTACATTCACTTTCATGGGTTTTGCTTGACAGTTTAGAGAGTGTTCTGCCCCTTTGGGATATTGTGATCACTTCATTGAAGGAGGGATAATCATTGAGCCACAATTCCTCCATTATCTTGTTCTGATTACACTTCACCATAAATTGGTCTCTTATTTGTTTATCAAATTTGTTCCCAAGATTGCACCTACCTGCAAGTTCCCTGAGAGCTGGAATGAATTCTTCAAAACACTCACTAGGTATTTGTTCTTGCATAGAAAAATGAAGAACGGAGGACAGGGGCAGCACGCTGGTCTTGGAAGCAAAACCATGCAGAGCAACAGAGCAACAGAGATTTAAATCCCAGATCCGTGCTTAGAAACTGAACTCAGGAAGGGTGTTATGCACGTTATAAAAAACATTTAAATAAATACATATCGTTCAAGAATTGTGCTTACCTTGGGGATGAAATGCTTATCTAACTTAGTCCAGCACATTTGCCCCTTCACTCACTTCCTCACCTGTATCAAGTTGAGGTAAGTTATCATACACCCTTTGCTTGTCATGCCCCTGGCAGTGCATGAGTAGGGACACTTTTCTGTCCATGCCTACATGTCTGCTACGGTTGCACTTAGATAATGTAAAATCCCTTTTTTCACGTTCCCCATTTCATTTTCAGCACGTCAGAAATAAAGTTGGGCCTGGGCACATGTTGGATGGTGATATTCTTTTGTTCACTTGTGATTCTGTTTGTTCAGTTTTCTTTTCCATGTTATGTATGTCTCTGCCTTATTTGTATCAGGATCTGGGCTCACTCACACACACCCCTGTCTATTCAGTGCTTCAGTTACCTTGGTAATGTTCGACCCGTTCGTAGCGTTTTCCTCTAAAGTCTGTGTCACGTTTAGGGGTGCGCAGGCAGTAGCGCCTTCTATGCACCACCCCTATCTCACACTGGCTCCACTGTTATGCATGTGTCCTCTTTGGAGCAGCTACTCGGTCGTGGAGCGCTGAGTACATGCCGCTCCTCGCACATGCTCCTGCATGTACTCGGTAAGGGGAGCGCGAGCCTCTGTTCCTCACGCACGCGGACACGAAATCGGTGTGCTTACCCTCACTTCACGGAGAGAAGCTGTGCTCTCTTCCTAAAATTTCAGGCGGGCAGTAGTGCCTCAAACTCTGCTTCAGGCAGATCACCTTCTGTTCACTCCATATCTCAGAGGTGTCTCTGGACTTCGAGGTATTGGAGATACAGCATCAGGATGGCAGCAGGGGCTCCCTCGTCACCAAACTGTTAAGACAAGTGCATCCAGACAAGTAGGTTTGTGTTACTCTCATTATTTAAGTAGCATACTTAAGCCCCTGTTCCAAGCTGCCCACCATTCTACACTTCGATCAATTGCTCGAGCTGGAATCTTGGTGTAAGATTCCTTCATAAACATTCTACATACCCATGGAGCAGGTACGAGAGCATAACTCAGAACAAACAGCGATACAACAGTATGCAACACCTCCTAGCCGTCCCAAAGGTATTCGGAATGCGTTTACCAATACCTATTGTATATTCATTATGGTCGCTGCTAAAACTTTATGGAATCCTTCTATCCAGATATATAACATCTGTGTAGGCCCTCACTGTAAAGGAATACAAAACTTGTTGAAAATGCACCATTGAAAACACTGCCTGTCGTGTGTGAATGTCTTATAAATCAACATTCCCAACTACCAAACCACATACCCTGGAATACACAACTTGTTGAAACCCCACCACTGAAAACACTGCCTGTCATGTGAGAATGTCTTATAAGTCAACATTCCTAACTACCACACAGTCTGCTTCATTTAATAACCCCAGAGATATCCAATGTTCTTTCTCAAAAGTCAAGGCAATCATCTAACCTGTGGCAACATCTCGACTGGCAGCACTGAGGACGAGGGGGGGAAGGGTAAAGTTCAACAATATGCTTGTTCCATAGTACATTCATCAATAATAGAACACATGCCCTTTTCGTGAAAAAGAGGATTACTAAAATAGACGATGCCCTCTCCAAACTACATTTCAACAAAACCTTTACTGTAAGGGGGATTTGGATGAAAACACATACAACTGTCCCAAACCATCTCTAAATTGTGTAGGAACTGTCACACTTGCCAAATCTCTGGCAAGGGTGGAGCCAAGAATGTGGCACCCTTGGCGCCTCTCCCAATGGCGGGAGTCCCTTTTGAGAGGGTAGGAATCGACATTGTTGGTCCTTTAGCCCCTCCAACATCTTCATGAAACAGGTTTGTCCTGGTTGTAGTAGACCATGCTACTAGGTATCCTGAAGCCATATGTACCTAACAAGTCAGGTTTTTGACTTGATCCTTGAACACCTGAATGCTGCTGAATTCTTTTCAGTCCATGTGCACATTCTTTTGGACATATTATAACAGGATCTCCGTTACCCCACCAAGGTTGACAAAGTACTTTGACACCACGTTGTCTGTACACATTATTACTTGTAGCTACTTCCAGTTTGAAGGTCTTTGATGGTGCAATGTCAGTTATCTTTCTTGGAATGAAAGATCTTTCCGTCTCACGCCTCATCTCAGTCCTCTGGCATGCATGGCAATCACCTCTGACTTCAGGGATCAAGTACCACTTCTTTTTCCATATTCTTTGTGCACAGCCATGATTTCAGTCTAGCACGGATTTATGAAATCAGTGGCATCAAAGTCTGCTGCATCTGGATACCATTGGCACTAGATGCATCTTGCAACAGGTAACTGTGAAAAGGGTGAAGTACTCTGTGGCTGTTCTCCCACACATATTTAGGAAGCCTTCATTTATTCTGGCACTGAAGTCCTCCTTCACTGTATGTGTGAATGCTTGTGTGTGTCTCACTGTGCAATCTGTAACATACCAAACACACCCACACCATGCATATTAATGATACTATGCATGGTGATATGCATTGATACTATTGATCGTCTCGGGAGGACAGCTCAGCGGCAACATTCTTGCCTTCGAAGCAAGATGACACAGAGCACCACAGGTTCGATCGAAACCTCTTGGTATTAAGCACATTATAAATAACCTATCATATCATATCTTTTTTTATTTTTTTATTTTTATTGGTTTGTTACAAACTTTTAAAAAGAGAAAAGCAGCATACATTTAACACAACCTCAAAATGTACAATTACACTAAACGACCATCATTGACAAAATTATCCCAGATCTCAATACGTATTACTCGTTTTGCACATTCATGGAATGTTTTTTAGTTTTTCTATTAACTTTTCCAGGAAGAATGTCAGTTCAATTGTTAGTTAGTTAATGGTCCTGTGGCTACATATTTGGCAAAATGGTGGGTTCTTTCTTGAGTTATAGCCGAGCATTTTAGCGTCAGATGTTTTAGAGTTTTGTTAGTTCTTTTACACAAGCGGCATGAGGCTGCTAGAGTTTTATCACTAGACCAGAAAGTCAGCAGCTGGTTTAGCCGAAATTTTAGGAATAACAATCTGCGAGATTTCTCAGGAAATGTTTCAAGATAGTGTTCGGCCATGTTGTATTTTTTCACTTCCATAGGTACTACGTTCATGGCTCTCTGTTGACTGCGGATATCGATCGTGTTGATCCAGTCCTGAACCCATAACATGGTCATGACTTTGTTTGGATTGCTTTCTAGTGTCAGGAAATCTGTACTTATATCGGTCAGAATTTTATCACAGCATTTTGCCCATATAGTAAGCACATTCAGTCGATTTCCATTGTCTGGATCTTGCAGTATTTCATATTAGGGTGCTGACTGTTGGATCTACATTTTGCGGTATTCGTTTAGGGTATTCCATGCTATTCTTGCATTGATGGATATTAAACCTAACTCATATCACAAACATGCGGTCGGTACACCTTTAGGTAGCCACAAGACTTTTGTCCAGAATTCATGTTCTAATGAATTTCAGAATTCGGATTTGCACCCAAAAGCAGCTTCCGCACCATGAATTAAGGCAGGCACCGCCTTCTGTTTATAGAAATTCAGTGCAGGAGTCAATGAAAATTTCCCAAACTTTTTGTTTATGAGACAAGCTTGGACTGTGAGCTGCTTGCATTTGTCTTTTGTTTTCTGTGCCTATGGGGTGTCATTAATGCTGGAACTGCTGCACATTCCTAAGTATGTAGTTTGTTTTACTACTTTGATGGGTTATGTTCCAATTTTCCAACTGAATTGTTTTGAAGCTGATAAATGGGTTGTCTTCTGTAAATGTTGTAATATTAGTATTTCTGATTTATTTGTATTTATGGAAAGACCATTTTGTTGAATGTACTGATGCAGAATGTTTAGTTTTCGCTGTAGACCAATCGGTGTTAAGTCTAACAGTACAAGATCATCTGCATAAAGAAGCCAATTAATTTCCTTACCATTAATATTGGGGGGAAAAAATTTGGCTCCTATATATGCTTCACCGATGTCCGAGATGAATAGGTTGAAAATTACTGACGCCAACGGGCAGCCTTGTTTCACTCCTCGGCTGGTATAAATAGGCTTAGATAATAGACCCGCTTGTGTCATTCTAACCCTTATATGCGTGTTAGTGTGCAGCTCTTTTATTGCCATGAATAGTCCTTCAGGACATTTCCATGCGACCAGCTTTTGCCATAATAGTTCTCTGTCAATACTATAAAAAGCTTGCGCTAGGTCTATGAATGCAAGATAAATATTTTGTTCAGTTCGAATGGCTTCCATTTTTAGAATGTTAAGAGTGAGCAAGTTCAAGCCACATCCAACTCCTTTCACAAATCCAGTTTGGCGAGGATCTAGGTGTCCACTGGTTTTTATCCAGTTTGACAGATGTTTCTGTAATTGAACAGCAAAGATTTTGTCCAGGGCATCTAAGAGAGCGATCGGTCTATAGTTATTTGGATCAGCCCGATTTCCTTTTTTGAATATCGGGACAAAGATCACGTTCTTCCAGGAGGCCGGTATGTTTTTTTTACTGGCTATTGTTGTGAAGAGGGTAAGGCACAAGGACTCCCACTCCTTCAGGTTCTGTTTCAAGATGTAATTTGTTAAGCCGTCCGGACCTGGTGCTCGAGATGAACTACAGCGCATTATGCTTTCGAGAATATCCTCTTCCTCGACTGGATGTTCCAATGTTGGAGTTTTGGTAGGGCCAGGTCTTTTGTGGTTTCTTTTTTCTCGTATACTTTTTTAAAGTGCACTACCCACTGAGCATCAGTTACCATATTAGTTGAGTGGCATGCTGGTCGCCACTGCTTTGGTTTATTAATTTCCAAATGTCTTGCGAGTTGTTATTAATCATGCTGCACATCATTGCTTCAGCGTCTTGTTGTTGAAGGAGTGCCCTGTGAGAAATTAACCAGTTCTTGTATTTTTGTTTACATTTTCTCACAGCAACTTGTTGTTCTTTGTTGAAAGGGGCTTTGAGTAATCTCAGTTCTTGATGCAGTTGTGACCTTGTCTTTACGAGTTCACTATCGTATTGATGTCTCGCTTTGAAGGCTCAATTTTTAAAGCCATTTTTCTGGTATGTATATTGCTGCAAAAGGTGAGAGTATTCTACTTCTGCTGATTGGTGACTATTTGCATGAATATTGTATGCATTCACCAATGATTTTACTTCATTGGGTTGGATCTTCAGTCGAATCCTATTTGATTCTACCAGGACCTTCTGTTTCCAGCAGTCATCCTTTGCACACATATCATATACCAAAATGAGTTTCAATTGACTATGATCACCTGTTTGTGTATTTGTAATTTCAAGTGATTTCACCTGTTGTGTGAGTTCATTCGAAACATAGAAAAAGTCTATAGTTGACTTAGACATCCTGTCACTCCAGGTTGAATGAGCTGGAATGTCCCCTTTGGTGTTACCATTTAGGATTGTCAAGTTTCAGTCGTCCATTGCATTCTCCCATCTGGATACTAGTTTTCGCGAATCTAACTTTGCGATGTTCCAATCAGAGTTTATTTTTAAGCACTCCAAGTTCAAGTCCTCACAAAGTATGATGTTTGGGATATCTTGCTCACTATTTATATCATCAATTATTTCACAGATAGTCCTTATGAATGTAGTTGTGCCTGCAAGGACGTGGTGCCAGTATACATTGATTAAATCAATTAGCATTTCCTTTTTGGTTTTATTTCCTGTTGATTTTATGATCGTGTGTTGTATAAAGGCAGAATGATTAGTTTATGAGATGATTTTCCAACCTGAGTTCTTTTTGATCATCGTCATTAACCCTGCCGAAGGGTGACCTTTTTTTCTCATTATCGCAGGGTTGATTGCAATCTCAAATTCTTCTGAAATGGGACAATTGGCCATCCACGTTTCCTGGAGGCATATGAAAGTTAGATCTGCAATCCAATTTGAGCAGTCTTGGAATAAGTGATTAAATCCTGTAGTATTCCAAGATAGGATATTAAGTTCACACATATCTTGCTTTCCCTGGCATTAACTTTGAATCCTACCCAACGCGCCTGCTAACCAGTTCCATTGAGTTGCTGAAGCTATCGAGCTGGTTGCATTTTGTTGACTCTCCTTTGACTCATTTATGTTATGGTTGCATTTGAATGTGATCTTAATTTGTTCACCCGAGATCACTTTATTTGATGTTTTGTTGAGATCACTGATAGGAGATTGAATGCCACTAATCACATTTTTGTTCTCATTGATATTTTTTGGTGCTTAAAACCTGTCTCCATGACCCTTGGACATGCTCTTTGCTTTGGTATAGCGTCATGTTTTGTGATCACTTTCTCCGGGCATTCAGCTACTTCTTTGTGAATGTCAAAACCCAATGACAAAAGAAAGGGCACAGCTTTTATGAGAAGATCACATATTAGCCTGGAATCCATATGTAGGCGCGCTTGATCATTGGAGCGCTCATCAATAAATTCAACGGTTGGAATATCACTAGATTCTTTGGATCTCAGACCAGGTACATGATGTAACAAACGCAAAATGTTGTTTCGATTGAGAGTCAGATCGTCTTCGGCTGTCAATATTCGTTCGAGTATCAAGAGATATTTTGCTGATTTGTGTTATCGGTTAAGAGGTATATTTTGTGCCTGGGTTGTAGCTCCTCTGGTTTTTTCATCTTTGTTATTCTTGTTTGAGAAGGTATGTTGTTTTTGCTTTTGCTGTGTAAATTCCGAT
This sequence comes from Ambystoma mexicanum, assembly GCF_040938575.1. Classification (NCBI taxonomy): domain Eukaryota; kingdom Metazoa; phylum Chordata; class Amphibia; order Caudata; family Ambystomatidae; genus Ambystoma; species Ambystoma mexicanum. The sequence continues at coordinate 1,367,669,790 of NC_090931.1, forward strand.
GAATCGGAATTATAATTTTTTCTTGCAAATGATGGAGACTCAAAGAGTTGTTATCTTACATCACGCTTCACATCGTGTTTGTCAAGAGCCAAGGCATTTCCATTAATTATTTTCGCTAAACGTTTCCTTTTTTCTTCCATAGTAATAAACTTGGCCTATGGAGTTATTGAGTTCAACACAGTATGATTCTCCACTGGTACTATTAGTTCGCAGAATCTCTCTTGTATTGAAATATAGTTTTCCTTATTTATAGGTAACTCTGATTTTTTTACTGTTGTCAGGTTGTATGTTAACATTTGGAGGTTCTGCTGGCTCATTTTCCCACTCTTCCTGAGGATCTTCCTGATTATCGTCTACATCAGGTTTGTCGTCATATATTGACATATTCAACAGGTCATTTGAGGTTTCCAGTTGTTTTGGATCCACAGCGATTTGAGTTGTTACAGGTTGATTTGCTATTTGTTCAGCTTGTTTAGGCTTTTCACACAGGCTTTTAGTATTGACAAACACATTTACTGCTTTGAGATTTCTAAGGAACTTTCGAGATCCTACATTGTTCTTCTTCCTTGTGCATTTTTGATTTTTTTGTTTTTTTTCTTGTGGCAAATTATTTCCTGTGACCTGATTTTTTTGAAAAATTGAGTATGTTTTGTCAATGTCCTCAACTGTTTGTTGGAAGTCGACAGCCGGATTTCCAATCAGTCCTTCACCATTTGCAGACATAGATGGTTTGGGGAAGAAGAATCTTTCTCCTCATTTATGTTGCTCTCTTTTTGCGTTGCGCGATCCTGGTATATTTTATCAGCATCCTTGCTATTTTCCAAATCAATTATTTCCTTTGCAGTCATAGCTGCATCAGATATTGTTATCACACTTTCTTTCTTAGAATCATTATTTTCACTTATATTTGAGGAATTTGTCATAGTTGCTCTGTCTTGATTTCTATCTGACTTTTCAAGGTGTTGATTTACAATGCGATCCATGTGTCTTATCTTGTGGGTGCTTTGATTTTGTTTGAATAGACCCATCGCTTCCCTAGCTACCTCTGCCAATAATCTGTCTTCACTATTGGTTTTTTTTTTGGTCAGCAAGTTCTTTCAACGCTCCGTCTATACTGCTTATGTTTTCCCATATTTTGGGTTTTGTAGAATGTTCATTATGTTCACCATTTGTTAGTTTTGTATTCATTAATGCGGATAGCGTTGTTAAGTCTTTTACATTGTCATTCAGTTGCTCGTATAGTTGCTCGTATAGTTTCATCATTGGTGCCACCGCAATTACCAATGATGACATTATAAAGGGTCTGATTTCATCTAAGACCTCTTTGATTAGATTTTGAGATAGACTTTTTTTTTTGTTGCATTTCCCATTGTTTTGATGGCGTCTTATTTTTGGATACTGGCGGTCCATTAAGGAAGAGTCAAGGGAGGATTCATCAGAAGAAGAAGATGAAGAAGAGGATGACTCAATTTCTTCCATCTGTTCAGGTAAGTCAAGATTAAATTGTGGTTTTGGAATCAACACAGCATTGCTAGACAAAGAATCTTTAATTTCTTTATTTAGATTGGAGTCGAGAATTCTCTTTTGAGAGCACGCCACCTCCAATGATGGACTTGAGTTCAATCGACGGCGCTTTCGCGCTTCAGGTACCCCTTTAAATTTAGGAATAATAACGTCTATGATGGTACTACTGGGTGGGTGGGTCGTTTTCAGTTCATTAGTAGATCCTTGACTTTTATTGTTGCTATCAGTAGGGGATTCATTGGTCACCGCTTTGCGGTTCAGATCACCATTCTTTTTTGTTAGATCTTTTAAAAGTTTATTTACCACTGATATAGAATCCTGCCGTTTGTTTGGGCTATGTTCTTTGCAAAGACATTCAGGGCTTGGGTCAGAATTTTTTTCTTGTTCCAATGGGATCACATTTACATGGGGGAGCCAGCTTGAATTTTCCCCATTTGTGATACAAATCTCTTTAGTTGTTTCGCCGTGATCCACACATTCAAACCTAAGTTGTTTTCCTTGGGATGCAGTCGCATCAGCATTGTCTTGCCATTCAGTATTGTTAGAAATCATGACATCTTCATTATGTACATTTCCTTTTATTACACCACCTTTTTGTGGGAAATTGGCACATTCTATCTAGGAGCCTGTATTTTCTGAAGTTAAACGCTGCATCCGACTTTTAACTTTCCCAACCTCAGACATTTTGCAATTGGATAATTCTACCCACGCCAGTAACCGTAGTGGTGGAAAAATTAACGAGTTTGGATCTCTTTGGTCCGATATATCGTTTGTAATTTCACTGGCTAAGGACATTATGTCAATGTTCATGTTTTGGGCTACTTCAAACTCACGTAATTGTTCATATAGCCAGTTTATTTCATTCTTATTCTTATTCAGAACCTCCCCACACTTACTCACACATTCATGTTGTGGATTGCGGTCTTGGCACTCAGCATTCTCAGCATTGAGATTCATAGAACAGCTATGTGTTAGCTCACAACCGTTACTTTCCAAGCTCACACTAGCAAAAGACAGCTTCTGAACCAGCTGGCTCTGATTGAACATACAATTGTCAATGCTTAAATACACACGCGAGTCACGAGCAATGTATTTTGGTCTTGTTTGAGATTTGTTATTATGACTGTTTGTTTCATTTACTTGACTGTCATTACATGCGAACTCTTTTTCTGAGTACTAACTGAGTTCTGCTATTCCTTACATGCTATCGTTTTCCATACATTCAAGTTCCGACTATACTTCCGGCACTATTGCATTGCAGGCTCCTAACACCACAATGGGTGCTGGAAGTCATGTCCCAGTGAAAGATCCACCATTGTGAAATGCAAAAGTATAGCAATAAATAGAAGCAATTTCTAACCATGTCTAGGGGATAGAAATGGAAATATAATAGTAGTGTTTCACACAGCTGCTATCACACATATACAAATATCAGTGAAAAAACTTTGTTAAAGTGACGTTATGGTTCAAAGTAAAACCGAAAAACCCCTGAAATTCGGCAGTTATGGTAAGATAAGCAACCATAACTCACGCCGCCACCGTGCACTGCTAACACTAACACCCAGGACATCAAAGATGACATCACAAATGTCATTGATGACATCACTGATGACATCACGTGGCTGGCTCTCCCTTTTTTTCCTTTCTTGACATATCTAGGCAACATGATTTTCTTCAGTAACAGTCAGGAACTAAAAATTGTAAATTACTATATTCGTAGACTTATCCTTCAAGTATGTTCTTAGAATAATTCCTGTATGGTCCAGTCATATCATATGAAACATATACATAGGAGAAGTCACAACCTTGAAAGACAGCAATCCTTTTTGTGCATTAAAATTATCAGTAGATTTATCAGCACTTTCTGATACTTTTGATGTTTTTTATTACTGTATTTCCCCTGTATATGCTCATATGTTTATATGTTTTACTCACACTATTTTCCTTAGGGTCCAGACACATCATGTGATATATATAGATAGGGTAAGTAACAGCTTTGAAACAGAGCAATCATTTCTACCCATAAAGGTAATCAGTTAGGTTATGAACACTTTCTGCTACTATTGCTGTTTCTTTTTCCTACAATTCCCTTGTATATATTCATATTTGTATGTGGTGTTGTCTCTTTGTGATTTGTGTATAATATTGCAATTATGTAGTAAGTGGGTTTTATTACCTACTTATCACAAGTTTCACTGTACGCAAAACTCTAATATGAAAACAGTTATCATTTCAATATTCAACATAGCAAGCTTATGAATATTGCACCTCCATCAAGTATGCTGCACACAATGCCTATGTTTCTACATGAGTACCTTAGTATACTGGATTGAAGTTAATAATAGAATGCTATTTATATCAATGCATAGCTTAATGCACTGATTAGCACTTGATATTTATTCCTATAATCTTTGACACTTTTTTTATTAACATTACACTAAGAATTCCTTGTACAGACTTTTCATGAAAGGTAAATGCACATGTGATGTCATCAGTGATGTCATCAATGACATTTGTGATGTCATCTTTTATGTCCTGGGTGTTAGTGTTAGCAGTGCACGGTGGCGGCGTGAGTTATGGTTGCTTATCTTACCATAACTGCCGAATTTCAGGGGGTTTTCGGTTTTACTTTGAACCATAACGTCACTTTAACAAAGTTTTTTCACTGAATTTCATAGGTTTTTAGTAGCGCAACTTAACCATAACGTCCCTTTAACAAAGTTTTTTTTACTGAATTTCATAGCTTTTTGGTAGCGCAACTTAACCATAACGTCCCTTTAACAAAGTTTTTTCACTGAATTTCATAGGTTTTTAGAAGCACAACTTAACCATAATATCCCTGACTTGTAACATAGAACATACTAACCCCCTCGTAGTGATTTTCATGTCCGCGGACTACCGCCATGTCCACGGACATATCGAAAATCTGAGCGTGGTGAATGTAAATTTAAATATTGTGCCCCATTTTCCCTTTGAAGTTGGCTCTGAAAAGAGCCGTTTTTTTTTTTTACAGATGCTTGACAGACACCTGTTATTTTGTATTTTTTTTTCTTGATTTTTTTTCTTATTTTACTCCTAAAATCTTTACATAACCTTCTCCAAAGCAACCCTTACATTCCAAAATAGAAAGGCATTTCCCGTAAAAGATAAAGAAATGCCATCTTCTTTAAAATTAACAGCATTAGTGGCATCAATATTCTCATTGTTACAGAAGAACATACCAGCTCTAAGCATGAAGGCACACATGCCTCGGTTGATGACACACCTAGCAATGTTTTGCTGAGGACAAAAAACTCAACTATTGTTCCATATTGCCCTAGGTAGTAATCCAGAAAAAATTACTTTCGCATTTGGAAGGATCTTCATTACGGGTTGAACCAAGTGTTCCAAATCAGCCAACAAAGTAGGGGTACTGACGTTGCCCAAATGGAAAGCACCATAGTGCAAAACTACCACATGCGGACTGTTCATCGTGGCCATATCCTCACAAACGTGTACAATTCCCTGTACATTGCAATCAGGCACAGTGCTCCACACCACCTTCACTCCTTTCACATCAAAGTTCTTTGCAACATGCCTGCATTCAGCGTACAGCTGTAAACCATGCACAAACATATCTCCGAGCACCAACACCCTGACTATCTCCACTTCTGCCATCTTCACCACACACAGTCTCTTTCAACACAAATCCACAACCTCGACATCTGATTGGCTGATCCGTACAGTCTTCTTTCCATGTTGGATTTGCTGGAAAAACCCAGATGTAGCACGCCCTGTCCACGAACAGCCGCGGTGTCCGCGGACGGCATCCACTTTACTCTCTGTGCCATTCCTTCATTGCATACAGCTAAGCAATCACACAATACAAATAACGTCCTCAGAACACCCCCATTTTGTGAATTTTCGAACATTTGAGGACAATTATCATTTCATTATTCAACATATTAACATTACAAATATTATACTTTCATCTTGTACTCTGCACACAATGCTATGTTTCTCCATTACTAGCTCAGTATACTAGATAGAATCCCATAATACAATGCTATTTATATCAATGCATCGTTCAAAGCACTAATAACGGTATGATATTTATTGCAATATCCTTGACACTTTTTTCGCAACATTATAATAAAAATCCCTAGTACACAAATTCCATGAAAAGTACATACACATGTGAGGTCATCAGTGATTTTATCAATGACGTTTGCGATGTCATCTTTGATGTCCTGGGTGTTAGTCTTAGCAGTGCACGGTGGTGGCGCGAGTTATTTTTCATAGCTTACCATAACTTGCGATTTTCAGGGGTCTTTCGGCTGTACTTAAAACCATAACGTCCTTTAAACAAACTTTTTTTAATATCACGCAAAAAATATACAAACATGGCGTGCAAAAACCAACTTCTACAGATGGCTTTACACAGAATGTTGCAAAGTAAGAATTTATGCTCGTTCACAGTGAAGGTCAGCTGCTTCCATTTTTTTCTCGGGCCCCGCAGAGGCTCACGAAGCGGACTATAAGGTTGTATTGTGTTTTGACCTTGACAGACAGACATTGTGATGAAAGACTTCTCTTGAAGGAGTGTTGCTAAAACGTAAGAGAAGGTAAGGATGAAATTTATGAAACAAAACCACTTTTATATATTATATCACTATGCAAAAGATCGTTGGCACACGCAAAGTCGTATTTTGGGACTGCACCACTCGTAGACAATGGAAATTGCAATTGTACTGTAAGTAACCCTTTAGATTATTTTATACCAAATATAATTACAATAGCGTAGCATTAAAGACCGCTCAAGTTGAACTTGTTCGTTCAAAGTGGCATAATGTTTTCTACCGCGCACTATCACCGCCAAATTGATCCCTGTTGTTTAGAGGGCTCTGAAAAAGGCAGACGACAAAGTGTGGGTTAATAGAAATAATTTAACCAGTCTATAGGTGGTCAAGTGCTCTACTCGCTGTGCCCCTTCACTGTAGCCTGTCAAGTGGCACAGCGAGTACAACGCTCGCTTTGACATCCGTGCACAGCTTGCTAACGCAAGTTCGAATCCCGGCAAGGCCAAACTCAGCCTTTCATCCTTCCGTGGTCGATAAATGAGCACCATACACCGTGGTTAATAATAAGCACCGCTTAGATACCTCACGGTTCTTAGCGCTATATGAATGGGAAAATATTATTATTTTATTATTAACATACTTCGTTGCACTATCTTCGATAGCAAATAGTTTCATGCCCTAATAAATAAAATGATGATTTTTAATGAAGATTGGCTGGTGAGAGTAATTTATGTTTTTTAAAACAGGTATGTGGCCCAATTTTGCCTATGTCACGATTTACAGACTCCAGCGGATGGGGTCTTCAACTGCCAGGTGCAGGTCTAAATATGCAACTTCATGACCCTCACCATTTTATGGGACAATCGCCAAGTATCAATATGCCCTTACGCAGTACTAGCGGCTACAAACAACATACCAACCAATAGGGTGATCTAATGGCTCGTTTTTGGAGCAACCTTCCGATTATCAGAGCAATCATTTACTGCTTTTATCATAAACCAACAGCCTATCTACCACAAAAGGAACAATGCGTGGCTCCAAATAAACTTTTGCTGATCGACAGCAGAGACAATAGCAAATCGCTGAATGTTCACTAAACATTTCATGTGAAATAAATGTACTTTACCAAATGTACAATCCTGCTGTTTACTTTTAAACCACAGTTTCATATTCTGAATTGTGGCGCACTGAGCTGAAAACTGATCTAACACCCTCTGTACCGCAAAGGAACATTGCGTGCCTAAACATGAACTTTTGCGGATCGACAACAAAGACAAATGCAAATTGCTGAATATTCTCTAAACATTTTATGTCAAATAAATGTACTTTACAAAATGTACAATCTTGCTGTTTGCTTTTAAATCACTGTTTCATATTCCGAATTGTGGCGCGCTGTGTTGTGACATAATATGTGTTGTCTTCCGGGTTCTGTGTAAAGTCACTTAGGACTGGAGAGGACTGGGCGCGTTTGATGACGCACCCTGTAACGTCACGGAGAGAGCCGGGGAATATGAATGCTTTGATAATATCAGGCTTAGGGGCGGGAGATATGATTTAGTGTCGCAAAAGCAAGTCAGCCAGGTCAATAGCGCCAGTCATAGGATTATCACATAATGTCGGTGCACACCAGCCGGATTTATCGTTTCTTTAGTGGACAAAAAGTCGGTTGACGCCCATAGGAAATGGTACTATTAGCGGACAAAAGGAGTGGTCTTAAAACACTTTCACCCTGACAACGAACAATACGAACAACGTTCTCAGAACACCCCCATTTTGTGTAATTGCAACCATTTCGGGGACACCGCAAGTGTTCTTAGAACCCATTCAACTAGACAGATTACAATACAGACAGCGTCCTGAGGACACCCGCAGTTTGTGTATTTACGAACAATTAAGTACACCGCGAGTGTTCATAGCTCATTTTTACCGTCCTTGCGAACAAAAATGACACATAGTCACATACTCCGTCCTCTAAACACCCCACCATTTAGTTTATTTACAAAATGTCAGAACAGCCGTGTTCTCTGAGGACAAATCGAACGCAACAAAAACGTCTAGCACATAAAAAAACAAAAAATTGAACCTGTCTCATACTCCCCCACCCTCCCCAAACACTCTTACAAACCAACACAGGGCACTAAATACAATTTTTTATCCACATTTCACCACGCTGTACGCGGTCAACGGCGAATACAAGATGGCGGGCGCCACAGAAAATCTGACGCGCTCCACGCCCCTCGCCGTCCAATCAGCGAACATGTCACATGTCCGCGGACATGACGTAAGGCCATGGGCCAATCGGGGTGCTGTCCGTGGAGGGAACAGGGAAGTCCATCTGCGAAGCGAACACAGATATCACTAATTTTTTTGCCTTACATTTTGGTCATTTTTTTAAAAAGTACTGGACGGATTTACACCAAATTTGCAAAAGCATGCTTTCGGGACCAGGCCGCCACTCCTGCTGCAAATTTGGTGTAAATCCATCCAGCGGTTCGGGCTGTAGCCGTGCGCAAAATTTTTTCCCATTCAGTCAGGGAAAAAAAAAAGTTTTGGGACCCCCCCTATAACTTTTCCCCCCCTGGACGAATCCTCACCAAACTTTGCAAAAAAATTCAGAGTGGGCATATACGTTTTTTGCAAAGTTTGGTGAGGATTCGTCCAGGGGGAGCGAAGTTATAAACCGCCCAAAAAGTGCTCTTCCTATGGAAACACCAACTTAACCATAACTACATGGCCGCTAGTGCGGCCATGTAATGAATTCGAGGGTCAGAAGTTACCCTGTGGGTGTTTAATATTTATCTGAGGCTGTACCAGACACATACGGCAGAATGATTTGTGTCTAGCACATCTCAACCCTTGCGCCCTTAATGGGCCAGTTTCTTAGAAAGTAGTGCAGAGAATGTGCTCGTTTCATTTCTGCTACTTTCAGAAATGCTTAGGTCACCATATTCCCAAAAGTGACTTGAGCATTTCTGGAGGACAGTCACGTAAGCATGTCCTGTACACCAACCATGTGCTTGCTGGGAGAGTGTATTTTACCAGGATGGGCTGTTAAAGGGCTAGTCTCAAATACTCATTAAAAAAAACATTTCAATCTCTGGGGGATGGATATGCAAGCGTGATAGCCATGGTTTAAAGCGCGGCTGTCACACTTCAATACCAAATGTCCCTGTCATGATATGCACTCCCCCCATCCCCCGCCTGCATGGTTCAAAAGGTGCAGGGGTTTGACCCTCATTTCTCAGCTTCTTAAAGCTTCTTAAAGCACACTGTGTTAGTGAATTCACAATGTGCTTTAAATGCCCAGAAATAACACCTTATTTAGGTAAATACGCAAGGGGGAAAAGAGCATCTTAATGAGTGTATCTAAGATGTGCTTATTCAGATGCCCTTTGTAAGTTAGGCTTCTTTATGGCACAGGTGAGGAGATGCCATCACTTGCACCAAATACAGTTTGGAAAATCTGGCCAAAGTCTTTTTTAACATAAAGCTGCTATAATTGGTGTACTTTATGTCTTTGCATTTTTAAAGCGCTGGGCAGGCATATATGCGTATTTATAACATGCTTAAACACTCAGAGGTTTCTAAGCGCGGACCCAGGAATCGAACCTGCGTTGTTTAGTGTCGTTTTGCTTCGAAGGCGAACACGCTGCCGATGAGCTATCCTCCCAGAACACCAGATGACAAAGATTAAAATACTAACATTTGAATATTTGCAGTGTCCCCATCGTTGATGCATTTAAAGAGGAAAGCACACACACGTCATGTTGGAAAGTAGTTCCCTTCTCTGACTATATAATGTTGGATGTGTTTTCGACATTTTCTACATTTAATAAATGCGACATGTTACTTAAGAGTTATTTCACACATGAATCCCACCCCTATAAAGGAGCGCGTTGGAAGCATCTGGACAAAATAAACACACAAAGCACATTCTATAACAGTTGTATTCCCAGTTCAGAGCCAAACAGGAGGCTTTGAATGGGAATATGTTGGAAGGGGTTTCCCACTTTCAGTTGCAGATTTACATTTGATACGCACTTCAGACATAACATTGTACCAACATACCTTTATATGTCATAATATCACTACCTCCATGTGTCTATCACACAAGTTTTTTTTGGGCTATGTTTACTTCTGAAATGACCACAGCCATACATACGGCAGTTAAAGGAGATCTCAAGCTGAACCATGTTAGCTTTGAAGCAGTACACCAGTCCTGTCTTTTAGGTTAAGGTTCACATCAAATTGCATTCTGGTGCATGTAATCCTGCATTTTAATATGTACAGGAATATAACGTGCCTTGCAATACACATGTAAGGATGAATAAGACATGGTTTGGGGGTCTGTTTTATGGTATTTTAAAGAGACATGTGTGTTCATGAAATATGACTAGATTTAGCCATGTTTTGAATGTTCATAGTCATTATGTACTTTGGTTATATTTCCCTCATGTGCACCAGAAGAGAAGACATGCATATGCTCAAATTCTGACAAGGTCAATTATTTCCTTTATCTTCATGCAATCAGTAAAATTAACATAATTTATTTGGGTAATATTATCATGATTATCTAAAATGTTGTGATGCTATCAGCACTCATGGTGATGCAGCACAGTGTTCTAGAGGGGAAGTGGATGTCGAGCAACGGTCCAACATCAGCTCGTGTGGTCCAAAGGTGATGCTCAAAGAAGTGCAGATCGTGATAGCCAGGGTCAGTTCGACAGGGTCAGTTCGACAGTTGATTCGACAGTGAAGAGACGGGTGACAGAAAGCACCATTCCAGTCAGTGGCTCCACAGCGCAGACTTTCTGTTTCCATCTGACTCTCCTCTTGCTTAATATTCTTTTTCAAGGATATTCAAAGTCTGCTATTTTCCCTCTTTCTCATATTAGCTTGTTAAAGTATTTGATTACTGTTCCCATGGCAGCTTCCTGTGGAATGACTTTCTGCCTAGAGTAGGGTGTTGCATGCCCTCACATAGGAAAAATGAGAGGCAATCCCTGAGGATTCAGTCCTGCTAGCAGAAACGAGGAAAGCCAGTCTGGGAGAGAATACTGAATCATGTCACAGCTTGGCTGGGCTCACAACACTAAAACAAGTATGATACCAAATTTCTGGGTCTTTAAAATTGTGAAAAATACTTTCCACCAGTAGTGGCTGGTGAATTCTATGATTGGAGGTGCATAAATATTTCCCACAAATATGCCTGAGCAGCTAATCTAAGTCAGGGAGCCCAAACTAACCAAAAGGTGGCACAGATGAAAATTATTTGAATAATAGTTAACATGGTGCATTTTACAGCACACTTTAAGAGTAAAATTGGGCAAACAAACTAGACAGTTTCCAACTTGTTTTTTAGGCTAACTCATTAACATAATCCAGCAGATGCAAGTCACCAACAATACATAGGAATATTTCCCAACTCATTTTCATGACGCCGTTGCCCAAAATACATGCCAGTATAAAATAATTGTCTTACTGGCCCGTGCACATACATATCGATCCTGGATTCACCAATATATGCCAATATCCCCTTATAAGGACACAACCATGTTTTCTTTGGGCATACTGGCAGTAATGATGCTGTAGAAAAACTTCTCCATGCTGCTTTTGCCAACATATGTCAGTAGAAGGAAGTTTTTTTTTTCCTGGATATCTTGCTTTTGTCAGTTTCCATGCAGTTTGATGCATTTTTTGGTGTTTATTCGTGAACGGGTTTGTTTGTTTTTAATTTAGGTACACATTTCAGGTACATCTGGGGCTTTTCTGTCCCCATGCGGTCAGCCGACACGTGTTTCGACCCGTAGGTCTTTATCAAGGCTGATACATATTCAAAATCATGTAAGGTGACAATTTGTGTGACATTAGTGTGACATAATATATTGAGGTATGTGCAAGGTGCATGGTTCTTGGTGGTGGTTGGTGTATTAGGAGTGCATCATACATTTAAAACATGTTTTAATAGGTTTCAACATCGGAATCGATTGTGCAGGTGGAAGGAAGAGAGAAGGAACAAGCAAAGAAAGTAAGCAAGGATCTGGATTGGTTTGGATAACAGTCATACTTGGGTATTGAGTTCCTCTTACCTATTGGTACTGGTACGGTGCCCCGTGTGGGGTCCTGGTAGAAATGTGTCTTGTGGATAAGTCCTGTTTCTACAGTGGCTCCTGTTGGTCCCTGTAGGGAAAGGGGTGTAGTTAATGGGAGTCAAGTAAGTCCCTGGATGGGTTTGTATGTCATGAGGCTAGTTAGCAATGAACTTGCATTGGGTGTTGAACTGTGTTGGGTGAGTGTGTTGGTGATTCTGTGCTGGTTGTGCTCAGGCAGTGGGGCCTGTGTGCACTTGGTCTAATGGCACTGTGTGATATTATTGGGCCCATGCGTTCAATTTGTGGTGCCTGGAGTCTACTTGATAGTCTGTGCCTTACCGTGCTTAGTTTGTGCCTGGGTTGTAATGGCTAGCTATATGGTGGCGCACTTGGGGCTGGCGGTGTTCTCTCATGTAAGGGTGATAGATCCTGTTGGTTCGAATAGTGCCTATAATAGAAACATCCTCGTTTGGACGAGATTTAAAGTCGAGTGAGTATAGTGCGAATAGGTGTGGCAGACCTCCGGGGGTATGGCGTGACCCTCATGCTTGAAGTGATCAAGTCTGAGGTTGGGAGAGCATATAGTCAAGTGCTTTTATAAGTGGTGCCAGGTGTGAGGCTAGCTCTCTGGTTTGACTATTAGATGCAAGAGGTTGGGGAGGACTGAGCACTGTGTCCTTGTGCTTACCTGGATCCTGGTGCAGCATGGTCTGATTCCCGTGGCTTTCTCGTAAGGCTTATTGCAATGGTGTAGGGTATTAGTAAGGCATAGTGTGCATGCACACTAGGCGGCTGTCGAGTCATGCCTGTGGTGCGCATGTGCAGGGGTGAATCACATTGCTGATTCACGCACATGCGCATTGGCGTTGTGGGTATTTTAGGGAAATGTTGTTTCCGTGGATCCTATTAAGGATCTGATAGCACCTGCAGGGATGGCAAGGGGACTGATGGTTGGGTAGTAGGGTACCATAATGGTAACGAGTGTGGATGTGTCATATTGACAGTTGCTTGGTTTGCATGCTCACTGGTCGGATGTTGAGTCATGTTGCTAAGGTGCATGTGCATGGATGATTAGTGTTTCTGAATCACGCGCATGCACATTTGTGCAGCATGTGTTCCTGGGAGTTGTAGTCCGATGATTTTGTTGGTGACCTGGTAACCTCCGAGGAGCCAGAAGGGCTTATGAAGGTTAGGTAGTACATGTGCTTGGTAGTACCAAGGATGGGTGTGCTGACTAGTGGCACGTTGTAGTAAGGGTATAGTTTGGTTTATGAACTGACTTGTAGGGTGTCATCCAAGGTAGTCTTCTAGTGTTTGTGCTGTCCTGATATTTGTCATGCTGGATAGTGTGGTGCAGTGACAAGAGGAGCGGGGTAAAAGGCCAGTGGGAATTGACAGGTAGTGACTTTTACAAAAAAAATTAAAGTCATGATCACTGTTAAGGCCATTTTTAACACATCTATAGCGGCAGATGAGTCTTGCTTCTTCCTGTCGTAGACTGAGAATTCTGTTGCCTCCTCTTGCTCCCATCTTTACCGTTCTTAATCCAATGAATCTTACCCGGCTCATGTCCTCCATCTGGTGGTTTTTCTGCCAATGGTTGGCCAGGGGCAGCTTGGGGTCCTAGGAGTGTATGCTGTTTAAATGTTCTCTTATTCGAATTTGTACCTCCCGGATAGTGCTCCCTATATATATTTTGTCACATACACAAATCAGTGCGTAAATTACATATTTTGTTTTACAGTTCAGATGTTCCGTGATTTTGAATGGTGGACAGCCTTTGAAAGTCGCACATTTGGTTTGTGTGGCATATTTACACATAGATCAAGTCCCGCATTTAGTTAAGCCAATTGGTGTATGGCTGCTGAGCCAGTCTTTTGCTGAGATCTTTTTACTCGGATAGGAAGGATGGGCTAAGTATGTTCCTTAATGTGGGGGCTCTACTGTACGATAAGCTTGGATATGATTTTAGACTGGGTCTGATGTGTTCATCCATTAGTAATAGGTTCCAGTGATTGGCTAGTATTTTTTGTATTTTGTAGCTGTCCTTGTTGTATCTGGTCACAAATCTGATTGTTGATTCTGTGATTGCCTTTTTGGTTTCAGGGGTGAGAAACCTCTCCCTTGGTATAGAGGCTGCTTTTGTTTTGGCTTCTGTGAGGTTTTTGTTAGAATAGCCTCTGTTTTTGAACATTTGGTCTAGGAGATCACATTCTTCGTTAGAGTGGTCTTGTGTGTTGCAGTTCCTGTTTTCTCGAATATATTCACCTTGCAGGATATTGTGAATAACACTTTTCCTGTGGCAGCTCTTTGCATGCAATACTGAGTTGACCTCAGTTGGTTTGCGAAAGTTTCTTGTGATGATTTTGTTGTCTTGGATTGTGATTCTTAGGTCTGGAAAATCAATTTGGTCTGTGCTAACATGACTAGATATGCTCTATTCCATAGGTATTTTGATTGAGGTAGTCAACATATTGGTTTAGTTGGTCTGGTGTTCCTTTCCATATGAGGATAACATCATCTATATAGCGTGCCAAGTTGACGATCAGGGTCATGAATCTTGTCTCTCGCATGGCATGTTTTTGTTTGTATGAATGTATAAAGCAATTGGCCAATGGCAGAGCATAGCTGGCTCCGATAGCAATCCCCTTCATTTGCTTATAGTATTCGCCATTGAAAACAAATACGTTGTTAGTCAGTGAGAGTTTCAGAAATTCTTTTGTCATTTCAGCTTATTCTAAGTGCGATGCTGATTCATGGGTTAGGAGGTATCCTAGGCTTGTGATAGCCAGATCATGGTTGATGGACGTGTACAAGGCTTTAGCGTCTAGTGGGGCCATTATGAAGTTGGGTTCCCATTTGATCTGTGAAAGTATGGCCAAGGTATGCATGGAGTCTCTGAGGCATGTTGGCATCCTGATGACTAGTGGTTGGATGACATTATTGATGCATCTTGCAAGGGTTTCAGTTAGTCCTCCTATTCCACTCATGATTGGTCGTCCTTCTGGGATTTTATCAAAATGTTTATGAATTTTTGGCAGAAAATAGAGGGTTGGCATGATTGGATGATCCGTTCTGAGAAAATCATGTTCTTCATATGTAATGAGTCCTTGTGTCTGATAGTGCTTCAGTAGTGTTTTATGTTCTGTCAGAATTCTTTGTTGTGGGTTGTTGCTTAGTTTCTCATAGTTGCCCGGGGTCTTGTGATGATTTTCTGCCATTTTGATATAATCAGCTTTGTCCATTATGAGAATGTTCCCACCTTTGTAAGCCACTTTGATTATGACATTTTCTTCATCGTGAAGCTCTTTTAAGGTGGCTACTTCGACTTTGGAGAGGTTGTCTTTATTATCTTGCTTGTGACTTCTTTGGTCCTCTAATCTATATAAGTCACTGATGACTACCTGCTGGAAGGTGTCAATATAGTTAGCTGCGAATAGCTGAGGTGTAAATTTGGATTATTTTTCAGGTCTGGGATACTCATTGCTACATTTTGAACCCCAAGTTCTCTCATACAGTCATTTTTCCTCTTGAAATCTTCTTCTAGTGTGCCTAGGAGATGGATGTCTTCTAGGTCACTGATGGTGAGAGAGCTTTGGTGTGGTATCTCTTCTCTGGGTTTATATATCGTTGGTTTGGTTGCGAAGAATTTGGTCAGTTTTAGACGACGCGTGAATTTAAAAAGGTCAATTTGAATGTCTAAAATGTTATTACTTGAGAGCGAGAAGGAGAGTCCCTTGGTAAGTACTTCTATCTCTACAATTGTTAGTTCTTTGCAGGATAGATTCATAACTAACTTTTGTTGTTCTTCTGTCCCATTGACTTCTGGGACTGTGACCGTGTCTGTCTTTGCTCGATTACTTCCTCCAATTTTCTTGCGTCGTTTGCCTGGTCTTCCTCCTCTCTCTCTTCTGGTTGGGTTCTTGTATTTGTTAATGGTACCACAAATGTTACGGTTTTCTTTGTTTGTGGTTTGATACAATTTGCTTTCTTGTGTCTTTTTCTTTGCTCTAAAAAAGAAAGTTTAGTTGGTTGTTTATCTGTTTCATGTTTGTTTGATTCTGCTGCCTCTTCTTGTTCGCTATCTACGTCAGAGCTTTCAGGCGAGCTATTTGGTGTACTTTCTTTTGATTTTGGTTTTCCTTGGTTGTACTTTGCTTGTTAAGTAAATACTCTGGCCTCTCTGTAGTCTTTATCATCTCTGAAAAATGTTTGTAGTTTCCTCATTTTCACCTCGTCCTGGTGGCTTTTGAGGATTCTATACATTGTTTTGAAGTTTTTTTCCTTGGTAGCTATAGGAGCGTCATAGTCTTCTATTTCCTTTTTTAATTCTTCAATGAGAATAACAACTCTTGCATGTTTTCTTTTGGCATGTATTATTAGTAGGTGTATCATTGTTGTTGAACCCTGTATAAGATTTTGCTCCCATTCATCTGCTAGGTCTGAGTCTTGTGGGTATTCAAAGTCAGGAAAGATGAGTATTCTGAGACCTCTTGGGATTTTCTTTTGTTCAGTGTATTCTGGCATCGTGGTTTTCTCCCAACATTTATTTATTTCCTAACCTCATAAACTTCTATTTAAGGTCTTCTTGTGGGTTAGAGTCTCTAAAGGCATTGTCTGTGGATCCCCTTGGGGCAAAAAGTGCTCTGATGTCCTAATTTCTTGACATCATGTATTCCGCCATTTTGTATGCAAATTATTGAGTTATGTGGTATATTTCCAAGAGCTGGAGCAGTGGTTGTCTCCCTAGTGTTTTGTAGAAAGTGTGAAGTGGGCTCTACGAATAGGCACCAAAAAACACATCAAACTGCGTGCAAAATGTATTTCTTGAAACTGACAAAAGCAAGATGTCCAGGAAAAAAAACCTCTACTAAACAAACAAGGTATGGGCTATACCTCAACACTTACCTGTGATCTTGTGACCAAAATGACCCCCATCCAGATGAACTATGAAAACTAGAGCTCAGCAAGGTCATTTCCAAATCTAGAGCCCACGTCCCACTTTCTACGAAACATATGTCAGTACTGCCAACTAATTTCATACTCCAGTTGGCGCTGTCATTAAGAATGCTGTGCCACAAAATGAAAACAAATCTAGTATGGCAATGTAATAACACACACCATGCTTGCTATATCAAAGATGCCCTGTAAAAAATGTAATGAAACAGTAAGTGTTATGGAGAATTCTCAAGAATGTGCTAATTTCCCTTACCTTTTGAGACCCCCAGCAACTTTGCTGGATTTCTAGGATTTGATTTTTCTTCTGGGAAGAGTGTGAGCATTTTTTCTCACTCTTCCATGCATTTTGATGTGTGTTTTACTTTTGTGTTATTTGGTTATGGAGTTTTAAAACAACTCCATAGGCATCATCTTTTTCTGTGTGTCACACAGCACCTTCAGTGCAGTGGCACATGGATGTCTTTCAGACTTCCCAAGGTTTAAATACCTTCTCTGGGACTGACTACTGTCTCCTAGAGCATGTAAAGTTAAATTGACTTTACTAGTCTCCTTAAATGTACCGACCCAGCACACACTATCTTCCTATATAGTGCTGGAGGGGTTGCCTAGCATACCCTGAGTCAAAACACTCATGTAACAGTCAAATGTTACCCTTTCCTACTTGAAATGGCTGATGGCAGTGCGAACAAGGGTAGCTAAAAATCGGGTCAGCCATGTTTTTCAATATGGTGCCCAAGACCTATCTGTAAAAACAGACTCTGGTCAACTTTTTTCGCCATTTCTTTTTGGAAAGGTTCTTCTTGTGTTTGTCTCTGCGCGCCAAACCAGGTTTGGTCCGTTTGTTTGTGGGACTTTGGTGGGCTTCAGTGTCTGGCATGGACAGGATGTGGGGGAGGTGCCAAAACTCCCTGTCCTTAGTCTCCTAGGAGACCTGAATGCACTGTGGCGTGACTGGCCAGCTGGCTGTCGGGCAAGGACAGCCACCCTGCTGTGTGAGTGACAGCCAGGCTGGAATGAGTGGGGGAAAACTGTTTAAAAGCAGGTCTCAGGGACTTGGAAAGCAGAGTCGACCACTGGAACGAAAGAACTGAAAATGGGCTGAAGGAAGACGACTGCTGCAGCACCTGGACAACCAGTGAATCCCTGCTGCATGTCCGAATTGCCTGAAACTCCATCGACAGAGAAGCCCTTCAAGGTTAACTTCTTCCCTTGAGTTTGGTGGGAACAACCAACTCGCAAGCCGCATGGCCACCGTGTTCTCCTGGTCTAATTTTCTGCAGCGTGCTGAGGAAAACCGGTTCGTCATTGGGAAGGATTCCAGTTTGTGGTCTTTAAGGCACTCACACCTTAAACCAACATTTTGCCAAGCTTGTGGCCTCTTCCATGGGCGGTGCAGGAACCTCCTGATGGCCTCCTTCTTGTCCCCATGACGGAAGCTCAGGAACAGCGAGATCTGCTCAAACTGCCAGAAACAACTGCCTCAACTACAGCTCTTCTTCACTTTAAAGGTACTGTGCAAACGTGGTCTGGAAATCTTTTCGGCCACAGCGAAAGTTTGTGAAACTTTCCCAACTTCGAAGGCTTGTCCTTCCCTAAGCCAACAACTAACTTTTCATCTGACCAAAATCATCTAAGATCTGTGGCAAAGACTTAACCATGTATTACCAGAACTGTGCTTTCCTATACAAAGACTCTGAACCATTGAATTTGGGACAAGCCTATGCGCTGAATTGCTGCTTGTAGTTAACTCAAACGCTTTCTCCTGCCTCTAAAAGTATTTGTGCTTCATTTCTTATAAACTTGTCTTTTTACCCCTTTCTAAAGTAACTGAGTGCCATGTTGCTCCTACTTCAGGGGAGCTGAACTTATTCAGTAACTTATTGATTGTGTATTTGTAGTATATTAGAATAGGATATTGAGCTGCTCTTGCTAGTGTAATGTTTTCCAAATGACTGTGTACATAAATGTATATTCTTTTACCAAGAAACCTTGAGTGCGTGTTTGTTTGAATTACAGTATTTGTTGGTCCTTTGTGTAACTTGTTCTACTGCTCACTTTACTCTTGAGATAAGTCTGGCTGCTCAGCCACTGCTACCACATTACTGTGTAGTACCGGCCTGTACCAAAGGTGAAATTGCACTGATACTTGTAGTCCTAATTGCATGTAGTGTTCCCCAAGGGTACTGCATGTGATTCTGCCTAACAGTAATAAATGGTAAGCCTGTCTGAAGCAAAATGCCAGTCTAGCCGCGCTATAACAGCTTTCCTGCTTGCTTTATCATAGCTGCCCAGAAAATAATACCATGCCAAGATAATATCTAGACTGCCTTCCCCAAAGTGCTAGACTAGCAAGCTAATAAGACCTACCATGCCAGCTATTTAAAACATTCCCATTAAAAACTGTTATGCCATAGTAAATAATAGCTAGATTTGCTGCACAAAAATGCCAGTCTAGTCAGGTGATATCAAAGATGCCCTGTACAAAATGTCATACCACAGTATAAAATGGCTAGACTGCCTGCACAAAAATGCCAGTAAAGCCAGGCAATACCACTTATGATATCAGTTTTATCAAAGATGCCCAGTTCAAAAAATGTCATACCATTGTAAAAAGTGTCTAGACTGACTGCACACAAATGCTTGTCGAGCCAGGTAATAACACATATCATGCCAGATTTATTAAGGATGCCCAGTAAAAAAATATCATGCCATAGAACAAATGGCTAGACCGTCAGCATAAGAATACCATTCTAGTCACGTTATCACATGTTTCATGCTTGCTTTATCAAAGATGCCCTGTAAAAACATGTCTATATGTAAGGTAAAGTGTGCGATTGAGTCTGAATGCATGTGTGCCGATATGAGAATTTAGTCTGGTGGGGGACTGCGGCTGAGTGGATGTGTTATTGTTATTGTTATTTTTTATTTATATAGCGCCTTATATAACATTGGTATGGTCTGAAGGCGCTGGTAGGTTAAACGCCCTTGGGAACCGAAGTTCAGATCAGCAGAGAGAGTAGAGAGAGACAAAAGGTGCGTGTGAGCACCGGGTATGTGTGCAGCTCTTGCGGTATCCGTGTAATAGCTGCTTCTTAGCGGTAGGTGTGGTGGTTGAGAGATCAGGAGTATGTGTTAATTCTGGCAGGATTTATCCAGACCAGATGTGGCTGTGTTAGGCCTGAGGAGAACGCCTGGCTGGGGGGTGAGTAACCAGCAGTGTTTACTTAGAATGATGTGGAGTGAGCGGTGGATGTTGGTATGAGAACAGTTATACCGAATGGTGTCATGGTATCTCTGTGTTCTAGTTGAGTGGTGATGTAAAAGAGAGAGTAAGCGTGGCGGTGAGTTATGATGTGTTTTGTGCTCTTTCAGACGTTCTCTTACTTCCAAACCCTACTATATATGTCACGTAATTCTATGCGCTCCAGTCCGTTCCATGCACTCTTATCCACTCCATGCATCCCAGTCAGCTCCATACACTCCGGTCCGCTCCACGCATTCATGCATTCCAGCTCGCCCCGCGCATTAGAGTCCGCTCTGCACGCTCCAGTCCGCCAAGCGTGCTCCAGTCTGCCCTACACATGCACTCTTGTCTGCCTCACGCATGCACTCTTGTCTGCCCCATGCTCTACGCATACTCACCCCCTCCATGCATACTCACCCCCTCTACGCATACTCACCCCCTCTACGCATACTCACACCTCTAGTGGATAAGGTTGCTCCAACAAGGATTTTACAGTATGGAACCAATGACCCCTCAGGCAGGTTGAAGTGCCAATGACTGCTAGGACAGCATGGGATGGGATGGGCTGCATCCTGCAGTTGGAGACCCGCTCGAGTTAGTGAAACTTCGGATTCGAGGGAGAAAGGAGGAAAGTCTGATAATCTGCCCCCAGCAGGGAATCACACCTAGGCCCCCATCCCAAGAATGCCAAGAGGACATTTCTAAGTTGATTGTGTGGCAAATAGGTCTAGGAGTGGAAAACCCCAGGTACTAAAAAGAAATTTCACCATACTGACATCCCATTCATATGTGTTTGGACCTACTGTGTGATTGGTGCATGTGTGAGTTTCAGGGTGGGTGGAGGGCTGATGCTGAGGGCAGGCATGGATGTGAGTGTGTGTGAGTGAGTATCAAGATGGGTAGGGGGTTCCCAGGCTGAGTGTGTTTAAGGGGAGATGGGGAACTGAGGCTGTGTGTGTGTCTGTGAGTGAGTACATATGAATGAGTGAGTGAGTGAGTGAGTGAGTGTCAGAGTGAGTGTGGTCCTCCCCGAGACTCAGAGCATGTGTGATTGTGTGTGTAAATGTAAGGGAAGGTGGGGTTTGAGGTTGAGTGCATTTGTGAGTGCCCACTGCTCTCATCCGCTGTAGATTCATTATTATCCCTAAAGATGGCAGAGGTATCTTCTCAATGTTTAGGGATAATAAATATAAAACAGATGCAAGTAATAGTCCCTTGCCCGTGCCACAATGTGGCATGGGAGTCCCCTCCCACACAATGGGTCCTGTTACATTGGTCTACACGTGCCATTGAGAGGTTGCTTTTGGCTGCCTGACCCAAATAAATTGTTTATCCAAAGGCTGATTTGGAAAGCAGTTCCTTGTTGCTCTGAAGTTATATTTCGGAAAAATATGACTTTCTCCTAGGAGAAAAGGATATTTCCAACATATATCAATTTCAAAGAGACGTGAAACAAGCAACGTTGCTGCTGACCCCAGGCCATCACACGTTGCTCTAGTTGCATGTTGTAAATATGCAACCATTTCAGAGCAGCTTGAGATGGTTTGGGGTTAGCGCCGCCTCTTCAAGTAACCTCAAGGGCCTTGGCAAGTGTATTACACTGTTGGAAATCGTGTTTCATTAATGAGCAGAGCCTAGCCTACTTAGTAATGAAACACGATTGAATAACTGCAAGCGGGACAGGCCGATACACAAGGGACTTGTACTTGATGCATGCATCTATCAGATATTTATTATTATCCCTATAGACAGCAGAAGATTATTTGCTGCATTTAAGGGTACTATTGAATACAAAACTGATGCATTCAAGTCTCAGAGAACCTGGCTGTTCAATCGACGCTATGTACTTACCGGCTAATTAACAAAGGCTTTGCCGAATCAACAATTCAATTCCTTTGTTAGTTAGTTGTACTCCAATACAGCTTTTCTCAGAAATGCCGGCTGTCTCGGAGCCTTGACATCCCAAAATGAAATGGAGAAAGACAGGCCATTGTGATTGATGTCTGCTATAGTCAATAAAGTGAGTGAACAGATTGAACTCTGTATTTTTGAGTGGGAACCTGATTTCTAGTAGATATTGAGGAAGTTAAACAATGCTGTCCCAGCATTCCAGAAAGAAAGATAATTAATAAACTCAGACCTTTCAAAGAGTTGAAACCAATTCAACCCCAACAAAAACATGTGTGGATATATATATGCTCAAGCTAGGAATCAATAGTGTTTGATAGTGTCCAATATGTTATATTTGAATATGTCCTAGAGTACAATAATAATTTGATGAGAACATATTTTTCATTGATGCCAACATTTGTCCATGGTTTCATAGAAAACTGAGTGAATTATTTTGTATGAAACTTTATCCAAAGACAAATGTTCTCTTTTTAATCAAGCACCCAATGTCACTTTGTATTTGTCATTGTGGAGTATGCATTATATTCCGTAAAAAGGCCATTCATAATAATAATAATTTGGCACTTACATAGCGCTATGAACCCTCAGGTACCTGAGCCACGGTGTGTGGTGCTCATTTATCGACCTCGGAAGGATGAGTTTGGCCCAGCGGGGATTCGAACCTGCTTTAGCAGGCTGTGCACGGAAGTCAAAGCAAGCGCTCTACTTGCTGTGCCACTTGACCGGCCATTCATATTTATATGTATGGCTGTTTGTGAGAATCGGAATGAAAACATTAGTGAGGTAATCGGAGGCAGGTGTCTTTTCTTTTCTGGAGACAGTCTGGCTATGTTCATGTGGAAATGTGTTGGTGACCTTTCCAGCATTCCAAGTTAGGGTCCACCTTTCTTGCTGTATTATTTTAAATAAAAGAGGTTGCCCAGATTAAACATAGTACATGTGTTGTCCCAGGTTGTGGGGAGGGAGTTTCATGGTGTGGATATTAGATCAGGAAAATTTCTCATAAAACGAATCTCTAGCAAATTAAATATATTCCATATTCACTGATAGAACTTTGTTAAAGGGACGTTACGGTTAAGTTGCACTAATAAAAACCTATCAAATTCAGTGAAAAAACGTTATTAAAGGGACGCTATGGTAAGATAAGAAACCATAACTCGTCCCACCACCGTGCACTGCTAAGACTAACACCCAGGACATGAAAGATGACATTGATGATATCAAATCTATTTTGTTTCAAGCGGAAACTTTGCCCTTGCAGAGCTCTTCCGCCATGTCTTAGTAGATCTGGCAACTTTTTATAACATTTTAAGCCCTATTTGTGACTCAATAGTCCGTAGACATTTGCACGGCCCTGGACAGCCCCCTCTGAAAGGACCCACCCATTACCTTTCCTCGTTCTCAATCTGGCTGTCCAGGAGAGAGCATATCAAAAGCACCTGCTCTGCAGAAATTTAGAATCTTCATCCAATCCAAATGGCATCTTCTCTGGCCATCTGTGCTCCCCGACCAGCCTCACCACCACCATCACCACCATCTGGAAGGCCTGGAGAGGGGAACAGGTGTGGAGATATGGAAGAGGAAGGGTGCGCACGAGGGAAGTGCACAGAAAGTGTGGACAGTGACTGGAGTGTGGCTGGTTAGCTGCCTGGACCCTGTGGAAAACGCTGTTCAATCTACTTGTGGGAAACACAAATAAATGGACTGTTTAAAGACCTTTTAGTTTTGCCGCTTCTAGGCTCCACCCTCTTGTGTGCCTGTGAGCATAAAAGCAGCCCTGCATGCGCACGAGCATGCGCGCACAAGGGAAGTGCTGGAGAGTGACTGGGGTGTGTTAGACAGAATCATATGCAGTACCCTTTGGGAACACCACACACAATTAAGACTTCAAGTGACAGTACAGTACAAATAAAATTAAAAGGTGTCCAACGGATTAAAGTTTGAGGCTACTAACATAGCCTAAAACAGTACCAGCACTATTTTCATAGTCCGCAGTAGGAAAAAAATGGTAGATACCACTGCCACCAGCCAAATCTTAATGAAAGGGGAACGAAATAATGTTCCATGAGAAACAGACAAAAAGGGATAACTATTAACCCTTTCCAGTACGCTATGGAAGCTAGTTTGTACTGGTTCTGTGAATTGAGAAGACTAATAAAGTCAATGGCAACTTTACATGTTCAGGGAGACAGTAGTCAGTCCCAGAAAATGGAGTTTAAAGTTGGAAGCCTAAAAAAGACAACCCTGTGTCACTGCACTAAAGGTGCTGTGCGAGACACAGTAAAAAGATGATGCCTATGGAGTAGGTGAGATTCCACAGTCTATGAACACAACTATGTAAAAGACACAGAATGGGAAAAAAGGCTCACACTCTTACCAGGTGAAAATAAAAGTCCTAGAAATCCAGCAAAGCTGCTGAGGGACTCAGTAAGTAAGGGAAATCAGCCATTCTGGAAAATGCTCCCTAACAGAGTGTGGCTGCTTAGCTGCCTGGACCCAGTGGAAAACGTGGTCTTTGCCAGTCTCGTTCTCCATCATTCAACGGATGAAGCAAGTGTCAGATGCTGCTTTTGCTGCCACTTTAATTCTCCTTCCAACTCCTACTATGGACTCCCACACTGACTCTGCCCTTGCTAATATTCAACTCTCTATTACCAACAGCCTGAATATCCTTGCCCCTATCATGAGCATCCGTATGAAGCCTGCCTCTAAGTGCAACACCTTCTATGATTCTGACCTAGCCTGTCTGAAACGCAAGAGCAGAGTTGCTCAACAGAAGTAGTGGGCATCAGGCACATCCTCTGACAGACTCAGCAGAAGTGGTGGGCATCAGGCATATGCTCTGACAGACTGAACTGCCACCTGCTCCAAAGACAATACAGACACTACATTCACTCCCAGAAGAGAGCCCACATCCAAATGTACATCTCTCAGGCCACTAAAAACACTGGTGAACTGTTTAAAATGTGCAAGGAACTTGCCTATACTACTGTAGTCTTCACTTTTCCCCTGCCATCCCTGACCCTCTGTACTTCACTGGCCTCCCACTTCTTAACCAAAACTCAGGAAATCATGTCCTCACTCTCTTCTACTCCCCCCTTCTCCCTCCCCATGTTGTAGGCCTCAATTGGCAACCCTCTCCCCTTCCCTCCTACTCTCCTATTTCTCACCCATAGCATCGGATGAGGTCTCTAGAAAGGTCCTCTCCTTGAAAGTCTCCTCCAAACAGTTGCTCTCCTGGTCCTTCAGAACTATCAAGGACAACATTGCCTGCTTTGCACCACCCCTGGCTGATTTCTGTACTCACTCCTTTGCCATTGGCTCCTTACCGCGACACCTCAAGCACTCATTTGTGCATCCTCTCGTCAAAAGGTCCTCTGCCGACCCCTCCAGCCTGTTAACTACCACCCTATCTCCATTACCCTCTTCTTGGGAAAATTCCTGGAGAGTCTGGACATCATCCAACTGATCCAACACACTGAACCTGTTGACTTTCTCCATGACCACCAGTTCAGCTTTAGAGTGGCCAGAGGCACGGAATCTGCTCTAATGTCTGACTGCTATTCAGTCATGGTGTGATGCTTATGATCTTTGCCTTAATGCCAGTAAGACTGAGATCCTTCTCATGGGGAACTCACCTCCCTCCTTCCCCACTACCACCTACCCTCTGGCCGCACTGTATGGGCCCCTCACATTGTGAGGCAAAACACCTTGGTGTCATCTTTGACTCCTCTCTCTCCTTCTCACCTCACATCGCGGACCTTGCCAAGAAGGCCCACTATCAGCTGCACCTCCTCCGAGACATTCTCCCTTTCCTCCCCTTCCCCCAGAAACTCAATGTCTCAATGCTGGACTACTGGAACAGCCTGTTCCTTTATCATCCTTTATCCTCCCTTCGCCCCTTCACCTAATCCAGAATCGGACTGTGAAACTTATCTTTGGCCTCAAGCACAGAGATCGCATCTCTCCAGCTCTAATATCTCTCCACTGGCTCCCAGTTGCTGCTAGGATCATGCTCAAGCCCCCGTGCATCATCCACAAGGCTTTATGGGGCCTGGGACCCTGCAACATCCAACTCTCTCACCCTAAAATCCTCCCTGCTAGAGTCCTTTAGCTCCAACTCTCTGCTGGTCAGGCGCTTCTCTAAGCAGAGAGTAGAGAGGAAGTCTCTCTCCTCCTCAGTGACCTCCCTCTGGAATGGTCTCCCTGCCCCTCTCAGGATTGAACCGGATATCCTTACATTCTGGAAGCTCTTCAAGACCATCCTTTTCTCTTCTTGCATTCCTCTCTCACTCCACTGCTAAAACCCCTGTCTGCTGCAGTGACTGGCTGCCTGTGTCCCCCTGAGTTCTACCGGGCACCAGGCTCCCCCCACCCAGTCCAACCCGTACCTCGCATGCTGACCCTGACCCCTTGCGCCCCATATAATCCTCGGGACTTGCACTCCTGACTTCCCCATACCACCCGCCTAGCGCCTGTGATCTCCCCTCCTCCACACCCTCTTTTCACTTGCACGCTCTCCTCTTTACCATGCACTTTTTTCCCCACCCTAGCACTGACCACCATTCCCCCCTCTCTCTCACACTTATTCTCATTGCACTTGCACAATCCAAATGTCACAAGGCATAATAGGACCGTTATTGTTATCTTTCTCCCCTGTCTTAACCACCCACCCCCTTGTCTTGTGGCACCTTGAAACACTGTTTGTTTTAAAGGCACCTTACAAATATCCAATAAATAAATAAAACAAATAAATGGAGGCTTCTTTCTCAGCCTTTGGCTTTTCGATCTCTGGAACATTCAATGGAGGGCACACGCAGTACCTGTATTTCTTTTAAAAGTCAGTAGGGTATAACTTTGTCTATCATCATACAACTGTGTAGTCCTTAGATTGTTGCTTTACAGGCTTTACAGGTAAGTACAACTACTATTAATGTTATTGAAGGCTAGGGCAACAACATACACACAGTATATTACGGACTGGGAATGTGAATTATAATTATAATTAGAACAATGGCGAGGGTGAATCAGAATGTAACAACCATTCTTATTAGCCCTCTCCTGGGCTTTAACCGGCCAGGAATCCCTCGACCGGGATTCCACTCCTTTGTCCACGGCGGGGGGCATGGCAGCCCCTCAGCCAATGAGGAGAATTGAAGCGGGGCCATCCCCACTCCGAGCCACCACCCGGCTGGATTAAGGTAAATTTATTATTTTCTTTTTTTTATACCCCCTCCCCTGCTCCCAACCGCACTTACCTATTTCTATGATTTCTATGATTATTTTTCCTTTTCGGGAGCGGATGCCCTGGGAACAGCACGTCCACTCCCGATGGCCACCATGGAAAGGGAAAACAGACTACGTTTTCCCTTTCCAGCCATTTCTTTTCAAATTTTCTTTTTTCTTTTCTGTTCCGTAACGCTGCAGTTTTTTGGAACAGAAAAGAATGCTATTAGTACCCCGGTCTTACGGGCCGGGGTACTAATAGCAATATGCCCCCGTCTCCGGGGAATGGAGGATAGCACAGAGGCAATGTGCTGGTCTTGAAAGCAAGACCACGCAGAGCAACAGAGGTTCGAATCCCAGATCCAGATCCATGCTTAGAAACCAAACTCAGGTACGGTGTTAGGCTTGTTTTAAAACCAATTACGTAACATAAATAAATTGGGGCCCATAAGGGTTACGTCGGTGTCCAGCTGCAAAGGTACAGCATAGTTGGAACTATGCATGACATGAGCCCCACCATTCCACTAAGACTGGAATATATGTGCGCAATCACTGCCTGTTGAACTAGTTAGTTTCCCATGTAACTGCATCTTCGGGGCTGCTGACTTCAATGCAGGCCTGAGGCACCCACTGTTGTGCGGCAGTGCTGCCAGTGATTACAGTAGTGGCCTGGCTGGAGCACTGTGGGGGCATAGCCAGCATGAACTTCCAGCACCACTTTCTGGTTCATTTGCATTTATAAACATAGATGAGCAGCACAGGAGTGTCAGGCTGGCTTATCAGGCTCATGAATAACAATGAGATGACGACGACTTGGCCACACTGTTTTTCTTTGTTGCAGCAGTTGAAATAACCAAGTGGCCAAAATGCCACATCGTAATCAAGCAGAGTCTGAAAAGCGTGACAAGACATATGCATTTATTTATTTAATTTGCATTCTAATAGCGCTGGGGCATCGAGGCGGGAATATGTCTTAGTTGCGTACTTACAACGTGCTTAGTACCCCCGGGTATCGAACATGTGCTGCTTCTTGTCTTCTTGTTTCCCAGGCGTGCAAGTTGCCGGTGAGCTATGCTCCCGGGACGACATATGTGCCAGTGTTCAGCTCTAACAAACACACCAACACATCGAGCACTGTGAATGGAGTTTATGGAGCCTCACTCTGCCAAGGGTCGATGCTGTTCCACTTTCCTAAAAGTTGGAAAGTTTGGTGGCTGTTTTGCTAACAACCGTAACCTGTGTCTTAGCACTAGAAACGTTCCGAAAAGGAAAGAGATGATGCTGGCAGAACGGTTTTGCAACCGATGGATAAGTGATAAAATGCGCTTCCACCGGATGAGCCCAACCTCAATACAATAATGTGAACAGGTTCCAGCAGAGAATGATTGATGCAGTTCTTTTAACAAAAGCTGCATCATACCGGGGCGGAAGATATTTGTCATAAATGTGCTGTGCGAGGAACTAACAGGTTTTAGAGAGAAGCCAAGAGTTTGTGCTGATATTCCTTTCGGTGGCCTTTTTGAAAACCGCCAAACAACGCATCTGATTCCTTCCTTGTATGTCAAAGTGATGGATATGCTTTGCATGAACCTCTGTAGGAGAACTGCTCTTCCTTTCTGAAATATCTTCTGACCTCATAGCCCGGTTTGCCATATCTCAACCCTAAGCAATCTTGTGTTGACTTCCCTCTGCTTATTCAGAGGACGGACTATCTGTCACACCTTTGCTTCATGTTCGATCAGAACAGATACATTTCACAAAGACGGCTTTTTAAAAAAAAAAAAGCAGATAAATTGCAGATTATTTTATTTAAATTTTTTTACAGATTGCTCCATAAAACTTTTAGCAATACTCAAATGCAAACCGATTGACTAAAACAACATATTTCCAAGGCGTGCTTGTGCACTAGAAACTGCAAGCTAAATACATAGCAGGTTACGTTGCAGCGGAGTATGAAGTTCTCATGTTCTTCGTGAATTCCCGATAATGCACATGATATTCAACCAACATCAGCTCCTTGGCTCTTGTCCCCCAGAATCTTCCTAAGCTGCTGCTCTCCAGTCTTACAGTTTGATTAACTTAATGAACGGCCATGATTCTAATGCAAGGTCATCACTTGGCCTAGTTTTAGTAAATCCTGCTTGCCCTGCATCCCATTTTCTGTTGAGGCATGCATCTTGTGTTGTCTTGTACTTCCTATCCTGGCACGTTCTTGATGACTTTGCCTCTGGGAAATCTCCTTTGGTTTGTTGCACTGCATTTCTTCTTGCCTTGCATTGTGGCCGTAACATGTATCTATTTCCATATCTGCTATTTGACTGTGGGCCAAGTGAGCTGCCAGTATGTTGTTTTTACATCTGGGGTGTTTAATTGTCATCCTCTTGGCATTGAGCCCTATAAGGTATCCTGCGTAACAACCCGGTGCACCTCATCTGAGAACAATACCTCAATTTTGTTCATTCCCACAGATTCACATATATCTTCTAAATTAATATAAATCCATGACCCTGTAGTAACATTGATCATACAGTAATATGTTTGGACCCCACAGCCTCCAGGGATAATTCCTCTGTCTTGTCATCATTGCCTAAATAATATATAGGGCCTCATTACGACCCAGGTGCTAAGTGGTTAACGGCGCCGTAAAAGGCTGCAGCGCCGTTAACCACTTAGCGCCTTACTACGAGGTCCCTTTGGGGGACCTGACCTGAACGGCTGGTCTGGACCAGCCGTTAAAGTAGGGACCCGCAAAGGGACATCGCAGGCAATTACGATACCGCAATTTGCGGTACCGTAATTGCCTCCTTCCCCATTCCCATTCAGCCCTATGGGGTAAAAATGGGAATGGGTAAGGGCCATGGTGAAATGGGGAAATACCGCCCCGCCAACCTTGGAATGGGGAGTTATTTCTCCATTTCACCATGGCGGACTCGTTACAACACCGGCACCAACCATGGTGCTAATAGCGCCATGGTTTAGCGCCGGTGTTGTAATGAGGGCCATAGTATTTAACTAACCCTGAGGTAATTTTCTTATAAATATGTTTCTTCCATTCTCGAGTAACAGGAGTAGCTTCCCGTTTCCCATTATTCCTTACTTGAGCAGAACCACCACTGGTTCTAGAAGCAACTCAAGTCCTTCCTTTTCGCTTCCGCTTTATCTCTTCCTCTCCCCTTCTGATGCCTGACTGCTCTCTGCACTGGTTACCCACTGGTCACCCTCTGAACTCGGGCCCAGGCTCCTGCATGTCCAGTTGCCCTGGCACTGCCTTTGGGATCCCCCTGCACTTATGATCTGTATCTGCAACCCTGCAGTCCCTTCTCTCTGCACTTATGAGCCACCGGCTGGCTGCACCTATTGAGTTGCCTGCACTTCCCCTCTCTCCCCACAACCCCCGGCACGTCTCCACTTCCAGTTCCCTGCACTTGCGCGATCTGAATGACACAAGGCATAGTAAGATTGTTGTTTTTTCCTCCCTCTGTTTCTAATCAGGGACTTCATTTAGGGGTCGCCAGAGGTCGCAACTGCAACATCTGAGGTCTCCCTTGCGACCTCTGTGGTCTCCCTTGCGACCTCTGTCTTTAAAAAAAATGGAAAAAAACGTGTTTTTTTGTTTTGTTGGTAATGCAAGCTCCTGGTGCAGTGGCCAGCACCATGTGGCTCTTTACTTCTGGAGTGGCCCGGCTTTCTTGTTCAGGCTCCTTAAAAAAAAAGAAGAAAAATAAGAACAGGAAGGCCACTGGTCTAACACTTTCAGCACTGACCCTAAATAAGAAAAAATAGGAATACCAAATAATGTGTATTTCTGGAATTCTATACAATAATTGCTAGACCCAACAAAGGTTTATTTCAGGCACACTTCTTTCATCCTTCTGAGGTCGATATGAGCACAAACACAGGTTGGGTGATATTGGGTGTACATTTTTTCTATATAAAGCACTTAAGCGTAAGTGCTATATAATAACATATCATTATCATTTGGTCATCGATGTCTGCTTGCATTCACAGTAATTTAGTAATATGGGCCTATATACACTGATCTTAACGATACATCTGGCGATCCATTCTTGTATGAAATGTACATCACATTATAGTGATATCGTAACCATATTTTTCGTAGTGTACAATGCTATACGATGCTGCTTTCTGTTTTGTCAACGAGTGAAAGGTTGTGTTCCATCGATTCCCGCGATATCACTTTGGGGTGGGGTCAAATGACATCACTTCCTGTGATATCATCAGGGGTCAAGGGTTGTGTGATGTCATTTCCGCTACCCACAACCATGTTTTGTCACGCCTAGAAACACGTGTGTACAGACGCGTTATAAATGCCATATCATATCATTTCATATATAAACCTCTGCTTCTATTTTTGCCTTTTTACCTGCTGTCAGAAGGGACACAAAAAGAAGAGTTTAGGTGAAAGTCCAAGAGGATCGTCCAGTTATATGTGGAATGTGACACTCAAGCCTTTATACATGTCCTGATGGAGACATGAATTATCTTTAAGGACACCCACATCCTACACACTTGCCTCATGTGCACATCTCCTTTTAATAACAAATAAAAATATAAGCAAAAATCAAAACATGTGTTCCCCCTGGTGCTTTTAATTGCAGTTGGAAGATTGAACCCACATTCCTCTTGGGGAGGCAGAGGGCTATTAGATTATAATGCTTGACCCAAACTCGGGAAAAGACAACGAGCGAAGGAGGGTAAGGTCCTACCCATATCGATTTCAATTACTGGTCAAGAATGCAGGTTTTAATATCACCATAGCCATTCCTTTGCTAGCCAAACAATGCAGAACCTACAGAAATGTCCATCCATATAGTGGTCTATGTGTTCATTCATCCACTCACCTATCAACTCAGTTCTGGTTTTGTAGCACAGGGCTTATATCTTAATGTGCAATGTGGTTTACAGAGTGGGAGGGGCACTATCAAGCAATCATTAAACCTGTCCCTTCTATGGAAACTCATTTGTATAAATAACCAAAAGGTTTTTGTGACAAGTCCTTATGATCTGTCCATGGCTTTTTGAGAACATTGACAGATCTGTATATGGGGGTAAGCCAACAGAGTATGTTCAGCGGTTACAAGGAGTTAGACAGGTTTAGAGCTGTTATTTTCTTTTAAATATGTCAGATGAAATCTTTCATATGATGCTTCCCTCGAGTTGTGGCCGAATTGTTGTTGTTGTCATTGTTGTCTGTGAATTGCATAACTTTCTACTGTAAACTCCTTTAGAAGTACCAGTGGTGGGGAAATGATATGCTGACAACAGTGATGAGTTTGGTGACTAAATGCACTGGATGCATGACCACTTCCATCAACATAACTCAGTTTAATATAACGTGTATTGGAATTCACAAACCCAATAAAAAGAACAATTTGGTTGAAGAGTGAAACCATTTTTCAGGAACCGGATTATGATTATCCTGGTCTGTGGTTGGCAGACAGTATGAACAGAGATAGGAAAGCCACATAAATGGCAGAGAGTAACCTTGTGCTATTAAGACTGCTAAGGCTACCAAAATGTCAGGCGCCAAAAGTTGCTATTGATGTTTATAAGACTAGAGTTGGATGTGGGGATATGAACCAGAATAACAGCTGAAGATTCAGGAAAATATGTCCATGAACAATGTCTTCATGGTTTCAAAATCTACCAGTAATGAATGAAATGGCACATGTGGAAACTGGCCTGGCAGATCTTTGGGCAAAGTTATGAGGAGATCTTCCCATGTGGAGAAACTGGGCATTGACATTCACCAAGGCTATCCTGGATGATCATACGGATAAACAAGATTGTGACCCGAATAGATTAATTCAAAGCTCTCCCCTATTGAGCTGATCACATCTAGTAAGCAACAGAAACATAGTGCTAATAAAGAGTTGTTGAGGAACGATAAAAATGGCAATGATCACAGGGCAATTTTCTAGGACTTAAATTTAAAAGCACTTTTAGAGCACTTCTTCCTCTTAAACTAAGATTCAGTCTATAACAAAATCTGATGGTCATAAGACCGACCTGCATGAAGAACGTTTTGACCAACCTCTTTTGTGAGCTGTTTGGGCAGAGCAGTCTGATAGGTGAGTGTTTTGTAAAGGATGTCATAAGGCGATAGATCGCCCAATGCACACAAATATTTTGTGCATCTTGTATATCCAGCACAAAGTTAAGTACTTATTCCCAGTATCTAACTTTGTCACTGATACAGTTGCTCTTCTTGGCCTGTATTCCGAAAATGATGTATCACTCGTAATTCACTGCAAATTGTCCTCTCTATAATGCATGGACTGTAACAAGGGATTGGACGGACTGATTAGTGGAGGAGGAGCTGGGCTATGTTTAGAACAGTGGTACAGGGAGGGCTGCGAGTGAAATGTGAAGTGAAGAGTGGAGAGAGCTGGTCAGGTTTGGAGTTTGGGGGAATGGTGGAAGCACAGGTTCTGTGGGTTTTGGTGATGAATGAAAGGGCATGAGTTCCAAGGACGTCCCACAAAGTGGCAGAGGTGGGCAGGGGACAGTGGAAAAATAGTTTGAGAATGAACACGGCCAAATAATCTGTTCTCCGGTTAGGTTCCCAGTCGGCAGGGTCTACAGCCCCGTTTTAGCTCACTGTTCCTTTCACCGATCAGAAATATTGATTTGCATATCAGTCTTGTCCCACCCACTTGGGCAGTCCAGCACCGAAATGCTAGGCAATTCTCCTCTGAACATGACTACCAACAGCAACCCCAGACACGTGTTTCAGCCTACTTGTTCATCATCAGTGAGGTGACGCTGTGCCTCTCTAATTCTTTTCAGAATTTATTTTTTACACAAGACCTTTGTAATGGGTGTGCAAAAGGGATGCATTTTGAAAACCGGTTGTAGGATCCTTGTCTTTGCACCCTCGGGCCACAGTTATTGTGCTCACTTGGGCGTTTGGAAGTTTTTGGTTTAAAATTATGAATGACAAACCATTGAAAAAGTCAGTGGCTAGCCATAAAACTCATAAATGGTCAGGATTTAGTAATGCAATTAGTATAGAGAAGAATATATTTCGTATTTCGTATTTGGATTCCCCCTAATTTCCTCAAATATCAATAAAATGGAAGAAAACATACCATAAATCACCCAAAAAAGCAATTTTGCTCGTAAGCCTAAACTGGGAGAAGTAAGAGGATTTTGTCCAGAATCCACCAATTGTTGTGTAGTTGCAAATTTCTGCATTTTCACCTACGCCAAGTTAGGACTACTTTCATTCTGTTTGTTGGCAATGGTGTTCCATAAATCTTAAAGCTCACAGGGTTATTGATCCTGTATAATTTTCCTATCAGTGTCTAAGCATTGGAAGGACAGAATATCAATAAGTAAACCACACATGTGTAGAAAGTTCAAGTATACCAAATTAAGATTTTCACAAACCATGCCCTGAAGTGTTAAAAAAAGAACATGTTGGTTGTCCAAAACCTCTGTGTTGGAAATGGTGCTGTAGAAAATGTTTAGTTAAAAACGTGATTTGTAGCAGATCCAGATTTAATGATTTATCGAGATGTAAAGAGAACATAAACGGTAAAGAGAACATAAACGTTCTCAAACCGTTAAAACAGGAGGCAGATTTTATTTTTTAAACGTTTTATTTGTTTTTGGTACAAAGACCTTTACAAATATATGTATATAAAAGAAGTGATACAAAAAAAAAACATTCAACAGAGAAACCAGTTCATACAGTAGATCTTCAACATAATTACATCGTATAAGAAACCATCAATAAGCCATTCAACTTAAAATTCATGTCCCTTTACAAATATATAAAAACGATGCAAGATAAAGCCTCTAGCACAAAAAACAATCATATTATAGATCTTCAACAGAATAGCATCATATAAAAACCAACAAAGGGCTGTATAACCTAACATATAAGTCATATTTGTGATTGATTAGATCACTGTATCAAGTTCCTTTACAATCACATTTACCAACGTTACGATCTTAAATATGGAAGTGTTATTAATACCCCACATACATTTTAACCATATCCAGTTTCTAGATAAGATGGAGTTTGCCTGCAAAAATTAGTTCAATATTCTGCAGTGATCATTTTCAAAGTATGTACAAAAGAGAAACAGATGTTTTAACGATTTCTGAGTTAACTTGCAGAATCTAGATATCTCAACACCCATGTCTGAATTGTATTTATGCCAATACTTCATTCTCACCCTTGTGTGGAGCAAATCTAGTCTGAACAGCATGTATGTTCTACGTACTTGTGAGCATGGACACATAGTTATATATGAAAGGCATGGTGATTGCTTGTGGCAGAATTGAAAATATTCTGCAAATGATGGATATCTCTGCATTTGCAAGCAACCATCCGCACAATCATATTCAAATATGTTTTTCTTAACCTTTGCTTGAAACAATTCCATATCTTCGACAGACATATTGATGTTTTCCAATAAAGACAACATACACAATTTGCATTGTACCAGAGAAGGGGGGTTATTACTGACAAGCATGTGATTTAAAACAATGTGTAAAGAGTTTTGTGGTGGAAACATCATTTTGGAGAAATTGGAGAGTAAGCGCCAATTATATCTTACCGATAGTGAATTCATGCCCAATTCATGCCTAAGAATTGCATTTGGCATAGATGCCGGTAATCCTAAAGCATACTTCCAGATAGAACCTTGGAGCTGATCTAGAAGAGGGCGAAGGTCGTTTAGAAACAATTCCACTCCATATAGCATAATTGCCTCAACTTTTCTATGATAGAATTCCAATTAAGGGATTAGCGAAAACTTGTACATTTTATGAAGCAAGATTTTCATTTGGCCCTTCAAAGGAAGCACTTTTACCATAAGAAGTTCCTTCATTCTTTTGTAAGAAGTGTTGTTTGTCAATATTAACCCTGAATATGATACATTTATGGATACAGCTATAGGAAGAGATTCAATTGTCCAAGTGAAGTGGCAGACTTTTTTCCTGTTACAAAACACAATTATATTTGATTTCTGAGGTTTACAGGTAAGTTGTTAGTTTTGCAGTACTGTAAAAAGCTCTCCAATTTCATTTGCAGTCCTGCTTCAGTTCGATCGAACAGCAGAATATCATCCGCATATGCTAACCAAGATAGGGAAAAAGACCCTATACGCACTGCAAAAGATTTTTCAGTTTTCCAAATCTCTATATCTGCCAAATAGAGGTTAAAAAGAATGGCTGCAAGATTGCAGCCTTTTTTGACACCAATCCAACTTGGTATAGCCTCAGCAAGTGATCCTGCGCGATTGATTTGCACTTTAAAGTTAGTCTTAAAATGAAGAATTTCTACTAGAGTGATCAGATACTGAGGATATTTGGCTTTATGCATTTTTTGCCACAGTTTGCCTCTTATGACACAATCAAAGGCTGCCTTTAGATCAAGTGATGCAACGAAAATTGGGCTTTTGTTGATGCAATTGGCAGATGCAATGATGTGGGCAAGAATACAGGCATTAAGAGGGGTGCCCATAACTTTTCTGAACCCTACTTGTGCAGCACTTAAGCACGAGTTGTTAAGCGTAAATATTTCCAGCTCTTGCAAGATTAAAGATGCAAACATTTTCGCTGCAACATCGATAATGGCAACAGGTCTATAATTGTTAGGATCGGATATAGATCCCTTTTTGTGTAATGGAATAATAATTGAAGAGAGCCAAGAATTGGGAATCATTTTCGAGCAAAAGATTTCTTGGAACATGACACTAAAGATCGATGACCAGAACAACGGATCATCTTGTATCAGGAAAGGAGGTAAACCATCTGGCCCTGCACATTTAGATATAGTATATCTGTAATTCCCCAAGGACAACAATTTGGGATAAATTGACAATCAGGCGGGTGTTCATTCGAATAGAATTAATCAGGAAGAGGAAATTTAGTGAGAAAAAATGATGTCCGAGTTGAGCTATCAATTCCCGAGTCAAAGTCACGAGGTTCTTCCTTGTCTATAGATCTAATGATTTTCCAAATATCCTTTGTCTTCCGATTACATAACAAGTTAACTATTTTTTTATATTGTTTTAAATTATTAAGGGCCTGGATTTGGTTTAAGGCATATTTGTAGTAAAATATAAAAAACATTTCCTCGTTACATACTCAGAAGTTGTACTGCTCAACCTGGACTTCCTCGCATCTAGGAGGTCAGCATTGTTCCTTTGTTTGAGTGATGCTACTTTATTGGAATAAAATGCTTCCTCATTTTTGCTTGTAGTGTGGGCACCTCGTGTATTGGCCCTTTTGTGAAGGTGAGAAGCAATCATCTGTAAATTTCATTTTAATATATCTACATTTTCATGACAATTTTTTCCTTTACTCTTCCATAAATCTCTGTTTACACAACGAGTTAATCGATACTCTGGATCTATCAATCTGAATTAGGGCAAGCTGGGATTCCTGATGTTGAGATTTCAAATAGTCTACAATGGATGTTGTTATCATTAAGTGATCATCCAAGAAAGTATCTCTGGTGCTTACTTTTACAAGCATATCTGATAAGCACCTGGATGAAAACATATGATCAATCCATGATTGAAGGTCTCCTCGTTTCCAAGTGAAGTTCACATGCTTACAATCTGATTGTATAAGATGAACATCCCAACATTTAAAAAAATGGTTCCATACATGTCCTTTTTGGATAGCAATCTGAGAGTGTACTGAAATGTGAGATACATTACTATTCATTATCTCAAATGCTGAATTAAAGCCCCCTCGAATAAGGATTTCAGCACAGGGCGAAAGTTGGTAAGCTATAATGGACGTCAACACCACCCTTATTTCCTGGAACACCAGGGGAACACCAGGGGATTCAGTCATTTATACAACGACTTCCCAGTGGACCTAACAAACAACTTTGCAATCTGCTTGCAGGAAACTTGGATGCAGCAACCACCAGTAAAGGACGGCTATCATATATTGATCAACCCTGCCGATAAAAACATAACAGGACATCCCTTTTCCGGTCTTTTAAAGTTGATAAAAATAGGAACAAATTGGGAAGTGACTGAAACAATTAATCCAAACCGGCACGTACAAGCGACTCTACTTGAAAGAAAGAGTGGAGAAAAAGACAAAGTCCAAAAGTTATTGCTGCTGAATGTCTATTGGAATCCAAGAAAGATCTCTGGCAGCAAATTCATTACCTCCATAACAAAGTTAATAGACAAGAACCAGTCGTCCCACAAAATTTGTGGATCATCGTATGCGGAGATTTAAATCTAGCATGGTTCAATGGGAAAAAACAATTAATTGAAGTATCCCGACTAGAAGAACGAAAGGCCGGCTCTAGACTAACAAGATGGAATGATGCAATGGAGGCACGAGGCTGCATAATGGTTAACGGAAACGTGAAGGGAGACATCTCGCCACAAGTCACCTGGCGAAATATGGAGTATGAAAAAACTTTAGACTACATCTGGACGTCTAATAATGTGATGAAGCTAATTCACAACCTGGCGATAATTCCGTCAAACAACAGTGATCACTCTCTTTTGATCATGTCCTGGCAACCAAGATGCAAGACATTGGCAGGCTCGGCATGTACACAGCTGGAAATGAACTCTGGGCGTAACAGACTCAGGATAAAAGCAAATCAGATCCTGAAATTCACGTCTGCTTTTCAATTAAAAACCAATGATAGCCTGGATCCATCAAACTACACCGCATTACTGCCGTACACAAAACTGCCAAATAAAAGGCAATACTATCAAGAACATGATCATTTGCACACATGGAGTAACATCTTGAGAAACGAAAAACTGAAATTAAGAAAAGACCTACGAGAGCTGAGATCTGGAAGTAACATAAATGCAGCTACCATGATAAAACATTGAAAACAAGTCTATCGTAACTGGTTAAAGGTGTTCAACTTTCAGCGTGATCAAGAACAGGGTGACGCAATGCTAGCTCTAATTAAAACAAATAACACCAGAGACATCTGGAACATCTTGAACCAAGGCAATATAAAGCATGCAAGCACAATGGCAAATGGTGTATCTGAAGCCAATTGGGTGAGGCATTTCGAACAATTATTCACGTCACAACCAAGCAAGTTGGAAGTAGCAAATGAGCCATCTTTAATTGCCTGGGACACAAGTGAGTCTAAAGAGACCATAGCAAGTGCAGTATCAAAGTTAGAAAATTCGAGAGCAGCCGGTTCTGATGGCATCACAAATGTGATGTTAAAACAACACAAACAAGAATGGTCAGTTTTCATTTCGGAGCTGTTTAGGAAGATTGCAAAAACCAGGAAAATTCCATCATCCTGGTCCGAAGCAATTATTGTACCAATACACAAGAAGGGCGACAGAGAAGATCCTGTAAATTATCGCCCAATTGCTTTATTGGATACCATTGGGAAGGTATTTGCAACGTTCCTACAACAAAAAATAACAGCCTCGGCTCGGTGGTCCGAAATTGACAACGAAAGACAAACCGGCTTCACGAAAGGAGTGGGCACGGAAAACAACCTCGCTATAGTAAACATTTTGAAGCTTGAAGCCATTCGGAAGAGGGAACACTTGTACTTCACCTTTATTGATATGCAACAAGCGTTCAACACCATAAACCGAGAGAAGCTCTGGGAAAAATTAAAGAAATGGAAATGCCCTCTCTCTCTGTTAAATTCAATACAAGCCTTACATGAATCCACCACAATAAGAATAAGTCTAAATGAAAATGGTGATCTTTCAGAATCGATCACAACAAATAAAGGAGTGAAGCAAGGTTGCCCCTTGGCTGCAGTCCTATTCAAACTGTACATTTCTGATGTCGCGAAAGCCTTAGCTAGTACACGTTCATTTGCCCCAAAAGTAAATGGACACCATATACGTTGCTTGATTTATGCCGACGACCTGGTGCTGGCCGATAGAACAGCAATCGGCCTACAGCGACTCCTAAGCGCCTTGGAAGGGTACATGGAAGCCAATGACCTTAAGATCAATGTAAAAAAAGATGAAAATCATCAAGTTTGGTCACACAGAGGGAGCAAGAAATAAGAACTTCAAGTGGTACATCAACAAGGTTCCGATCGACGAAGTTAACGTGATCCGTTATTTAGGAATCTCAATAAATACCTCAATCAGAGAACGGAGCTGGGTGAACGAGCTTGACAAGTGAACACGAACCCTTGCACTACAAGGAGCAAGAATCCACACGTTATATGGGAAATTCACACTTGTTCCAGTCCGTTCATTCTACCTTCAAAAAGTTATCCCAGCAATTACATTTGGTGCAGAGGCAGGCTGGAATATTGACCTAAAAATCTGGACAAAACTTGAAGGAATTTTTTGGCGACATGTGCTACAACTGCCAAAATACCTATCAATGACAATTCTTCATGAACTAGCAGTGGAGCCTCTGTACGGCATAGTCATTTGGAAATCCATGGCTTTGCTAAGAAAGATGGAACTCAATAATGTGGAACCTGCATATAAAATCTTCGTTCTCCATGGAAAAACAAATCAGGACAACCTCTTGAAAGAATGGTCTCAAAGAATAAAAGTCTATATGCGGTCTGCAAATATCACAATGGAGATGCTATTGAAATGGCCCCAAATTGCTAAAAAAAAATGGAGGCAGTGGCTATGGACACAAAACCTAGACAAATATTACGAGTTGGCAACTGCAATGGATTTGGGGCAGACAATGAACAAATTGGACAATCTACCTAAATATCTCTGTCAATTTCCATCTCAACTCCATAGAGATCGTTTTTTCCGCCTACGAACTAACATCTATAAGTCACGGAATATGTTGTTTGTGAGACACATGGAAAATACTACAGATGATTCCTGTAGGCTCTGCGGGCTCTGCCCGGAAACAGTAAAGCACTTATTAACGGAATGTCAACCACTTAAGGACTCCAGATCCGTATTTATGGGCCAGTTTACACCAATAACTGGAAATCCAGATGACATATGGGTGCGAATCCTAAGTGGCAACTCAGTACATCTAATTTGTGCAGCTATAAACTTGTTGAACAGTGTTCTATCTACATCGGAGAATATGATTAGTGAATAGAGTGGAGGCTGCTTTGGTTTGATTTGTTTGCTTTTTCATGTCAGTTTTGGTGCTGTTGGAATGTTGTTGATGAGGATGATCTGAATAAGGATATGCGATTTTTTAGGAAATTGTTATAAAAGTTTGTAAGAAACTACTAATTACAAATAAAAAAAATAAAAAAATAATGAGAACATCGTTTAGTTTGTCACAAGCAATTTCAATTGGATACTGACAGGGGTTCCAATATAATGA
The DNA here is from genome assembly GCF_040938575.1 of Ambystoma mexicanum. NCBI lineage: Eukaryota > Metazoa > Chordata > Amphibia > Caudata > Ambystomatidae > Ambystoma > Ambystoma mexicanum. Next base: position 1,367,711,585 of record NC_090931.1, read on the forward strand.
AATTATAAATACATTTCCATTATGTAAGGATTCAAATTTTACATCCATCAGTAAAAAAAAGTCAGATTCATAAACATGATTAATTGTGAACTTCAATTTAGTATCAATCAAGATAGCCAAACCCCCTGATGGTCTACCTTCTCTGCCTCTAATCGCATGATGTGCGCAGGAAAAAAAACATCGAATTCCACGTTTGCTACAGCCATGGTTTCTTGGACCATCAAAATATGAGGAAAAGACTCTTGATTTATCTTTTTCCTCCATTTTGTTAGATTCGAGAAGCCACAGCCGTTACATGAAGCTACCCTAAGGTCGTGAATTTATGAAAGTACATGAGGGGTAATCGTGTTGGAAGCTGTTTTAATTAATGGTTCAAGCCATTTTAAACCATTCAGGGCATTCGTCAGCACCGACAATTGTTCCATCTAGTTTTTAGAAGGATCATTATTGCCAGGTGGATTTTTACCATTATTAACAACAGCCATAACAGGTCGTGGTTGAAATTCCAAAAAGTCTATTGCCTTTTTAATATTCGAAAAAGCATGCATGTGCAGACCAAGAATCTGTAAATCACTTTGATATTCCCATATCAATTTTGCAATGATTGGGGAGAGCATCTTGGAAAGCATTCAGTTATTGTTCTCATTAGGAAGCCAAATCCATTCTATGTCGTTTGTAACTAAACTACGGAGTGAGGGAATTTTAAAGAGCGCCTTCATTAAGAAAGAGCGATTAATGGGAACCGCTCCATTGATGTTTGCATCACTGTTCCATCCGATGGTATTTTTCATCTCATTCGGAATTGAGTGAAATGTATGGGAGAGGATCGAGTTGGTCGCCTGAAGATCAACCTCTAGCTCCTTGTCATCTTTAAACTCTTCATTTATCTGTTGAACCAGGCTCTCTGGAGACTGTTGTGAAAAGCCTTTTGATTCAAGCTGTTCTTGAGTCATTTTTGAGGCATGAGAATTCGGACGGTTCCCCGAAATCTCCTCAGGGGGAATTTTAGGAGGCATCGACATCAACTTTTGCGATAAGGTGTGTTCAGGTACCTGTTTGTGTTTAAAATGGTTCTCAGGACCCACACCGGAGCAGTTGGAACATACATCTAGTGGGGCAATTTTTTTAGATTTTTCATCTGATGTGATCGCATTCGAAAGTTTCTCCTCTGTAATTTTGGGAGATGATTTTTTCCACACAATACCCTCTTTTTCTTTGTTTATTTCGTTTCTCACAAATGCATCCGTTTTTTTCAGTGTAATATCAGTGAAAAATGTCGTTAAATTTGGTTGTATCAACAAGGGAGCGGTTAGAGTTGTATCTTTTTGCATAGAAGGATTTGATTTTTTAGCATGCAATTCCGACTCCAAGGCCACCGATTTAATATCGATGATTAGGTTTGTCACATATTTAAGGTTCTTTGCCTGAGTGTTTAGTGAGCTAATCTGTAATGCTCTTTTTCTTTCTTCATTCTGCTCAATCAAGTTCAAGATTTGCTCAGAAGGTATGACATTTTGTGAAACTTTGCCGTTGTTTGCATGGGACTTAATACCATTACATTTTTCAGGGGAAATCTCTTTCAACTCTTTCTCAGCTCGTAAAGAACCCCCTTTATGTTTGTGTCTTCTTTTCATGGCTTTCTGGTGGTACTTTTTGGCCCTTGTCGATATAAAGTAAAAATTATTATCGCTTGGGATCATTTCTTCTTTTTGCGATTCAAGGCGATTGTCTTGCTCAATGATGTTGATAAGAGTCGAGGGACTGTCTGGGGATTCTACATTCAAGTCCGATTTGGAATCTGCTGCTTCAGTGGTTACAAGCATCTCAAGAATTTTATCTTTGGGATTAATTTTGACTAAGATTTGTTCAACCTGTTGTAGTCTTTCATGTTGCAATCTTGCAACCTATAGATAATCAATTGGCTCACTCACGGGTGTATTCATGGAATCCATCGTTGTCTCTTCTCTACGATGGATTATTTGCGCAAAAGCCAAAGGCACTCCATTTAGCAGTAGCGGATAAGCTAATGTTTGGGATCCCACATTTTTTTTTGTCCACCTGTTGAGGACTATTTAAGAGCTCTTTTTTTTTTTACAATTAACGATGCTCTTTCATGGCAATTTAGATAATATGTATGGCAAGCTTCCTGCGCTAAAATATATCCCTCTATTTTCATTAAATGTGTGGTATTAGTGATCAGTTCATTTTTTATCTCCTGCAATAGCATATGAGAGTATTTGTGCCCTCAATCTAATACATTTAGAATTCTTGTGAAGATGGGCACATCTCTAATATTGTGCTCAATAAGATCCTCTTCAATATTTTCCTAAGAAAGAGGCACTTCAGGAAGATTTGAGAAATTAAACACTGGTATAGATGTATTCAAGTTTCTTTATTTCGGAATGAGATTTGGGGGTTTTACTTCTAATGTATGTGTCGCAGTAGGTGAACTGGTAGAAGGAAATTGCAATTTTTGTGCAGATTGATACTCTTTCTGTTTACTGTTCACGGTGCGCGTCGCAAGTTGCAGGGTCCGAGGTTTAAGTGACATCGATTACACGGCAGATAGCAGTGTAACTGCTTTACTTTACGGCTGTCATCTGGTTGATGGAGTGCCCTTTTTCTCTAACTCTGGTAAGGGCAAGTTACTTCAACAAAATCTCTTAGAAAGGATCAAACACAAATTCTTTGTAGTATTCTTTAGTACTTCACGGTGCGCGCACAAGTGCGCTGACTTCTGGGAATTTATCTTGAACAGAGGTGGGAGGGGCACACAAAGGGTTGGAATTGACACGAATCAGGACCTTAAAAGAAATTAAATAAAGGAATATTTCAGTATGTGATTGCAATATTGATAGGTCCACTAATTCACTATATAGAGTGCACAACATGCACAACGAGCAGGGTGTGCTCACAACAGTCACCGTTTTACTTTCTGTTAGCAAGGCAAGATGGTGTTGCTTGAAAAGACGTCCTCCCGGTGGACACTCGCGTACACCACAATGCGGGCTCGGCAATGCGAAGTGAAGAACAACAAGATCCCAGCTCCAGCGCAGTAAGAAACAGCCCACCGCACCAGTAAACAGTACTTGCAGTACTTCACAGGAGGCAGAATTTTAGGGAAAAGCAGAATAATGTTGTTATATTCATCGAACAGGTTAGATAAATAGAACTGTCACATACATTGAAAAATAGGTCAGGATGTCCTTCTGCAAGAATGAGCACGGCATGATAACCTGTTCTGTGGGAATGGACCTTCTCAGAGTCCACAGCCAAATGTTTTAGCTCACTGTACCTTTCACAAAGGAGGAATCTCCATTTGCATATCAGTCTTCGTCCCGCCCACTTGAGCGGTCCAGAAATGCTATGTCAATCCTCCTTTGAACAAGAGTACCAACAGCAACCCCAGACACATTGTTTAGCCTAGTCGGGCGTCATCAGTGAAGTGGAGCTATGTCAATCCTACTTTGAACACGAATATTAACAGCATCCCCAGACATGTCGGGCCTCAACAGTGAGGTGGACCTGTGCCTCCTGAGCACAATGAGAAAAGGGTCCACATCTGGATAACCCTAGGTAACTTAGGGTGAACAACCCCAAGTTCCTTTTAAGAGATCAAGGCTCCCTTCTGCAAGGAAGAACATGGCATGATAACATGTTCTGTTGGAATGTACCCACTCAGAGTCTGCAGCCACATGTTTTAGCTCACTGTACCTTTTACGAAGGAGAAATATCATTTTGCATGTCAGTCTTTGTCCCGCCCACTTGAGCAGCCATGAACCGAAATGCTATGGCAATCCTGCTTTGAACAAGAGTACCAACAGCAACCCCAGCCACGTATTTCAGCCTAGTCGGGCCTCAAAAGTGAAGTGGAGCTGTGCAGAGAGACACCTATTACTATTTTAGTTATTGTTTAAGGGACTTAGGTTTAGTCACCGTAAGTTTCCTAGGGTCATCCAGACATGGACTCCTTGCTCACTGTGCTCAGAGAAGCAAAGCTCCACCCCACTGATGAGGCCAACAAGGCTGAAACACGTGTCTGGGGTTGCTGTTGGAACTCTTGTTCAGTAGAGAATTGCCATAGTGCAGGACTGCCCATGTGGGATGGACAAAGATTGAACTGCAAATGGATATTTCCCTTCTGTGAAAGGTACAGTAAGCTAAAGTATTGCTGCAGACTTTTGAGTGGGTACATTCCCAAAGAACAGGGGGCCTATGACTATGTTGCTGACATTCACATACATTGATTCATCCATAGTTGTGGTGGTCAAAATACAAATTCAATATATTTTACACGGTCTGTGAAAATGTGGTAAAGCAATAAAGGCGTTTTCAGCTTTAACCATAAAAAAAATCCAAAAGCAGAGAACATATCACATATACTAGGATTTTTATTGCTGTATATGACATTTCTGCGAAGAAATCTATGAAATAAACACTGGAATCTGATCAACAGCTTTCAGCCTAAATATGCATGCTTGGGATTTAACAATAATAATAATAATAATAATAATAATAATAATAATAATAATAATAATAATAATAATAATAATAATAATAATAATAATAATAATAACAATTACCTACCTGTATCTGAAACTTGTACAGTGGAGGGAAGTTAAAACAAATGACCATGTTTCAAGTGTTTGCTTAATCTTGGTGTCAGGTGGGCAAATAGTAAGCCAAAACAAAAGAATGGGTGAGTCTACAAAAGAAGGTGGAGTTGAAAAGGTTTGTGAGATAGAGCTGAGCAATGGTGATGATTGCAGTAAATGGGACTGGGGATTGGATAGTTGGAGGACGAGAAGAAAGATTATTTGATCTTGGTCATTAAGGAGCCAGACGAGGTCAAATAACTATTATTACCCTGAAGGGTATGTTTCCACTGAAACCATAATACATGCTTCAAATTGTAAAATTCATAAATGAAGACAATTGACATTTAAATTGTTCTTTATTAAGGTTTTTGTCAGAGATGTAATTTGGAGGTCACCAGAGGTTACAACTGCAACCCCTTGGAGCCACAGTTGCAACCCCTGGGACTCTCTTGCAACCCCAAATGTGAAAAGAAAAAAGAAAAATGGAAAAGAAAGTTGTTTTGCCCAAAATCAAACGGGTGCTCCAGCCTGGTGTAGCGGGCCCTTGTGCGGCACGGGGGCCTCTGCCACACCAGGTCCGGTGGGTCCCCAACCCAGTCCTCACCCATCAAGGTGAAGTATAGGCCAGGGAGGCACTCAGTAGGGGTTGGAGCTGACCATGACATGTGGCACATATCACATGCCACGCTCAGCTCCAACCCCTTCTCCTTCAGCTTCTTTGCAGCTCACGTACAGGAACCAGGAAGCTCTCACAGCTTCGTGGTTCCTGTTTGTGAGCAGCACAGAAGAGCCAAGGGAGCCTATAAGGATGGACTAAAACTGAAAGAAAAAGGTAAGAACGTTTTTTTTTTCATATGATGTGTGCTTTGCATGTGTGAAGTGCGTGCCAGATGTATGTATGTGAATTGTGGGGGAATGAGAAGTGATGTGATGTGTGTTTTTGAATGTTTTGGGTGGGTGGGTGTTTGCCTGTGTAGAGCATGTAATGAGTGGATGCAAGAGAAAGTGTGAGTGACTGGTGGGTGAATGGGAAGTGACGTGATGTGTGTTTTTGAATGTTATGAGTGGGTGGGTGTGTGCATGTGTAGAAAATGCAATGAGTGGATGTAAGAGAAGTTGTGCGTGACTTGTGGGTGAATGAGAAGAGGGGTGATGTGTGTTTTTGAATGTTCTGGGTGAGTGGGGGTGTGCCTGTGCAGAGATTGCAATGAATGGATGGGTGTGCGTCTGTATAAAGAATGAAATTAGTGGATGTATGAGAATGTGTGTGTGAGTGACTGCTTGGTGAATGAGTATGAATGGTGTGTTTTTGAATTTTCTGGGTGGGTGCAAAAGAGCAATTTGCATGTGTTCATAAGTCGATTCCGACATTACCCAGAACTCCTGGCTATTTCCCGTAGTCCTCTAAAAGGCATCAACACCATCTCCAACAATGTACCCAGCCATACCCCAAAATGGAATGCATGCACTTACCTACCCAACCCTTCACCAAGTGTTGAAACCGCACCATACCTTCAATTACACAATGATGCTGAAACCTTGTAACATAGATACAACCCATGTGAGATGCTTTATAAAACGCAATGCATGCATACAATACATTTGGAATGAATGCAAGCAGTGATTCAACACATAGAGCATTCATAAACACAGAAGATATTGGCACCATATGCACAGACAAACTAAGACACACAATACATTTGAAATGCAGGTAATGTACAACACACTCTGAATAAACATATTCACAAAGGCACAAAACACATATTCACAGTCAGAAAACAACAATACAAAAGTGAAATCAGTGGGAAAAACAAATGTTTTTAAATAATTGCTAAGGCGACCACTTTCAAATGTGTAGCATGGAAACTGGAAATGCCAACGTTAGCGTACAAAACGGTGTCCTAATGAACTACTTCCATAATTGAAGAACATCACAATACATATGTAACCATAGCTCACACGACTCTACTTCTTCACACTGCTTGCCTTAACTATTAGAAAGCTTGCTGTAATTGGAGTCTTGAAAAGTAATTGCATAGCATGAGTTAAGTTTGTATTTGTAGTGTGGTAGACTTTCTTTGCATTGTTAATTATGCCAGGGTATTGTTACTATTACAATACCCTTGCCAACCGTTGTAGACCTAACATTTTGTGACATTTTGTGACACACTGGATTTGGCCCTTCAGAAGTACAAGGATAAGCAGAGGCTAAAATGCCAAATCAGTTCTCACACTGCTACAAACACAGAACCAACACAATAATGAAGGTAAAATAGGCACTGTTAAGAGATATACCTCCTTCGCATGTTGCAGTAATGTGGGCTGATGGAAAGCTATGCTCTTAAAAAGGGTGGGAAAGTGATTCAGTAGTTACCCAAACAGCAAGGTATAACAGCCCAAAATAAAGGGACTATCCAATCAAGGTGAACTATAATAATAGATATACTTTAATAAGACACTCCATCTACAAACATAACTAAATAGAAAAAGGCTACACAAAACCCACCCCTGTGGAAAGAACAGAGAATACAAGATGGCACACTGCAGCACTGTGGTTAATGAATCAGGGTGTAAATGCAAGTAAACAGCAATGTTATTAAAATGATTTGTTTCTTGGATGTAGAAGGTGCATAAGAAACGGAACCAAAATGAAATGGGGGCAGTTATGGGTCGAAAGTATTTTGTTTTGATTCTCTGCCAGGTCAACAACATCGAACCCAGCTTCAAGCAGTGGTGTGAGTTGGTCAAGCTCAATTTGGGTACTGTGGATTGGATTGCGTTGGCCAGAACAGCAAGCGGGCATCAAGCACGTTCAAATGTTGTGACTTTGTGTGGATCAAAGGAGGCTTTCACTGATGCAGGTCTGGGAGCTCACCAGGATCTCTTTCAGGTTGGACCAGGTCGAGTTGGGTTGTAACCTCAAGGAAACCTCAAGGAAGGGTTGATGCATGATGTTCCAGACGTGTGAGTGGGCGGTGGTCAAAATGGTTATGCTCATGCTCTAATAGGCGGATTGGCAAAGTGGCAGTTTCGAGCAGCTAGTCAGGTCGAGTCGTGGCTAACCCCTAGAATAGACTGCCTTTTCAGTGGGTCGAGTAAGGTCCAGGTTCTGAGCAGTCAATTTAATCTAGCAGGTGACGGCCTCAGCGAGGGTATGATACAGCATCAAGCAGGTTCAATGTGCAAGCAAATGTTTGAAGGTTCAGAGCAGTGTAGTAAAGTAGCATTGGCAGGATCCTCAGTGTCAATGGAGTCGAGCTCAGCTTTGATGGCGTTGATTTCGGCTTTGATGGCAGTCTGAGTGGTATCGAGGCAGTGGATCCTGTGATCCGCTGCCTCAATACCATATCATATCATATCAAGGGTGCCTTGATAGGGTATTTATAACGCACTTAATACCCAGAGGTTTCTAAGCACGGAACCGTGGATCGAACCTCTGTTGCTCCATCTCGTCCTGCTTCCAAGGCAAGCACGTTGGCCCTGAGCTATCCTCAGGAGACAATCTGGTCCTCCAGATGTTGTGAGACCCAAATCAGGGGTTCAAGGAAAGGTTGAGTCCTTTCAGAGTCTGCTCACCCAGCCTTGGGAGATTCTTTTACAGAATGACAGGTCCTGTTCCACAGCAAGTTACACCACCAATGGTCTCTTGGAGTGGTTAAGGAGCAGAGCTCGAGTCTGGCTTGGACTGCTCTTTCTTCACCTCAGTGGTTAAGGGCTTTGGAAAGTGTAACCCTACCAAAAGAAGTCCAATGAATCCTTCTCAGGTTGCTATGAGTCCCATCCAGGAACTCAGAGACAAGATGGGTCCTTGTTCCTGGGCACCAAAACAAAGGGGAGGATGGCACACAACTGCTGGGGGTCCTTCATCACAGTGAGGTCCTGGGTGCTGTTGTGGCTGGCAGAGTTTAAGGTTTTGTTCCAGCAGCAGTTCGCACCTAGCGACTGTGGATGGTTAACAAACATAGGTTCCCTCTGCCTTGGACACTAACACTGGCAGAGAACTTTGGAAAGATTAGGTCTCCCAAGAGAGGTTTAATGAAATCTTCTTGAAAGGTTGAAGTCCAAAAATGATCAAAGAAATGGTGGGAGACCCTTTCTTTTAATGATAAAATCTGCAGGTGATTGGACTAAAGAAAGTCTGCCTTAGAGGTGAAATCCCTCTTCTTAAATCAAGTGGACCTTGCCCCCTTGACACCTCACCCAAAGTATTTTTCTCCAGAGGAAGTGGAGGGGACAGGTAGCAGAGAGAAACTGGATGGTGGAAACCTTTCTCTATTGTGCACAGCCCACCTGTCTACTCTATCCCCATCCCCTTATTCTAAAGGGTCAAAGTCCTTTAGAAATACAGTACCCTGGTGTGACATGACAGTTGAATGGGTCTTATCCTTGGATGCCTGGGACCAGGCCAGCTGCCTGTTGTGTGGCTGTCTCTAGGAGAGGGTGTTACCTACCCTCACAAAGAGATCAAAGAAGAAGCATGACATTTCAGGTTCCTATCCTATAATCTGCCTGTCTGGCCAGAATACACATCACCTTCCGCAGCTGAGCTGGCACAAAGGAGCTGACACATGTGTGATATAAAACTGAATGTGGCTGCAATGATCATGAGTAGTGCCATGCAACTTGCTTTAACTCATGTATAGCTTATCTTTAGAGTTTACACACCAACAGCCTGGGCTACTTACGATCATCATAGTTTTGGGACAGGGTGCATATCCTAAATGTAACCCCTGAATTGCAGAGACTTAGCTGTCACTGCAGCTGTCAAATGAGCACCTGTGACCTCTAAACCTGCTCTGTGCCACTGGTAGAGCAGGTGCTGCAGATCAGGATACTGATGCAGCAAGGAGCAAATACACATAATTATTTTGGCATGCATCTTATGAAAGGGGAATCTGATCCACAGATGACCCTTTCAAGTTGGAATTATCCTCATCATTTTATTAATTACAAACAATCAAGGCGTTGATACCCTTGCCAAATGGCAATCTGTCACACCTTCAGACTGTTTTGTATATAGATGCAGATAATGACCAGCAGGAACATTGTCTTTATTGGTTTCAGGGCACATCTGTCAATCAATGTCAACAAACTATAGCACTTAATTGCCTGTGGTAGGATTACATGATAAACACATTACACACTTCAGCAGTTTGGTGGGGCACTTAAAATATCCTAATAGATTGCACCAGGCACCAATGTAACACGTTTCTGAAAATGCTACTGGGTTCAGAGAACTCCTATTTTACAAAAAATAACACAGTGATGCAGAAAATTATGCTTTTTCACTGTATCTAAATATCCACCTCGTATCTTATTAGTGAGCAAGGTAACTCCATTTCATGGAACATGTACATTATTAACATTATTAAAAGATTCAGCAACTTAGATTTCGGGTACACCCGCAGCCAACTTCTGCATTCTGTGTTATATTTACTGGGCATCGTCCATTTGATTTGCTAGTCATTGTGGAAAATCAGCCTGTTTTGGCCTTATTTTGTAATGTTACTGTCAAGAAGGTTTGATCAAAAAATGAGGCTTGTTTTTCAAATCTATAGTTTAGTTCTGTACCTGCTTTCCCTCTCCTGACCAAGCCCATGCCAGCTCCTATTTTTTGCAGAGTATATGGCCTTGTTTCTTTTGTTGTTCAACATAGAACGCTTAGATCGATGTCCCAAACCATACAGTCTTAAATTGCTGATATATTGGACTTCTTAGATCAGTGGCCAACTATTCAGCCCAATAGAAATAACTGAGTATATGGTCCATTTCAAAAGCAGAACTTCCCCAAATGTTAATTGGGAGTATTCTGACTAACACTATTCCCTGGCTGAAGCATATGAAACAGATAATAGGGAAAATTAGTGCAAACAGTCACTTTAATCATTTGCACATTTTAGATCACACTAATGCACTTTGCTGCAAAGAATGTTTGAGGGTCAACAAGCAAGCACAGCATGAAAACTAAGAGATTGTGAACCACAAGCATCCGGAAGGGTTGTTTTTCCTGAAGCAAGCATGCATCTGATAGAATATTACTTACCAGGGCAAGATTGCATTGTATTCCATTCGAAATAGTGTCTGAAATATGGAATTGTGCGATTCTGCCCTAATCTTAGCACCAATCTATTGCAGTTTTCGTTTTTGGGTCCACTTTAGACAACATTAGAGCAAGAACATCGTGCTTGCTTTAAGGGGATGTGGGCTCCCATTCTGCAATGTCTTTTGAAAGCAGAAACTCACTTAGTGGGCTGGACGATATCGACTTATCTTAGACAGGCTCTATATATCAAAACACATTCTTTTTGGTTGAATCATAATATTTAAATGTTTGGTTATGGTTTGTATGTATGTAGCCATGCTTTGTATTTTTATGGGATTATTATATTCCAAAATATACTTGCTAATATATGTTGTCTTTCTTTCTAAAGGGAAAGTCATTCACTAACACAAGTACAATCCATTGCTGGGAAATAATATGCCTCATTTATAAAAGTATTTTACAATTGGACAATCTCACTGAAAAACACTTTGCAAATAAGGGCCATAATGGCTACTGCAATACGGCTACGTTTCGTTTTCTATGTGCTGTTAAAGTGCTTTCGGAGAAAGAAGTGTTCACTGTTGTGAAAGACGAGGTTGCTGTTAAATAAAAACGTATACTAGAATGAAAAATGAAGAAGATTGTGTCTGTGTTTGGGAAGTTAGACAATTTGAAAGGTTTTTATTTTGGTTGCTATTTTGTTTTTTACCGTAATACTTTTTGACTTTAGTTTTCGGACAAAACAACATTTTTATTATGAGCTCATGCATTTCCACCCCACATTTATGGCAGTAACCTGAAAGTGTATTATGGATCTGTCCATCTTCCACATGCAAGACATGAGCATATGAAGCATACTGATATGAGACAGGTCCTTTACTGGGATGTGTACATGGTTACATTGACTCCTTCACCTAGAGTAACAGATTTGCCCAGCTTACACCCAGACCTATTAACGACCAACGATATTACTTCAGAGGACCTTAAAGCTGCAATGATGGCATTTCTCAAAACTACTGTCCATACCAGATTCTCCCTGCAGCCACAGTCTGTGCAAACTACACTACCAGCTCCAGCAATTTCTACGGGGGATCCCCTATGAATGCTACTTGAAAACCAGTTTGATACAGATTGCATCATGTTGGGAAAACTCCTTAAGAAGGAAATAATGGATACACCATCAGAAGCAATCTTGAGCTGAAATGTCCATCTGTGCACCTTTTCAGAAAATGATCCAGGTTGCATAAGTCATGATGTCATGAGCCCAGTGATTGGTCGTCCACTCCGACAGAACACGCACAACATCAATAATAAGGTGAGGAATGAACCAGAGCAATCAGCCATTTTGAGGCTGCAAGAAGTTATTCCCTGACTCTCTCCCCCTTCACGGACTGCGGTAAACTACTCAGATGTCTGCAGAACCCTCACCAAATACTACGCTATCTTATGAATTGCTTCCCACTAAGACTTTGGCATTTTGCTATTACTCCCTCTGTACTAGGGCTGGACTGCCCCACCAGGACACCGGGACATCCCCGGTAGGCCTCTGGCCGCATAGGGCCTCTTTGGCGTGAAAGCATACTCGTCACGTGAAACCGCCTCTCTGCCTTGGTGGTTTGCGCTGTGCACTTTATTTTCCCGCTCGCGCCCGCGCATGAGGCCCTGGGCATGGGGAAATGCACGCAATGCGCAGGTCCGCAGGGCAGGCTGCAGGAAACTAAGTGCGGCCATGAGGCCTTCGGCTGGCATGTGAAGATCGATGTCAACTCGAAGGTAAGAGGGGACAGTGGGGGACGGGGGGTGCGGTAGCAGTGGGTCAGAACGACAATGTTCAAAACCTGTTTTGCTACATGGCCAAAAGAAGCATTCCACACACTGATTTTTAAATGTAGATTCAGCTATCGCAGTGACCTGTATACAAGTATTAATGAAGTAACCAGTTGTTCTTTTGGTATCATCTATGTAGTACTGCATTTTACGCATTGGCTCTATGGCCATCACACAACATTCTAGGAATACAGTTTTTGCCTGATAGGCTAGCTCATTAATTCACTGAAAAGTTGGCCTGAAAAGGAGATATTTGCATGCTATAAGAGAAAAGTAGGTTATTAGATTTTGAAAAGAAAGCGACAATTCGGAAGGCTCAGTGTGAATGCACACTTACAATGAGTTAGTTGTGCATAGTGCCTTAGTGGCATGGCGTGTAGAAGACATGCGGTCAAATCTCAGCATTTGTGTGTGATCCTGGGCACAGTGCTTCATTCCCCTTCGCTTCAGTGCTCAGCGCTGCCAAAATCAGGTGCATAAGCGGATTGCAGTGACACTAGAATAGCTGGAAGTTCTGTTCACACTGTTACCTTGGACTATCCATATTTACTTATAGTCCCCAGAACATGCATGTCCAGCAATGTGTTTATAATAGATGACCATATTTACTATACCATAATTGTTCGCTTCATTGCACAGTGAACGTCGGTTACATTTCAAATTTGCTTGCCTTGTCTGCTATGTTAAAACATAAATGGCATATACATGCAGCACATAAATAGCCTGAGTTGGGGTGTAATAAAGTTGGGCATAAAATCTTCCAGGGAAAGGCTTCAAGCCATTTCGTACACTTTTCAGGAGGAAAAAAACACAATGTGTTCACAGTTAAAATCTTTTATTCAATTTTTTTTTCTCCGCCCCCAGTGACACCTACAGGAAGTGATACAAATTCTGCAGCCAGGCACCCTTGCGGCACTAAGCCCGGTGCGCAAAGGGCATCGTTTTGGTGGAGTGAATGAGCTGTTAAGCAGTGGCTGCGACCCCCCTCACCTGCCCTCTGCTAGCATCTGGAGGACTTTGGAGGACTTTGGAGGTGCTGTGGGACACGTGGCTGGCAGCTTGGAGGACGCGGAACAGGAGAGAGCGCCGTAGCGCTAGTTGGCTCAGCTCCCTGCCCGCCCCAGTGACGCCTAGAGGAAGTGATACAAATTCTGCAGCCAGGCAACCTTGCGGCGCTAAGCCCGGCATGCAAAGGGCATCGTTTTGGTGGAGTGAATCAGCTGTTAAGCTGTTTGGCTGCTTGCTGTGAGCTTGCGGGGAACCTTACCCAGTTGGCTGCCAATTACGTTTGATACAAAGTACAACAAGGAGGCCCCTGATAAAATGAAGTCAGTTCCTGCCATCATGGATCTACAAGAAACGGGCTTGCAAACCCGTTTGCAGGTAAGGCAAAGATTCATATCCCTCCCAGAGGTAAATGGGAGCCCGGAGCCTATACTGAAAACAGCAACGTTAAACCGGAGCCGTTTACCCTTTTGTACAAAAAAGCGAAAGAGTTTATCAGTGGGAGCTAACCAGGTGGACACAGAAATGACAAATCAACTGCCGTTGGCGGGAAAGGTCGGCAATTTGCGGTTGGCCCCTAACTCGCCTGAGCTACCCATGGCTTGTACCATCCCTACGGTAATAGAAATCTCAAAACAATCAGCCTCGGTACCTATAATACCTGAGTCGGACATAGAAGACACTTGCCCGGAGGAAGCGGCTGAACAAACAGTCAGTGAATCAAATGTAATTGTAATAAGAGACGATCCTATCCCCAGTGAAAGAGTCTGAAGGTCGACCAATGAAGCGTAGTTTATTGTCAGCAAACATACTTGGAAAAACTCTAAATAATCAGAGAACAGTCACTGAAGGTGAGGCCATGGAGACAAGATCAGAATCTGGGGCGAGGGTGAATCTGCATAGCCCCGATTCAAACATGGCTAGCCCTAGCGAAGAGCAGCACCCCCCTAATAAGAATGATGGTGACTTAACTGGAAATTCAAAATCGACCATACCCTCCCAAGATGGGGAATGGGCCGCCCTGCACGAACACCCACCTGAGGTGACAACAGATTCGAGATCAAAAGAAATGCTAAAGCTAGCTATACAAGAACTGCTTTACGGAAATTCCCACAACCGAACATCAACCATTAGATGTATCATGGGAACATGGAGGTCAATGGGACGCGATAGATTTGGGGCAAATGGAAGAAGCCCTACAGGAGTCCACCATCCATAGAAAAAAGACACAACATACTGCCCTCAGAGAGACAGCCCGAGGACCACTTGATATCTTTCAACCTTATAGGGAAGATTATGCAAGCTACGGTCTCTTGGGAAAAAGAAATCAAGATTGTACTCGAATTGACAAAGCTCTAACAACTGCAAAGCCTCCTAATGAAATAAATAAAACAGGTCATACCCTTGGGTATGACGGAGACTATATGCCAGGACCCAATTGGAGAGGACGACTTCTTTAGGAAAAAGTATTACCAAGGAAATCTCAGACCCAATACCTGCGAATCTGAGGAATTCAAGTCTTGCAAATAAAATCATGCAAGACTTAATTATACTGACGGGAAAAATAGAGAGAGAGAAAAGAAAGAGTTTTTGCCTGATAAATGAGAAAATGGCTGCTTTGGACAAAGAACAAGCAGCAGGGAGATCCTTTCTGGCCAAGGATTCAATTACATCGTCGATTAAGTGGCAAGAAAATAAAACAGCAACGAAAGAGACCCAAACACTAATCTCTGAGGAGAGAAACATACTCTTACCAGGCGATACCGTGAAAGATTTAACTCCAAAAGGAGCAGCTGGTGAGGAACAGACAGCAAGGCCTATGACTAGCTCTTTAACCTCGGAAGACGCCTATATGCGCTCAAGGAATCAGGAAATGATCAAATCCTACGGACAATAACTGAAGCCTGTAAACTTGGAAGAGAAAAGGATATGGAGCATATTGAAAAAGTGATCATGGCTTCATTAAATATTACATTGGCCTCCTTCTTAAAATGATATGAGGCAATTAAAGACTCTGTACAAGAGGTGACTAATAGCAATATCCAAATAAAAGAGACACACGTCCTAATGGAGTCCTCTCTGCAGAGTATAAGTATACGAATAAACAAGGAAGCAGAACTAACCCAACTTTGGCAGAGTCGCCTCAGCGATCTAGCAAGAAGAGATGCAACCGACATATCCCTGCTGATGGAAGCAGTCTTAGAGGACTGCAAATGGATGAGAAGTGTCCATAAACAGAGGACCCATGGAGAGCTGTCAGAAACAAAACTCAAAGAAGGGAAAGGTCCAATGAAATTGAAACAGGGCACAAATGCCCTCTCCAAACAAAAGGAGTCACAATTGGATGATGTGATTCTGATTGCCCTCTGGGAAAAAGGGAGTGGGGAGTGCAAAGAACCAGTCGACCTTAACCCAACTGGAACAATCTTCCTTTGCGATCTTTGCAGGAGCCACGCCTAAAGATCATTTCCAGCCAAAGGAAAAAGAGGCAATAAGAAAACCGAACGAAAAGGGAAAAAAATCTAAAAATGAAGCCCTCAAACGCAAAGGCAATGGATCAAGGGCGTTTCTGAGGAATTTAAGAACGCCACCGAGAAGAGAAAATATTCAGTGCGCAAAGAAGCCTAGAAGAGAACTGATGATGAGTGAGTTAGACTATATTGAGGTGAGCGAGATAAAAGATCCCGAAAATGCGATAACAGAAGAGAAATGGGATGATCAGGAACAGCAGCAAATCTGAGTGATTTAATTGAGCTGATGGATAATAACAGCGACGAAGATGATTGGGAAAGTATCAGTCTATCAGAATGGCAAACAGTAGACAACTGGGATACCACAGACACAATCTCAAATTCTAAGGATCATAAGAAATTGAAGCCTCAACGAGAGACTGTCCCGAAAAACATCGGGAATCCTGGAAAAAGATCGGAGCCGTTGATAAGAGAACTTGACACAGAAAAGGAACCTGTCAAATTCAGAACCCTGGAACAAAAAAGAAAAAAACGGGACAACAAAGAGATGAAAGAACGAAAGAGACATGATAGCCCCAGTACAAAACCAAAAAACGACACAAAAGATAATAAGCATATCGAAGCTAAGAAAAGTGAAGTGTTGCCTCTACCACCTCGAAAGAAATCCCGTCTATTTAAAGGGTGCTATCTGAAACTAGAAACCGCAGCAAATGGACCCAAAAGCATGGTACTAAATAGGAGCTACATGATGGAGCTCTGCAATCAAGTTTCGCAACTTCATACAATACCAACTGAAGATATAAAAATAGCTGAATTCCCAAAGGAACAGAGGATGGACCAAGTCATTCTACATCTGTCTTCCAATAAGACCAAAAAGAAATTCCTGGTGGCGAGTGAAACCCTAAAAAAAAGGGGATTTCGGTTGGGGATCTGGACGATGACTTTAGGCAAAAGGAAGAAAAATCAGCAACAGAACAAAGAAAAGAAGTGAAAGACGTGATTCCAGTATATAACAAAGACAAAGCGACAGAAAGAAAAGTATACAAAAATTAAATCAGTTGCTGAGACACCAATGGAAAAGGTTAAAAAAGGAAAAGAAGGGGGGAAACATCAAAAAGGAAATCCTGCAACAACCAAAAAAAGCTATGAGGCAATGAAAGCCTTGAGGTTCACAGTGGACAATTCGGAAAACCTAAAGAGGATAAAAAGTAAGCCAAATAAAGTAGACAACAACGAAAATGATTGGTCATGGATGGCAAATGCCTTGATCTCTAAGAAGAAACAATAGAGTAAGGAAAGCCAGCAGAAGCTGGTCCTCTGTGCCTCATGGAACACTAGAGGATTTAAACATCTGCTCTCTAAAGACAGTTCCTTTTTGGCCAAATATTATCTCATTTCAATTCAAGAATCATGGCTACGAGAACCTCCAATGTGTGAGGGCTATGAAATGTACATAAACCCGGCCAGAAAGGGACCAAAGGGAAGACCATTTGGAGGCCTCATGATACTAAAGTAACTGGATAGTCCACTAAAAGTGTTAGAACACCACACACCAAATCCACACGTGCAAATACTCAAAATAAGACTGGTAGCAGATGACATGAAAACTGCGATACAAATGATTCTGATAAATACCTATTGGAGTGAAAATATGACAGGACCAGTGAGCTACTTAAAATCAATTATGAACGTAATTGATAAATCCATGTCGGAGGAGAAAGATCAGCTGATACTATTAAATGGTGACCTAAACATTAAATTGCTGGACAAAGAGGGTAACATTAAAGAAATAGAACATCTACTAGGAAAGGAAAAAACATGGATGAAGGAAATGAGAATTCGTGAGATGAAGATGTTAAACGGCCAGACAAAAGGAGACTTGTTGGGAGCAAATACATGGCACAGTGGAAAATCAGGAGCATGTCTTGACTACTGTTTTGTTGGAGGAAACACGTTGGAGTGGATACATTCCTTCACAATAATTAAACAAACAAGTAGGGACCACTGTCTGCTAGCCATTGAACTCGCCTTGGAAATAAGGTCTACTATAGCGAGTGAACGATCAATGGAAACTGAGGTGTCATGGGGATGAAACCGATTGAGACTAAAAAACCAGATAATCCCAAAATTGGTGCAGGGTTATAAAGATGCAATAACCAAAGATGAGGAGGTGGTTGAGTATACATGGCTACTGGAAGCCTACGAGGTCAAGTATGACCCTACCAAAAGTAAGCAAATAAAAAAAAACATGCATATGATGAACAGCTAGTGGCTAGGCAAAAACAATATAGAGCAGAACTCAGATGTATAAAAAAGGATAATCGTATAGAGAAACCTGAACTACTGCAGAAGTGTCGACTAAACTATAAAAATTGGCTGCGTGCAACTAGTCATCTAAGAATGCAAAGGGATGCCGAGAAAATGTTAGCCGCAATATCAACGAATAATTCTAGAAGTACATGGGACTTACTTAACAACAGGGAACGTAACCAATCGGATATAGGAATTAATCAATTAACCAAGTCTCAGAAGAAAATTGGTTCCAACACTATACTGCACTATATGAAGGAGAAACCCAGGGACAAATCATAAATGAGAGGCCCGACAACACACCATGGGCCCTGGAATTTGATAGAGATGACATTGTAATTCTAATTAAGAAACTCAGTACTTCCAGAGCAGCAGGCCCAGATGGTATCTCCAACAAGCTGCTGAAAGAAAATTGTGAGGACTGGGCTGATCTAATATATACTCTATTCCAACAAATTAAAAAAGCTAGACAAGTACCAACCACGTGGACGGAGGCTTACATTGTACCGATCTACAAGAAGGGAGATCGGGGAAACCCCAAGAATTACAGGCCAATAGCGCTCCTAGATTAAATTGGCAAGCTATTTGCATCACTTCTATTAAGGGATCTAAAAAAATGGGCCACCCAGGTGAAAATCTTGGATGAAAGGCAAACAGCCTTCGTTAGTGGAGTAGGTACCCCTTTGAATTTGTTTTTGATTAACCTGCTGAAGGCCAAGACTTTAGCAGGAAAAAAAAAACTCTATTTAGCTTTCATCGACCTCGAACAAGCTTTCGATGGAATTAATAGAGAATGTCTGTGGTCAAAATTGAAGATGTGGGGATGTCCAAAGGACCTGTTGGAAGCCATCCAAGCCCTATATACTGATACCTCAATCAAGGTCCAAATTACAGGAAACGGAGGGCTATCTAGGAAGATTAAAACCTCCAAGGGAATTAAACAGGGATGTGCGTTAGCTCCCTTCCTCTTTGTATTGTATATGGCCGACATGAAGACTACCCAAGAGCAGATTCGTGCATTCCCGCCGAAGGTAAACGGAAGAGAGATACCTCAGATGCTATATGTGGATGACGCAGTATTCGTAGACCAGACACCAATATGCCTACAAAGACGGATTGAGTCATTCAATAAATATCTAAAAGATAACAGCATGAAGATCAACATCAAGAAATCTATGATCCTAACCATGAGATCTGGCAAGGGAAGAAAAATCTGCAGAAAAATCTCAGACGTGGTCTCTGGAAAATGAAAAACTGAAGGAAGTGGAAACCACAATGTATCTTGGGATAATGATAAATAGAAATTGTAACGAACAAGCACATTATACATTGATTCAGGAAAAACTAACGGCCCTGACAAATCAAGGAATCTGCTTACATCGCAGTTATGGCAAATTTTCCCTAGGTCCAATAGTAACCTTTTTCAAGCAAAAAGTGGTGGCGGTCATCACGTATGGTTCTGAAGCACTCTTAGCCTTGAGATGGGAAGTCTGGAACATATGTGAGGCCTACTTTTGATGAAAGATCCTGAACCTTCCGACATCGCTACCGGTGGAGCTCATAAGAACAAAGCTCAGGCTTCAGTCTGCGGCTTCAATTGCTCTTTGGAAAACCCTATCCTTATATAGAAAGTGTATCCTCGACAACCCATCCAAGCCATTTGAAATCTTAATGCAGAGGGAAGTACCAAATGAGGATACTATTATTCGAAATTGGAAAAGAAGATGCAAAGCTAGCTTGAAACAAGCAAACCTTTCGGAAGACACCCTAAAGGAAAACCCAGATAAAGCCAAAAGATCCATCCGGGAAAAGGACTGGGAGGAAACACAGGAGCAAAGATTGAACAGAAATCAATGTCATCATATTGTCTGGGAAAAAAAAAAGGTTTGAATATGCTACCACCCTACCTGCTGAAATTCCCCTCTCACCATTACCGAGATGTGTTGATGCACTGCAGACTTAACATCTGGCACTGCAGAGAGGTAAAATGGAAGAGAAGGCAAATTGAAAAATCAACTGCATACTGTAGATTCTGCAAAACTAAAGACCAACTTGAAACTATCAGACATGTAATGTTATCTTGCCCGGCCTTGAAATCGAAAAGGGAGAACTACTTGGGTAATTACACGAGCAACATCACTGAGGAGACGGAAGAAGAATACTGGGAACGGCTCCTGACCGTTGATAAGGTCGGCAGAACCCTCGACGCATTAAAATTTGTTGAACTATTAAACTTGGACCAGGAGGAAGAGGATATTGGACCTAGAGATAATTCTAATTCTAAGGAGGCAAACTAGATCTACTTAAATAACTATTTAAATAACTGGGACAAGGTGCAGTTGAGGGAACAAACTATGGATATGGTTCTACTGAATGAAAATGAATTAAAAATTGAAATAATGGAGTAATGAACTAATGTTTAAGGTTTAAATATGTTTAACCAATGAAACAAAAACTAAAAAACTAAAAAAAATAAACAAACCACCACCGTGCGTGAATTTTCATCCTTGTGACTCGATTAATGACTGCCTAGGCACTGGAATTATATCAGATTCTTACTTTTTACAGCACTGTTTTATTGCAAGACCTTTCAGCTGAAATGGTACTGATATGTACTTTTTAAATTGAGTCATAAGGGCCATGCAAGGTGGTGGTTAGTTTATATAAAAAACAGTTTTTATATGTTTGCAATATGAAGATGAAAAAAAGTTGAATACATCATTTTCACTATGTGAATACATTATTCCCCCTCACCCCGCCCCCCGAAAAGTGTAAGAAATGCATTGAAGCCTTTCACTGGTAGATGATGTTATCAAGTTGAGTCCAGGGCAAGTGAAAGCGAAGCACCCCGATTGGTAGTGCTAATCCGGGGTGTCCCATACAGTTTTATATATAGCTGAAGTTTGGCATACCATAACTCGCATATTCAGCTTTGGAAACATAATGTCATGATTGACTAACACATGCCAAGGCAGTAAAAGCCATTCAAATGTAAAGATTCTAAAATTGAGCACTTCCTAATGTGTGGCTTTGCTGTTTTATTTGCTTAAGTTTTTCTGATAAAAATAAGAGGAAGAAAGATGATGAAACAACTAAGGAGTTATTTTGAATTACTTTCATAAAGTGTTTTTGATCAAGTTTTGAAATTCAGCAACAATACAATGTTCAATTAGGCACTTGGTACCAGACCACAGAGGCACACACACACATGTCATTTTTTGACCCCCAAGAAGCCAACTTCAGCGCCACTAAGAATTGGGCCATTGCCACTCCTCCCACAAAATAATAGAGCTCTAACAAATATCAAGTATCGACAAGACACAGATCTGGATTTCAATTCAAAATTGCACGTTTGCTAACAATGCAAATGATCACTTCAAGTGTATCTTTAAAGAGGATGCAAGACTGCTCAGGGCTTGGTCTCTGTCATTCATTTATCTCACCATCACCTTCCCGTAGTGGCAGCCTTTTTTTTTTCTTCCTTATTGCAGGATTAATGTCGTCTCAGCTGTGATGACGAAGCCCTGTGTTAGTCATTTTGAGGGATTTCTACTAGTATTCTGTGGGATTAATCTGCACATTAATGGTTCATAGATAGATAGGGAGAAAAGGAAGGCAGTAGTGAGTGAGAGGGCCGGGTAAGCAGGTAAGAGAATCAGGGTTAGGAAGTTAGAATGGAAGAGAAGGGCAGGCATGGGGACTGTGGTCACAAACAATGGGGCATTGGGATCTGGAGAACATTGAGAACTTTAAAAAAGAGGAAGAAATCAGAGAGTAGGATTGTTTGCAAGGAGCATGATGTCAAGGGTGCAGTAGTAAGATTGAGAGAAAGAAGAAGAGACTAGCAATTGAGTACAAAGGCTGGAAGGAGGAGGTATTGGAAGGCAGCTCAGAGTGGGGAAAGAGGTGTAAATCGACGCCAAGTGCTTTGTAATTTTAATATGAAGAAGGTATGACGATTCAGGATGGGGAAGTGGCAAGACTGAGGTGGAGGGTGAAAGGGGTGTAGCAAGAACGTGAGGGGTAGGCGCACAAGGAAGCAAGTGGAAGGCTAGATATATGGTATTGGAGAGCGGGAATGAAAAGAGTGGCAAGAGTGAGGAGAGGGTGGCAAGTGAACAGGGTGGGAGGGAGATATGACAACAGAGGAGAGAAAAGAGTTTTGGTGAATTGGAGAGGTTGAAGAGTAGATTTAAGAAGAGAGTTGAGGGAACTGGGACACAGGAGGGGAGGACTAAGGAGAGTTATGTGACAAAAAGGAGAGCAAGAAGGAATATATGGAATTCTTTTTTAAATGGAGAATATGGTGCTAAGAAATATGTTGTTGAGTCTCAAGCCATCACTTCTCTGATAGTGTAACTGCCAGCTGGCTTATCCAATGTGCAATGGGTGAGTAGAGGTGCCCCATTAAATGGGGGAGACTGACACTCGCTCTGTGGGTGGAATATAGGTCCACTTTAAAAAGAAATTCCAGGGCCACTTTTGGGTCCGAGTCCAGCCCTGCTCTGTACTCATGATGTCTTCAATTCAACTTGCACTCGGACTTGTCTACCTCGTTTGACTAATTCTTCAGCTGTCCGTTACAGTCTTCATTGTTGTCTTCACTCGTTAAATCAGCGCTTTCCACTTGCCATGAACTGCATAGCCTGCTATATTCCCCGCCTATTCCCTCAGTGCTCTACCTGCCAGGCCACCTGAGTCCATGGTGCAAGCTATGCTGCCCAGCCACATATTGTCCATCCCTCGTTGTCACCCTCCATATGCAGCCCCGCTTCCCACCTTCTCCCAGCGCACCCGTGCAGCACTGTCTAACAGAATATCCCTTTAAGCACAGCCTTTATTTGTCTTTCGAAGTACTGCCTACTAAAATTATATCCGGCACGGCCTATCAACACTGCCTAGTATGCCTAGCCTCTGCATTTACTCATCGCTATGCCTATCAGAACAGTTCTTGTTGCTCTCACTGTACGGCTTATCAGAATAGCTTCTGTCTTTTACTTTTTTACTTTTACTTACTGCATTATCCTTCAGAATAGCCTGTGTTCTGCTCACTGTACTGCCTACTAGAACAGCCTGTGTGCCACGGACTACATTGCTCATCAGAACAGCCTGTGTTTCTTAGCTATTGCATTGCCCAGTAGAATAGCCAGTGTTCTGCTCACTAAAATGCCTGTGTTTTCCGTTTTTGTATTGCACAATAGAACATCCTGTGTTTCACCTGTCCTCTACCTGTGTCCTAGCTCACTCCACTACTTTGCCTATCAATCCACTACTGCGCAGAGCTGCCCTCCCCACAGCCCCTTGACCTGGCTTCCCAGAGTGCTTAAATGGCCACTCTACACAAAGTAACACTCACCATGGCCACCCTGCTACCCCTAATTAATACTATAACCACATCTAATTGCTTACCCTGCTCTCAATTCAACTTACCACCTGCTGCTGGCCCTGACTCCTCCACCAATGCCTCTTGCCCACTTTCCCCTACGGAATGGATCCATCTTTTCTCCTCCCCTCCCAGACCACTGGTCCCGTGTACCTCCCACTGTGAGGAACGCAAGATTAGGATCTCGCTTCCTACACATGAAGAAAATAAACAGCCCCTTCATTCATCAGGATAGTACTAGGCCGGCAAGGGCACAAGTTGATAAAACCACCTCTGTGCCCACCTTCCCTAACGATAACATACCCTCACCCACAGCCTCTACATTACTACCATCTGTTCCGTCTCCAGATATACCCTTCATCAATGGAGCCCTTATCAATGCCCACTCATTGACGGCCAATGCCCTTGACATTGTGGATGTCAGAATGTCCAACCAACTTGAGTTCCTGGCCATATCAGAAACTTGGTTGTCCCAGGATGCAGGCCCTACCATAGCACTAGCCCTCCCGGACCACTACACAATCATTAGAGCAGACAGAGCCACCGGCAAAGTTGGTTGCCTGGCATTCATGGCCAAATCCCAGCTCGGACTCAGATAATTCATGAGCACCCCACTTTCATCAGCGGAATTCCTCTCAGTAAAACTACCGATCTCTGCTACCCATACCATATTATTCTATCGCATCTATCGCCCCCCCTGACCCTAACACCTCCTTTTATGAAAACATTTCACGCCTTCTGACACAAAATGTTAAACCTGGTTCACAAATCATCCTACTAGGGAATCTGGACCTAGGCCTCCATGATCCCAAAGACACTAATGCCACGACCCTTGAAAATACCATCTCGCAACTAGGCTTCAAACTCCGGATCAACGATCCTACCCACAATAAAGAAAGAACCCTGGATTGGTTGGCAGACCTCAACTGCTCCAACACAATCCTCAACAATGTACCCTGTGCTTGGTCTGAACACCATTGCATCACCTTCACCATACAGGAGAAGGCCCCCATTAACCCCAACCTGACTCCAGTTCCTCAAACTCTGTCTAGAAATAAAAGAAATTACAACTTACGGCAACATCTACAACCCATTACTACCATACATCACAACTCAGACAAGGACCCTTCCTTGTTGGTTGAAATGCATAATAAAACCCTTGAACAAGCACTAATTCAAATTGCACCGCTAAAACCTAGAAAGGGTAAGCCTGCAGCCCACCTAAATAAATGGTTTACAGCTGACCTGAAATGCTCTGCAATGAAAAAAGAGCACAAAATAACTCTTTACCATACTAAGGGAACTTGAATCACCAGTCTCAACCACAGATACCTGCCTGAAAGATGAGGCCTGGTGTAGTAACATTCAGAAGGCTCTCTCAGGTAAAATAGCTTATTAAAAACTAAAATCGAAACAAAAAAACAGCCTAGCTACGAGCTCCCACAAGCACAAACTTCCTGATCCTACTGGTCCGTCGTGTACTCCCTTCCATTTCTCACCAGTAACTATCAAATAAGTAGAAACTATCAGGGACGGAGCAAGAGAACTAGCACCATTCATACCATCCCTAATCAACTCCTCCTTCAAAAGCTGCTCAGTCTCCAACAATCTAAAAGAAGCCCGGGTCATGCCACTTCTTAAAAAAACGAGTCTTGAACCCAATTTACCAAACAACTACAGACCAATTACGGCGGTGCCTTTTCTCTTAAAAATATTAGATCGAGCTGCCTATCTCCAAATACAAAAACATTTGGAAGATAATGATCTACTAGGACTTCGGCAGTCCAGCTTCAGACCAAGACATGGTACTGAAACCGCTCTCGTAAACTTAATAATCCAGATGGATGAAACCAAAGACAAGAGTAAACTAGCTATCCACCTACGTCTAGATCTCTCAGCTGCATTTCACCTTGTCGACCATCAGATCCTTACCAAACATCTAATCTCAGCCACAGCCTCCTCACCCAACGCCGCCAGCTGGATCAAATCATTCCTCTCTAATAGAACTACCAGGGTCTTTGCAACATCTGCATCTGCTCCCTCTGTACCCATACATTGTGGAGTCCCACAGGGTTCCTGCATCTCCCCCACGCTCTATAACATTTTTACTAAGCTCCTTTTTGACCGGCTTGATCATCTGGGTGTCACCTACACAAACTATGCAGATGACACCCAGCTCCTCATCACTCTCACTGGTTGCTATGTTTAAGATTCTAAAATGAAAAATGACATCTACCTTGAGAATCAGACCTGGAAGTTTGCCTCAACAAACTGGACAAACACTACAAGACCTTCAACATTGATGGGAACACTATAAATTTTGCCAACAAGGTCAAAACAGTAGGGGTATGTCTAGACTCCACTTTAACTCATAAAAAACCATTGAATGCTAGAGCCTCTACCACAGCTTACATTAACAAACTCATAAATGCTTGCAGACCCTTCATATTGACCAATAGCTGCATTGCTCTAGCCCGAGCACTAATCCCCTCAAAATTGGATTATTGCAAAACTCTATTCCTAGGCTCCTCGGCTCGGAACTTAAATAGACTTCAAGTATTGCAAAATAATTCCCTTAGATCGGCCTTGAATATCCCTTGCTCCTCCCACATCACAGCCATCAGACGTGGCTCACTCTGGCATCCTGTGCATGACAGAATCACACTATGAGCGCTAGTCATCATGCATAAATGCCTATCTAACATGGCTCCAAAATACCTCATTGACAAATTCTCTAGGAATCAGTCACACAGACCCACCAGATCCCTCTTTCTCAACAGTCTTAACATCCCAAAATATAAAATGAAAACTACAGGTGGCTCCAGCTTCCCGGTACTCGCGACTTAATGCTGGAACAGAGGACCAGGGCTCTAGAAATGTTGAGCTTCTAGCGGAAGTTGAGAAACAGTAGAATGTTTGAAGAGGAGAAGCTCAAAATGAGCCTTCTTTTCAAGCTCCAAAATGTAAGAAGTAAAGGAGAGCGAGCACTAAAAGATTACCCCAAAGTTTTTGGCCTCACAGGATGGTAAGAGTAGAGGGCCCAAAGAAAGCGGCCTGAGGGTAGGAGGAAAACAGGGCACAGGTGTAACAATAAGAAGGATCTCCATCTTGCTGGAATTGAGACAGAGAATATTAGCTGCACAGAATGCCTGGATGGCGGTAAAACAATCAGGAATGAAAAATGAAGAGAAGAAATTAGTTGAGAAAACTTTCAAGGAAAGCTGTGTGTCATTAACATAACACTGGAAATGAGAAAAGAAGAAGGACATCAGAGGAGCCAGAGGGACGAGATAGATATTGAATAAGTACAATGACAGGATAGAACCCTCGGGTACGCTGTAGGTAGAGAGGGAGGTGGTGTAGTAGAAACAGCCCAAATGCAGCTGAGACAGGTGGTTAGGGAGGAACACAAGTCAGCTAGTCCAGTGCATGGTCTATAATGCTAAAGGCATTATGTAACCTTTTAATGAGGATAGAATGGTTGACCATGTGAAAGGCGGAGGAGACATCAAGGTGCATTGTCGTCAATTGTCCTACTATCATAAATACCATACACACTTCAATGGTATCACTCCACCACATTACAAATACGATATAATACCCCTATAGTACCTATAATAAAAATACACATATTACTATACTGTATGTGGCCAGCTTCTTGGGGGCATGGCCTATGGCCCCCAATGGCCGTGCCCCCAAGAATCTGGCCACTGGCCACAACCACAATAATAAAAAGAAACCAAATAACAAGTATGTACAATACAGCTTAAAATAACAAGACACACCGCTCTCCCCAATCCCAATAGCGTCTGCAGACAAAAAAATGAATGGCAGACACGGCAGCACCTGCACAGCTTTTTTCACCCATAAAGAAATCTCTATATGAACTTTTTTCCACTCCCCCACCTTTTTCATGCCCTCCTTTGTCCACAAAATAACCCCAAATATATTTTCCAGACTTCTTTTCCTCACTGCGTTGTCTGCAGACAAAAGCCATCATTCGCCCATCCAGCATAGCGTCCATTTCTAAAATTATGACACACTTGATATGTTCAAACATCCAATCAGCATGCACCACTCTGCAACCTTTGGTTACAATTTGTCAAACAATGCCAAATTTATGAGCTCCGGAAAAAGTACTCTTTCTCTAAATTGAGCAATTCAACCAAAGATATTCTCACCATTCATTATATAAACATTTCTTATAAACAAATATCACCATATCTTATTTTTAAAGAACTGACAAACACACTACATTGGCTAGAAGAAAACATTCCCAAAGAAGAAATGTGTGAAGATAACATCTCTAATGATAAGCAATACATCTGTCAATATTTCAATACATCTTTCAAGATTAACATATATCATAATTTATGGAGAGCTCATTCAAATAATAATATTGTCTTTTATTATAATACATAGTTTACATGAAGAAATTGCACCACAGATTAATTATACAGAATCCCAACAATAAAAAATACAATCCCAAACCCCCAACTGTACAGAATGAAATAATGATCTTGTCTTTAAAATTGAATAAACTTGCCAATAACATTAAAGAACTATTAAGTTATGTTACAAATGATTGTATTAGAACATTTTCAATATCACTCTCATACTTGTACTTGCCCTCTTTTCCTCCAGCACTCACCCCAACTTGGTATCCCCCAAACTGTTGCAATGTCTGCGACAGTTCCTCTGACGGGACCCACCCGTTACTTTTAGTCAATATCAATCTGGCAGACCAGAACAGAGCATCTTTCAGGGCTACTTCCAGGAGACTTCCAGGAGTTCAAGAACAGTATCTGTCATGACCTTCCTACCTTCCCAGGGGCCATGACCACCATCCCCACATAGATCACCTGGACAGGGAAAAAAGCACGATGATGCGGTGGAGGATAACAAGGAACCGGAAGATGAGGTAGAGGAAGTTCCTACCTCGGGCACCCACAGAGAATCATGGGTGTGGTGGTTCTTTAAAACCATTGAGGCTGTAACAAAAGCTTGGACTGACACGGTTCAATGCATTTAGTACAGGGTCATACTCAGCCGCGGACAACATGGGCACTATTCTTTTCTGACATCCTCCATGCGACAACACAAGTGCTCTAGGAAAGACTATTCCTTTTCAGGAATCCTCCCTGCCCCTGTGGGGCAGAGGATCCCAACTGCTGCCTCGAACGAAGCTGCCACCTCACCGTCGTCGTACAACTCTTTTCCTCATGGGATCTCGATGATCCGTGGCTCGTGCTTTAAAGGGAGCCGCTCAAGAAGGATCCCCAACGACAAACTCTGCTAATCCAAGTACATTGGGGTTGTGGAACTATTTTAGAAGGAAATAAGACGTCTAGAACAATATATGGACTGGGCTTGTGATATATCTTTACTTTACAGGTTGCCCATGAGGGGGGATCTCCACACAGAATTGTGCCTAGTTGGTAGGGGCCAGTATTCTGCCAATTGTTCTAAACCAACTGCTTTCCTCCTATGTCTATTTTTGGTTGCCTTTATTAAGTGATCTGTGTGACATTTAACCAGACTATAGTTGATGCACTTTAATGAGATCTGATAATAATTGTGGTACCACTTAGAACTGTATATATTTGCCATTGTAGATTTTCTGAGCACAAAGTGAGTTATTGTGATTGTCATTGTGCTAAAAGCAGGCGTTAATGAAGGACCCGCAAAGGGAACTCGTAGTAGGGCGGTAAGGGTTTAACGGCACCGGTCTCGTTACCGGTGACCGTTAACCCTTACCGCCCTTCTCGGAATGAGGCCCAATGTGTCTTGGGTTGACTGGGTGAGTGCTGCGCACATGAACATGATGGGGTGGATTGATGGTTACAAAGTGAAAACGTTTGTCGAATTGTCCCACCTATTGTTTTTTGAGCATTTTTCTGAAGCCTTTTCACCAGAGCTGGGTCAGTATGTTGCTGACCAGAACATTTTGTATCCCTTTAAGTTGGCTAGGTTGGCTGACAAGTGGGTCTCCCACCGGGTGTGCCCTAAGGACTCCAGTGGGAAGGACAAGGACAAAGAAAAGGGGACCTCTCAGAAAGCTGAGGAGTCCCAGAAGCAATCACAGTCGAGTAAACCAAAACCTTCCTCTCCTAAAACCCCAAAATCTAGTGGGGATAAGTCATCTGTGGGTGGGAATAAGAGTAGTGGTCCACCTGCTGCAAAGCAGGCTCCCAGTGGTTCAAGTACCATACCCCGCATTCCTGGCACTTGTTGGGAATGTGGGGCTCTGGTGTAAAGGCTTGGAGTACAGGCTGTCAGCCTGAGCTACCCTTACCCCATGTTTCAGGTGGAGGCCACTGTCCTCCCCTCCTCAACAGGAATCACATTTGGTACTCCTGTAGAGATTTCCTTAGTGTCGCTTGGTGCCTGGGACCAGTAGGCAGAAGTACTGGTGACTATCCCAAAGAACACCCATAGGTTTTTGAGAAGTGTCCTCTTGAATGGCCAGCCATCTACGGGCTTGAGAGACACTGGGGCAAGCATGAGAGTGATGGACCGGACCCTGCTCAAGCCAGTGGACTATGTAGGTGCTCCTTTGAGAACCACCAGGTTAGCAGGTGGGCCTCCCAAATTATTGCCTGTAGCCTTAGTCGCACTCATGATTGGAGACATGACAGCAAAGCTTCCTGTCCTGGTTCAGGACAATGTCCCTGCTAACATTCTGTTAGGAAATGATCTATTACAGTTGGGGTTGATCTCGGATGGTCTCCCCCTGACTGCTGCTGCAGTTACTAGGTCACAGGTGACAGAGGTTCTGGCTGTGAGTCAGGTACCCGAGCCAGGGGCGAGGCCTAAGGTAAGAAGATGGAAGAACAAGAAGGTGACTCCTTCTCTTCCTGCTGTTCCTACAGGACCCATGGGGATCCATGCTCCGGACGCGCTGGGTCCAGTGGAAAACCCAAACTCAACTCCTGAGGGAGAAGAGACAGAAGACTCTCCTGTGGGAGAGGTTTTCAACCCAGATGACCACCCTGATCTTCAATGCCTGCTGGCTGAAGGGGGACCCTCCCAGATGGACTTCCGTAAGGGACAGAGATAGTGCCACTCGCTCAAGGGTCTGAGAAAACAGGCCCAGTTCCAGGTACAAGGAGAAGTGCCTAGGACCTTCTGAATCTATTGGGAGGGTGAGCTCCTTGTTAGTGAGCCCACTAAGCCTGAACCTGATGCCCTCAAGAGGTTGGTGGTACCCCAGGTTTACAGGCCCTTCCTTCTGCAGTTGGCACATGAGGTACCCTTAGCGGGTCATCTTGGTACCAAGAAGACTAAGCAGAGGCTCTCTTCCCATTTCTACTGGCCTTGGATGGGAGTAGAAGTGGAGTCCCACTTGTCAGTTATCTGGCAAGACTGGAGGCAGTGTCATTGCCCCACTGCAACCATTGCCAGTGTTTGGCACATTGTTTGAGAGGGTGGTCATCGACATTGTCAGTCCCCGTGACCCTTCCACTTCAGGTGGACATTGGTTCATCCTGGTCGTCGTTGATCATGCCACCAGGTACCCTGAGGATATTCCCCTTCGACTTTTACTGCCAAGATGGTTGCCAGGGCTCTCCTGGGCATTTTTACCCATGTTGGATTCCCTAAGGAGGTTGTCTCTGACAGAGGATCCAACTTCATGTCTAGTTACATAAAAACCATGTGGAAAGAGTGCAGTGTAACCTACAAGTTCTCCACCTCTTACCATCCCCAGACCAATGGTCTGTTTGAGAGATTTAATAAAACTCTAGAAGGCATGCTAGGCGCTTTTGAAGAGCCCCTAAGGAGGAAATGTGATCTCCTCCTGCCATGCCAGCGGTTTGCTTACAGAGAGGTACCTCAAGAGGGTGTTGGTTTCAGCCCCTTTGACATACTCTTTGGACATCCCGTGAGAGGGCCCCTTTCCTTGATCAGAGAAGGTTTGGAAGCCACCCCTCCAGGTCCTGCCAAGCAAGTGGGGGACTATGTGTTAGGCCTCAGATGGAGGATGACGCAAATGATGGGTCAGGCGACAGCAAATCTCAAGGCCAGCCAGGAATTGAACTAGTACTGGCATGACCTTAAAGCCTCGCAAGTGGATTGGTCTCTCGGACAGGAAATCCTTGTTTTGGAGCCTACCAAGCCTAGAGCTTTGGCAGACAAGTGGACTGGACCCTTTAGGATCATCTCCAAGATGGGCAAAGTCAATTATCTGGTGGACATGGGAGTCCCTAGGGTAGCCCCTCAGGTATTCCATGTTAACAGGCTCAAGCCTTTCCACAGGCGAGAAGAAGTCTCATGTCTCTTGCTAGCTTCAGAGCAAGAAGAGGATGAGAGTGAGCCCCTTTCTAATTTGCTGCATAGCAACCCTCAGGATGGCTCAGAGGAGGGAGTACATCTCTCTCCCCATCTGACGACAGAGCAGCAGAAGACCTGGAGGGCTTTGCTCCGGCAGTATGCCTCTCTGTTCTCACTGACACACGGCCTTACACCTTGGTGTAGGCACAAGATTTACACTGGTGACAGTGTGCCTGTCAAAAGCAGGTGCTACCATATGTCAGATACAGTTAAGAACCACATCCAGGCTGAGGTTGCCAAGATGTTGGATCTGGGTGTTATTGAACCCTCAATCAGTCCCTGGTCCAGTGGTCCTTGTCCCCAAGGCAAGTTTCCAGGCCGGTACCAAAGATTTGAGGTTCTGTGTGGCCTACCGAGGAGTCAATGCCATCACCAAAACTGACGTGCACCCATTGCCCAGGGCTGATGAGCCCATGGACACCATAGGTGCTGCCAAATTTGTGTGCACCTTTAACCTTACCTCAGGCTATTGGCAAATAGCTCTGACGGACCATGCCAAGGAAAAGACGGCATTCTCAACACCAGAAGGACTCTACCAGTTAAGGGTCATGCCTTTTGGGTTGAAGAAGGCCCCTGCCACCTTCCAGCGATTGGTCAATCATGCACTCAGTGGGCTGGAGGCCTTTTGTGTGGCCTACTTAGATGACATTGCGGTCTACAGTTCTGCCTGGGAAGAGCATTTGACACATCTGGATAAGGTGTTGCAGGCCTTGAAAAGGGCTAACCTTACTATCAAGGCCACCAAGTGCCAGATAGCTCAGGGGAAAATCACGTATCTTGGTCATGAGGTAGGAGGAGATCAAATCCAACCTCTCCCCAGTAAAGTACAGGATGTACATGATAGGAGACTCCCACTACTCAAACCCAGGTGAGAGTCTTTTTGGGCCTCACTGTCATGAACCACCGTACGCGTCCCTTCTGGACTTCGTGGTCTCTGACCCATAGGGGACTGAACTCAGCGGTACTACCAACATGGCCGCTGAACGCAGAACACTTTTTGCCAGTCTCTGCATCGTACGCACTACGTTTTACAAAGCAGACATGCCCACGCGGCCCTGCGCATCTCAACGCTACCACTTGCAGTAGTCAGATGTGTGCAGCCCGAGTTCGTACAGCGATTACTTCTGAGTCCTGGTTCCCGGGTCTCTGAATCTCCTCTTCCTTCATCCTTCCCTTTTTTTTTTCCTCACCTTGCATTCCTGGATTGTCAGCGCATTCGTATCTCTGAGTGCGCTCCTCGTCATTCCTGGACTTTTTTCCCAGACATCTGAACGCTTCCGGAGTCGGGTCACAAACCACACGCTGGAACCCGAGGAACAGTGCTAAAGAAGATATCTTCAAAGATCACGAACAAACAACACAGACAGGTGAGAAGGGGGGAAACCTGTGACAGATTGAGACGCCAACAAACTGATACAGTTACTGAAATGGAGGCTGCAGTGCAAGATCTCATGCGCGGCATGCAGGAGTTAACAACGGAAGTACAAAATCTTAAAGCTGAAAATGCGGCATTGAAACAATTGGTCCTGTCACTCCGCAACTAAGGAAAGTGTTTTGTTGGGCGGAGTGGTGGATAAATATGATGGCTCTTCAAAGACCCTTCGCGGCTTCCTCGATTCATGTTTAGTGCACTTCACATTTAAGCCCTACTACTTCTCTACCCCCAAGGCAAAGGTGGGCTTTATGATTTCACATCTCTCCGGGAATGCACTAACTTGGGCAACTCCCTTAGTTAATTCGAGTGATGCTCTCCTGGATGACTATGATGGTTTTGTGCAGGCACTAAAGACCATGTTCGATCGCCCAGAACAGGTTTACAGTGCCCATTAGCGCCTATTGGACTTCCAACAAGGATCCCAGGATATGCTTACCTATGTGACACGCTTTAAACAACTTGCCAAGGAAGCAGACTGGTCCTCAGAAGCCTGTTTTACCCTTTTTCAAAGAGGTTTGAATGAGATAAAAGACGAGCTAGCCAGGGTAGCTCGCCCAGGTTCCTTCCAGGTTTTCATGGATCTTTCCTTACAAATTGACTTTTGTATCCAGGAAAGAAAAGCGGAAAAGAACAAGACTAAAATACCCTACCAAAAGGCCTCTACAGAACCTTCATCTAGACCTGAGCCTGCTTCTTACTCGACCACGGACCCATAACTCTACAAGAAAGGATGCAACGGATACACACTGGTCTGTGCATGTATTGTGCCTCTGATAAACATCTTGTGAGAGAGTGCCGTATTGCCCCTCCACGGCGTTCGGGAAACACCAGCTCCCGATCCTAGATGGAGCACAGCGTCGGGAGAGAGATGTTTGCTCCACATCTATTCCATCCTTGAACTCTCCTGGACAAAACAACCTTGTGATTGTGCAGGCCTTTCTATCGCCTTCCAAGAAAGAATCTTATCCCATTCTGGCGTTAGTGGATTGTGGGGCCATGGGGATATTCATAGATCATGATTGGGTAACTACCCATAACATTCCGTATGAAACAAGAGACATCATGCAACCTGTAGAAGCTATCGATGGAAGACCTCTCGCTTCAGGACCCATTACCCTTCAAACCAAAGAGATCCTGCTTTCGATAAACCACCATCAAGAAATGATCAAATTCGACATCATATGATCTGCCCATTACCCAATTGTACTGGGTATGCCTTGGTTACAGAAGCACAACCTCTACATCAACTGGGCAGCAGGATCCTTGTTTCTTGGTTCAGAACATTGTATGTCCCACTGTTTATCCCTGGATTCCCCGTCAAGATCCTCTGAAGATACACAAACTAACCCACAAGGTGCATTTACTATCTCGAACATCATTCAGGTTCCCAGGGCCTATCAGGATTACACTGATGTGTTTTAGACCGCCATAGTTCAAGCCCTTCCCCCTCACAGACCTGAAGACTGTGCTATTGATACTGAACCCTTAGCAGTGATTCCTTTTGGAAGGATGTTCATACTATCAGAACCCGAGAAAAGAGCCCTCCGAGATTACCTGGATACCAACTTGGAAACGGTACTATACAACCATCCAAATCCCCGGCGGGGGCTTCGCTGTTTTTTGTCCCCGAAAAAGATACCAAAGAACTTAGGCCTTGCCTATATTATCGTGGTCTTAATCAATGCACCGTCAAAGACCACTAACCATTGCCCTTAATCTCGGATATCCTGGAAGCGGTAAGAGGAGCTGTAGTATTCACGAAATTAGATCTCAGAGGTGCCTACCATCTGATCCGTATAAAGGAAGGGGATGAATGGAAAACAGCCTTTAGAACACCCTTTGGTCATTTTGAATACCTGGTTATGCCCTTCGGACTTACTAATGCCCCAGTGGTCTTCCAACGTTTTATGGACTGGGTGTTCTCCGATATGCTGTTCCTTTTCGTCATAGTACACCTGGACGATATACTGATATACTCCAAGGACCCTCTGAAGCATGAAGAACATGTTAAGGTGGTTTTACAACACCTACGAGAACATAAGTTCCTAGCCAAACCCGAGAAATGCCTTTTCCATGTGTCTACCGTTCACTATCTCGGGTTCGTCCTCAGCCCAGAGGTAATTGGAATGGACCACTCGAAAATGGACTCCATTCTATCCTGGCCTGTTCCAACTACTGTGAAACAAATTCAATCCTTCCTGGGGCTTCTAACTTCTACCGGAAATTCATACCTTCCTTTTCGGAGATTGTACATCCGATCATTACATTGTTGAAGAAGG
This sequence comes from Ambystoma mexicanum, assembly GCF_040938575.1. NCBI lineage: Eukaryota > Metazoa > Chordata > Amphibia > Caudata > Ambystomatidae > Ambystoma > Ambystoma mexicanum. The sequence goes on from NC_090931.1 coordinate 1,367,747,267, forward strand.
ATACACCCTTTCACTGGACAGCAGTCCAAGACGAGGCTTTTCAACGGTTGAAGTCGGAGTTTACACAAGCCCCCATCCTGGCCCAACCTGATATTTATTGACCCTTCCTAGTGGAAACTGATGCCTCTAACTACGCCATCGGGGCAGTCCTGAAACATGAATTTGATGACAAGCTAGAACACCCCATCGCCTACCTTCTTTCGCACCTTGACTCCTAGCGAAATCCACTATTCTGTTTTGGAAAAGGAACTACTAGCCATCCGTCAAGCCTTCACAGACTAGCGTCATTTACTCCTGGGAGCGAAGCATCCTGTTGAGGTCTGCACGGACCATCGAAATCTTCAAGTCCTGCAATCCCTGGAATGTAGGAACAGTCGTCAAGCCGTTGGGCCTTCTTCTTTGCCCAGTACCAGTTTCAAATCCATCATGTTCCTGGAACACACAACATAATAGCCAACGACTTATCCAGGTGTCCTGACTATGAAGTTCTTGAAGACCGATCTTTCCCAAAGATGTTTCCCCACACAATATTTGTTGCCCACGCAAGCAGTCTCCTAGAAGATATTCGGATTCAAACTCAGCCCTCTGAAATCTGGAAGGAGTTTAATGGGAAGAATCGATGGAACCTCAAGACGAAGGGCGGATATTTATTCAAGGACAATTGCCTGGTCATCCCCACTCAGAGACTACGACAAAAGATCACAAGCCTGTGTCATGACACCCTTCATTCAGGACACCATGGCATCACCAACACCCTCCGTCTAATACAAAGACAGTTTCGGTGGCCGAAGATGAAGGATGATGTCCAGCTTTACATCCAAACCTGTGCAGTCTGCACTCAAAACAAACATGACAACAAGAAACTGGCAGGTCTCCTGCTACATCCAGCACTGCCAACAAGACCTTGGGAATTCATTGCTACAGACTTTACCACCTTCCAGGGGATACACAACTATCATGGTTACCATTGACTTATTCACTCACATGGCTCATTCTACACCTTTATATAAACTACCATCCTCCTCTGAACTTGCCAGAATTTTTCTGGCACACATATCGACTTCACGGACTACCTTCCAAGATTATATCTGACAGAGGACCCCAGTACATACCTCAGTTCTGGAAACAATTATGTTGCATACTGGGAATCCAACGTGCCTTATCCTCAGGTGATCATCCGCAAACCAATGGAGCTACTGAACGCATGAACCAAACTCTGGAACAATATCTCCGCTGTTTCACCACCAAGGTCCAGGATGATTGGTCGCTCTTAATACCTGTGGCTGAATTCGCCTACAACAACCCGGATCACTCGGCTGACAAAACCAGTCCCTTCTACTGTAGCCAAGGATTCCACCCTTCGGTTCTACCATCCATTTTCCCACATCCTACCCCTGTTCCTACAGTGGACTCCTGGATTGAAACCCTCATCAATGTACACAAAGAAGCAAAAGAACATCTTGAAAAGGCTCAAACAAGCACCAAGCATTATGCTGACTCCAAAAGAAGACCAGGGCCTTCATACATAATAGGTGACAAGGTCTGGCTATCCTCGAAACTTCTGCCTCGACACTTACGACCAAATAAATTGGCTCCCTGGTACTATGGTCCATTCTCCATAAACAAAATCATTAACCCATTGGCCTTCCGACTCAAACTACCAGAATCATGGAAGAGGATACACCCAGTCTTTCACACTTTCCTGTTGAAACCATACGTCCAGTCCTCCCGAACTGCTCTAAGATCTACCCCTGTGATTGTCAATGATCAGTTGGAATACGATGTTTCCAGAATATGTGACTCCAGGTACAAACGTGGGCAGCTACAGTATCTGGTCGAGTGCAAAGGGTATCCTCCTAGTGAACGCACCTGGGAACCAGTCTCAAACATAAATGCCCCCAGACTGCTCCGAAGGTACCACCTTATACATCCGGGCAAACCCAGAGGAACTGGGTTTCGGAGGAATCATGCTGTCATGAACCACCGTACACGTCCCTTCTGGACTTCCATGTCCCTGACCCATAGGGGACTGAACTCAGTGGTACTACCAACATGGCCGCTGAACGCGGAATTCTGTTTGCCAGTCTCTGCATCGTACACACTACGTTCTACAAAGCAGACACACCCCCGCGGCCCTGTGCCTCTCAACGCTACCGCTTGCAGTCGTCAGACGTGTACGGCCGGAGTTCGTACAGCGATTACTTCTGAGTCCTAGTTCCCGGTTCCCTGAATCTCCTCTTCCTTCATCCTTCCCTTTTTTTTCCTCACCTTGCATTCCTGGATTGTCATCGCATTTGTATCTTCGAGTGCACTCCTTGTCATTCCTGGACTTTTTTCCCAGACATCTGAACGCTTCCTGGAGTCGGGTGACAAACCGCACGCTGGAACCCGAGGATCCACACGCAGGGTTGTACAAGAACAGTGCGAAAGAAGACATCTTCTAAGATCACGAGCAAACAACACAGACAGGTGAGAAGGGGGGAAACCCTTGACACTCACTGGGTATTATCGCAATTTCATGGTGGACTATGGAACCATAGCTGCACATCTGACAGCTCTGACTTCACCCAAACAGCATAGGAAGGTTAATTGAACTGAAGACTGTTAGAGGGCCTTTGATGGTTTGAAAGAAAGTCTGTGTAGGGCACCTTTGTTGTGTGCGCCTGACTACAGCCGACCCTTTATTGTCCAGACTAATGACTGTGACACCGCAATTGGAGCTGTCTTGTCCCAGTTAGATGGCAAAGGGAGGGAACATCTATCATATTCAACAGTAGACAACTCAAGGGTAGAGAACTTAGGTGGGCTCCTTTTGAAAAGGAATGTTTTAGCATAGTTTGGAGCCTTAGGCGTTTTAGGCCCTACCTTACAAGGTCCACCTTCAAGGTCCAAAAAGATCATAAGCCCCTCAAGTGGATTATGCAGATGAAGGGTGAAAACCTGAAGCTGCTCAGGTGGTCCATTAGCCTGCAATGGCTATACTTCACCATAGAGCATAGACCAGGGTGAGTCACGATAATGCAGATGGCCTTTCCAGAAGGTATGTTGACCGTCTGGATGAGGGTGTCTATCTCGTAGGAGATTAGGCACCCTAACCTCAGACTGGGGGATGCAACTGTGATGCTGGAAATTCATCAGAGGGACAGGGTCTCTGTGTCCTTGTTCTTTAGTGTGTTCTGTCGTGTATTCCGCACAGGAGTTCATGTGGGACTCCTGGCGGTGCAGCTCTCTCTTTTGGTTTGGTGTACAGACCCATGGGATACCCTTATGGCACCCATGTTTGGGGTATGACCCTGTGCCCCTAGTGTATGTTTTTGGGCACCTGTGTGTGGCCTACAGAGCAGGGTATGGGCTGGTGGCAGCTCCATGCTTAATTTGACAGGTGCTCTGAGTATCCTCCATTTTGGGATACCCAGGCCTTGGCATTGGAATCAGTTGATTCCTGATAGGAAACAAGGTGGCCCCAGCGGCCTCTTGCTTTCTATTGCCTGTTACCTTGTTTTCCCAAAGTCCTGGGAAGCCCTGACTCTGTCCCTTCCCCTTGACCAGCTGTTGGGTGGAAGTTCCATATATGGTGTTGTTGTGAAGTCCAGGCCATACAGTGACTGTATGTTGTGGGAACACCCTGTGGGTGGGACCTGGGTGAATCGAGTGTGTGATGAATATGCACTTCTTGTTGTGGATGTCTAGTTTCTGGTGTTTGACACAATGTCTGAGATGGCCCTGCCTGAAACTGGTATGAATGCAGGGTGGAGTGTTGAATGGCTGGGTACTTGTCCCAATACACATAACTTGTTGTGAGTGTCTGGAGAGAAGTGAATGGCCTGAATGCACTATGCACCTGATTAGCTGCCTGCCTGCATGAATGCCCTTCTGACCGATTGGTTGCCTGAGTGTGACCCAGCAGAATGAAAGGGAGATCAACTAGTATATCTGGGGGCTTATCACTGCTAGAATTCATGTTCAGAAGCTGAAGTCCACTACGAAGAGTAACTGGAGTAAACCTGAAGCTTAACCTTGAAGCCCTGCTGGAAGAGAAGTCTTGCTGCTGCTCTACTTCACCAATCTGAAAGCTGCTGTGTCTCCAAGGACTGACCCAGAGAGGACCTGGTTAGGCATCCTGTTCCCGAGCTACGAGGGACCATTGTGCATCAGCTTATCTTTGCCAAAGCGCCTTGGTAGACAGACCTACGACAGGCTGGCGACCGGAGACAGGGACTGCCATGGAATCACAAGGAGAAGTGCCCAGACACTGTTGTCCATCACCGTCGCTGACCGCCATCGCCAACCGGAGCCGCTGTGCTCCCTTTGCCTAAGTAACATTTGATTCAAGGATGCTCTGGCTTGCACTGTCAACCGCTTTGTCCCGCCAGAAAAAATTGAGGCCGCTGATGCGCCGAGGAGCATCCACTGGTGGGTTTCTTGCCACCTGATGACCGTAGAGATGCCGGACGACTCGACGCCCTTGCTGGGCCACAGTTCTTCACAATCTCTTTGTGGTCCTGAACTATCACAACTGAGGTGCCCTGCATGCCTCTTCCTTGCAGGATGCCGACGCTCCGTCATCGACGAGCACCGCTAGGAACAAAGCTGCTACCTCACCGTCATCGTTCAACCCTTTTCCTCGTGGGATCTCGCTGATCTGTGGCTCCTGCTTTAAAGGGAGCCGCTCAAGAAGTATTCGTTGACGACCCAACGACGACCTCTGCTATTCCAAGTACATTGGGGTTGTAGAACTATTTTAGAAGGAAATAAGACTTCTAGAACAATATATGGACTGGGCTTGTGATATATCTTTACTTTACAGGTTGCCCAGGTGGGGGGATCTCCACACAGAATTGTGCCTAGTTGGTAGGGGCCAATATTCTGCCAATCGTTCTAAACCAACTGCTTTCCTCCTATGTGTATTGTTGGTTGCCTTTATTAAGTGATCCGTGTGATATTTAACCAGAGTATTGTTGATGCACTTTAATGAGATCTGATCATAATTGTGGTACCACTTAGAACTGTCTATATTTGCCATTGTAGATTTTCTGAGCACAAAGTGAGTTGTTGTGATTGTGTACTTAACCTTGAACTTAATTATATAAAGAGTGTGTTTTAACTAGTACAGTCTGTGGACATTCATTTGTGGGGGTTTGGGGACTGCACTGTACTTAAGAACCAGCCTGCATCACCAGCCTGAGAAGCTAGGCCTTGATTGCTCGTCCATTGCTACCATAATAGAGAATCCTGGCTGGGGTCCTCTGTGCCTCTCCTCTGCCATATTGAGAGCAGAAGTACAGACCCCCCTCCAGTCTTTACACTTCACAAATCACAATAATAATATCTGGACATTTAAATTGAGCCATAGTCTCATAGAATGGCAATTAAGTCACCTGCTTTAATCCACAATCTGCATACCACAAAATGTCCACTTGTTCCAAGACAATAGTAGCAGACATGCCTCGAGATTCAGTATAAACCTTTAATAAATGGATTCAAGAATATCCCTCCATCCACACACTCTGCTTCTTCATAGCCTTAGCCACAGTCATCTTCAATACACACAAAGAAAAGACTAACTATCCTGTACACTTCAACTCCTCCACAAACACAAAAACTGATTGGCTAGTTCCCCAATGTCCTTTTTAGGTGCCAAACATCCTTCAAAGACCCGGATGGCACATGCAGATCCGCAGACTAATGCAGAATCCATAGACCCCGTTGCAGCCACACACCTTATTTTTCACCTCTAAAAATAGCTCCATTAAAACTGTATTCCACCCCCCCACCAGGCCCTCTTTCGGCCACCAAATAACTCCAAATCTGTTTTCCAGACTTTTTTCTAAAAGTGCTTTCCGCGGTCAGTGGTGACGTCTGTGGACTAGGTGGCACCTGCAAACCTGTTTTTCACCTATAGAAACAGCTCAAAAACAACTTTATTCCACTGCCCCACCCTTTCCAGGCCCTCTTTTGGCCACAAAATAACCCCAAATGTGTATCCCACACTTTTCCCTCACTTCACTATCCACAGAGCTCGGTGGTTGTCTGAGGATCCAACATGGTGACCGTTTCCAAAGATCAGACGCACCTCATTTTTTTAATTGACCAATCAACAAGCACGTATGGTGTCACGCTGCTCTCTGATTGGTCCAGAGTCGTCCACAGACCACAAGTCAGGAAATGAGTCCGTGGACCAGACCCATTTCCAGATATGACACTTTTTTTTAAACTTACATTTTGTCCTTTCTTTTCAAAACAACTGGATGGATTTACACCAAATTTACAAAAATACGCTTTCGGGACCAGTGAAAATCCATCCATCGGTTTGGGCTATAGGCGTGAGCAAAATGTTTTTTCATTGCGTCAATGAGCATTTCGACACATTTTGGCTACACCCTAGAACTTTGCTCTCCTTGGAGAAAAACCACACCAAACTTTGCAGAATCATTCTGAGGGGGCATAACATTTCTTTACAAAGTCTGGTGAGTATTCGTCCGGGGGAGAAAGTTATAAGCCACCCGAAACGTGCTCTTTCTATGAGTTGAGCAACTTAACCATAACTACAAAGCTGATCACACACACTGTCTAATATGGAACACATTGTAGGAAATATGTTAAAAGGTGCTTGCTTTGAGATCAAAAGGAATGCATAGGGGAATGACAACCATTTCTTTGCAAACTGCATCATTCCCTGGAAGAAAACAGCATGGACAAAGGAATTGGTGATACAGAAAGCCACCAGAATCAGGAGTATCAGATTAACAAGTGTGCTGATGTAAAGACAGTGGAACATTGAATGTTTTATGTGAATGCAGTACACTGAAATGGAACATAACCTTCCTATGATTGCATTTACTTAAACTGCTAAAGGACTTTTGGAAATCACTTACATTAAAAGAGATGGCTAATAGATGTGTAATTAATAGAACAACCTGAATGTATTGGATGCAGTAAGATGCAAATCTAACCTTTTCAGGTTATGGAAATAATTAAGTAGAGATTTACTCTAGGGAACTATTATTGGAATATAATTATATGTGCTTACCATTATTTTTTTTTTCTTCTAAATAATTTCATAGGATAAGATTACATTGAAAAGAGGTCTAGTTCCTGTTCCAGAATTAATTGGGACCTTTATGTGGGAGCACATGCTGCACTGCCACAAGTAATCGGCCTCCCGGTGCTTCTGCTTCGGAGGACAGGGAACTAGTAACTTTGAAAGAGAAGATGGACCACTAACAGCAGTCCAAAGCAGAGGAATTCCTAGTCCAGATAACCAGTGATTTACATCAAAGCCACAGAAGTAGAGTAAATCAAAACCAAAGGAAATGAGACAAGAGCGAAGGAAAACGGTAAACCATCATGAAACTGCTCTCAGCATAATGGTTTTCTCTTCAAAATATATAACATCGATTTACTATTTCTTCTTTTATTTCCGGCATATTTTCATTAAACAAGCGCAGGAAACAGAAAGAGAGTAATACTTGCCACCTGCCCTAGATTTCAAGAATCAAACTATTAGGACATGATCCTCTGAAACCGGGCATAGAGAGCATCATTATGCAAGTTTAAAGCATTTGTACCATGCCTAAAAGCATCCGCTGACCTGGCAGAGAGGCAAAGAATGTTCCTGCTTTTCATCAGCCCCCTGCTAAAAGGGTGTCTTCTAGTCTGCCCCCTTCAGTATGCTACTGGGCAGCATGGCCTTGGATACCATTGCTGCCCAAGCAGAATACTCCTGTATGTTTGTTGTCACCTTTCTATCCATGGTGAAAATGCACACTCGTTGATTGCCCTCTCAGATACTATTGATCTCTGGAGAGCATTAGCCAGTATATTGAAACAGTACATATGATGTGGTTTATTGCACGTATACGAGTGAATGTATAGGAGCATGGAAGGTGGTTAACAAAGACAATATGATAGCACTTTACCATAGTGCAATACGTCATTAGATACAGCACTTCGTCTCAGGGGAGTTGTTAGGTCTGGAAAAGATCCGGGGCTACGCTGATGTCGGAACTGTTGGGATTGGAGGCTAGCCAGTTTTTTGGCTGTAGCTCCTGAGATTCTATCCGGGGCTACAACCAAAAGATCAATGTGCATATTTAAGTCTCAGAGTCCTCTTATCCGTGGTTCCCTTGAAGATCAGGCAAGTCTTTGACCCTAATCTAGGAAAACGGAGTTCTTGTCACTATCGCCTTCATTTTAGGCAGACTCTAAACTAGGCGAAAATAAAATCAGTATATTGAAGTCAATAATTGATGAGACTAAAACGGTGTATTAACCACAGACTAAGTGCTTCACACACCGTTCTGTTTTACAAACTTACGAAAAGTACTTTCTTTCACTGTTCTTTGTGTTACACTTTGTGGATACACTTTGTGGATACTTTGTGTATTTCTATGTGATACTATGCAATACTATGCGTTACTATGACTTCACTCAAAGCATTGTGCTAAAATCTGGTTATGGAAATCTATATTCTGCACATCTGTTACACTTATTCATTGTTGTGAATCTACAATGTTCTCATTAAATGTTCCAGTGAATTCATTTTTCACTATATGTTGTAAACTCTACATACACTATTTGTTTTTGACAAAAATAAATTGTGGTCTTCTTTCATCTCTTTAAACTAATTTCTGTTCACATAACGTGTTCTTTTAGTTCGCCCTGCCAGGAAAACGCCACAGGATATCCCGTAGAGGTACCTGTACCTATGAATTCTAAAATAATCTATTCAAGATAAAGATCCCACTGTGGAATCAAGTTTGTGTATGTCTTAGCCATTGTTTTCTTGCCAATGACACTAATATGATATTGAGAGATGACACTGCCAAATCGTATCAATTAGATTCTCAAGCAGATCAGCCACAAACATTCAGCAGAAGTGCTACCATAAAATCTGGACCATTACCCGTGCCCCAACCAGATCAAAAGCTCCCAGGTGACATTTAATCGATCATATTTAAAAGTTCAGAAAACACTTGGTGGGGGAATTAGCCTGTGCTACCAAGCGTGGTACTTCCCAGTAATAACAGACATTTTAAGCAATAAGAGAATACCTGCAAAATCAAATTATGTGTACCCAAGTGGTTGGGTTATCTAGAAGAAATAACAGCTCTTCTACTGCCAAGAGTGCCCAGAAACAAGTTGTTCAGTAAGGAATGAGCAGCACCCAGTAGACAAATGACTTCTCCACTTAGACAATTATCTCAAAGAGCAAGGCAGGTGGTGGGAAGTAAAGCCATTCAGATCTGTCTGCCCCTAGAGAACTGAATGAATGACAAGAGCCTCAGGTTAGAGTGGCATGTGAAAAAGAATGGTGGGCCAGTGTTCACGTGAGATACTAATACATTGACACATAAGGGGCTTCAGAACTTGTGAACTCAAGAATGTGTGAAGGTAGCATGGCGCCAAAGGTTCTTGCAAACCAAAATGGTAGTAGAAAGACTGAGCAAAACCTCTTTCAGAAGGAAGATTTGCAGCTTAAACAGCAATGCCAATACATTTCTCAAGCCTGTTAAGCCTGTTAAACTCACGAACCTTTCCATGGTAAAGTGGTTACTGTCCCTTACCGCCAACTCACCAACCATCTGGAAGGTAAAGAAGCATCCACCTGAATCCCTCACCAGGTGTCTAACAGCTAAGGGCAGTGCCAAAAACTCCAGGCAGTTGAATTAGAACCGCTGCTATCATCTATTTCTAGCTGAGGAGAAACCCCTCTGTGCTTCCTTGCCTTTTCTGCTCAGACTGTCTTATTAGTAAAAGAAATCAGACAATATACAGAGAATGGCTGCCGTTCTATAATGCCATTCTCTGAAGTCAATGAAGACATTCTTCATCACTTTTGATAGCCATGCCAGAGGCCTCTGCAGGCAATTGCACCTGAAGAGGCCTCTGCAAAGCCAACTGGCCCTGTGTTGCTGTAGGACTCTCTAATGAAGTGACACCCATAAAGATGACCTTATATGAGGACTACATAATGACTAGAACACACAACAATGTCTGAGGTGAAGGACCCACTATGCCAAAATGAGACTCGATATCTTAGTACATGAGTGTCCAGCAAAATACAAAAAAGAAAGCCCAGCAATCTCTAGGGATCCTTTACAAACTTCTAATCATTAGTTCTGATTAGTCAATGGTAGGTATTAAGTGCTACCGTGAATCAGCATTTATTGAACTGGAGTACAGCATTGAGAAAACTGACATCTGGGGAGGGACACACAGCCTGTGAGTGTGTTGTGTTGTATTCTGCACTTCCCTGTTTGAGCAAGCAGGCTCATGACATCACAGAACTCCCATCTGCTGCCCGGATAAGTTTTCCATGAAAACAGTTGAGAGAGTGGTCTGCCAAGGGGAAGGAAGGATGACCCATAGCTACTCATATATACTTGTTAAAATGGCTACATATATGTTTGCTGTAAACAATAAGCAGTCTTACATTGAAGTTACCGTCTGCGACTCATCACTGCGTGCATCATTAAATACAACATTAGTTGGCAACGAGGTAAACAAGCTTTTGTGGGGAGGCAGCCTGAACTACAGCCACCACCCCCAGAAGATCAGCCATCCACCCTGGAGTGGGAAATAGCATTGTACAAGGATACTTTTTGTTAACAGGGTAAAGAGGCTGACAAGAAAGGTGACACAGCCAATGGGGCCCGGAAAAGACCACAAAAAGTGCCAGTGAGCCGAACACAGCAGATGCCAAAGGATAAGAAAAATGATTCCAGAAAGCAGGAAGCATACAAGAAAGCGGAGTTTGATTCCAGTAAACAGGATGATTAGAAATGAGCTAGGACTGTCTATGACCAGGTGTGGAGTGCAGATATGTGCCAAGGAAGACACGGTTTGATGAGCAGAGGAAACCCACATATTACAGATGATGACATCTATCTGAGATGCCATGTACAAGCTGCTGGGTAAAGGCTGAGATGCACTCAGGAAAAGGAATACAACAGGGGTTGCGTGTGGATGACAGAAACACTGTAAGTACAGAACACAAAGCTTAACGTTCGGAATGATTAAAGACAACATCGAATTTGAACAAAGTATCCCACACAACTGCAATTTTGAAAACTAACATGTTGGCCTCCTTCAGCACGAGCCACATAGCATCATTGAAAAAAAAAAAAACGGGATATAAATCGCTCATTATGTGATAATTTAAAGGCAACGGCCACAAGCCTATTCTTACCTGTAGCAATAGGGAGAGCGCAAGGGATCAGGGACACATCGCAGAAGCGGGTGAATAAGTAACTGTCTCCGATGCTGTTAAGGAAAGGACCCTAGGACGTGGGCAACATTGCAATGGCATGGTGGTTGCACGGAAGGAATAGTACTGCTTCAGAAAGAGCTCGGAAGGACATCATAGGATTGGCAAATTGCGCCGTGACACTCGAAATGGGATGGAGTGTTATAGCATTTTTTTGTTGTTGTAAACGTGCAACGTTAAAACAGTTTAAGGAAGTTCCCAAATGTGCAGGTAAGGGAGGAATCCGGTAGGGATTTAAAGTTAAAGACAGTATTAATGTGTTGAAGACAGGTGTGTCGAAATGGAAATAGGGTTGTGGAAAATGAAAAGGGCTGTGGAAAATGCCCTAGGATTTCAAATCAAGGTTGCGATTCCATGCAATATGTAAACATTGATAGGAATTACGATATGTTTGTGTGAAATCTGAACAACAACTGGTTGAAGATAAATGATGTGTCTTTGTTAAGGTGGATCACAAAGGTGCTGAAAGCAACCTATGGTGGGATTCAATAATCTTGATAACATGAACTGAATGAGTTGGATAGAGAGATCAATAACCTTACTTAATACCATTCAGATAGCACAGCGAGTAGAGCACTCGCTTTGACATCCATGCAGAGCCTGACGATGCAGGTTTGAATCCTGCGAGGTCAGATACATCTTGCGCCATGAAACACTTGTGAATAGGCGCGTTATAAATGCCATATCATATTGCATCATATCACCACACACCATGGGTAATAAGCAGCACTCAGATGCCTGAGGCTTTGTAGCGATGTATACATGAAAAATTGTTATTATAATTATTAAATGCAATGAGATGAATGAATTAGAAATAGGAATCACGATTCAGATTACTAAATGCGATGCCTAGCATGAAATACATGAACTGGCATGAGCACACATAAGAAGATAAAAAGATGATTTGGATAATATGCTATGTATTAAGCAGGAGTTTAGAGTTGATGCACAGAATCAAGTACGATCGGGTAATAGTGCACATTAGAAAATGTTGACTAAGTGCTTGGAAAAGGTTGATAAAGGGTGACAAACCAAGATGCTAAATGCACTTGCACACTAAATTGTTAAAGACAGATCTTTTATAATGCTTAATGATAAATAACTTCAGACAAGAATTCGAGGTGCAGGGGAGAAAGACTCAGCCTTGGTATCTAGGCTGGAATATACTAGAGAACAGAAGAAATCCAAATCTTGGAAAGCTGCGTCCCCTGCACACTAAGCCTAAGGAGATGTAAAAACAGGTCTGACTCGTTTCAAGAAGACTTTTTGTATATTTTACACACATACAGTGTATACAATTTTTAGAATGACAGTGATATGTAGTTCAATACATCCAAAGAATGACATACAATGATTCTGTTAGTTTTTGGAGGAAAAGAAATGTCTCCTTTTTTTTTATTTTCAGGTTGGCGCAACGCGTTTCGAGATTCATATTCTCTTCATCAGGGGCATAAATCTTCAATAATTCTTTCACTTTAATCTACAAATAATTAATCAAGCATTAATTACTTTTTACAGAAGGTCAAAAGAAGGATAATTAACCAAGTTAAATCACTTTTTATTAAAAAAAACAGACAATTCTTAAAGAGGGGCATCACCTTACAAGTTCCTCAATGAACCTGACCTTGCTAGGGTACAATTGTTAAGAGTGCAATGATTTGATTCATGTTGTACATTTGGTACCAAAATATTATGTCATGTGAGACCAAGATTGAGAATAATGTAGTTTTAACAAGATTTCTACACATTAAGAACCTTTAATTTACATGGATATGCTATCTTGAGACATAATAATGCCTAGAAAAAATTAATTCAAATAAATAAATAGAGCCTGAATATAAAGTAGGGAAGAGATGGGGAGAAGGAGAACTCACCCTTCTTCCGGTAAGATAGTGGATAGAAGTCCACGAAGAGAACAGTGGTTGCTGAAGGTAGTCTAGTCAGGAAGCTCCGTTCTCCTATGGGAGAATAAGAGCATAAGTGCCTGCAGTCCGTCTAGGCTTAAGTAATAGCCCTATGACGTGAAAGAGAACTTACTTTCAATTAGATGATAGAAGAAGCAACAGTCTACGGCAGGATTGCGGTCAGGAAGCCCAGCTCTCAGACCGTATCTGCCACGGATTGTTTATTTATACTCAATGATGGAGACGTGACGCCACTCGCGCATGTGCGAGCGGCGTCACAACAACCATGACGTCACTCGCGCGCATGCGAGCGGCGTAATGTCAGGAATACGTGTGCGCGGGCGGCGTCAATGACACGTCACCCGACACCCTGTAATCAATATGAAGGTAAGTAGACGAGACGTGATAACATAACTGTTGTCACCCGCTATTCAGGTCCGTGAAAGTAGAATGTTATAAAGGCTCACTATTTACTGTGTGTCTATGAAAAGAGAAGTAATCTAAAAGGTATTATGTTGCATGTCAAACTTCAACAGCCTACTGCCACAAAATAATGGTGTAAACGGCTAAAGTTGCATTAATGAAAAAGATAAGAACAATGGTTTGATCATTGCAATAAAAACAATCCAAGTACACTGGAGAGCATTGTTGTGATTCAATGTTGACTATCCAGAATATCCAACTTTTACATATCAACATTTCAAAGAAAAGGAAGAACAGACACCTGTACAAATTGTCTAACCCAAGGGTGTACAATCTATTGTCAATACCATCCTAAAAGGTGTTATAATCAGGGAATCCTAGAAACAAGTTATCAGTTATTAAGGCAAGCATTGTGTGAATGTGAAAAATAGCCATGTTTACAGAAATGGACCTAAATAATAGTCCTCATTAAGGCCCAGTGGGGTCATTGCATCAAGTTTATTTATCCAGAACAGTTCTCTCTGAGCCAATAGTTTAGGTAGATTACCTCCCCGGCTGAGGGGATGTAGAACCTCCAGAATCACTTATCGCATTTGACAGACATTGTGTCTTGAGTCAGGGAAATGTCTGAAAACTGGTGATTTTATGTTCTGTGTCCTGATGCACAATTTGTGTTCCGTCCATCTATCCTTTGCCCTTCTGTTTGTCTTGCCGACATAGTATTTCCCGCAAGGGCAGCGAATTGCATAGATGACATTTTTGGTGTCACATGTTGCGAAGTGCTTCAACATGAATTTTTTACCAGTATGCGGGTGACGGATGTGGTCTCCTTTAATTAGGTTATTACAATGCTGGCAATGTAGGCAAGCAAAAGTGCCAAATTTTGGTTTATTTAGGGTCTTCTGTGTTGTTGATTTGCTCCTTTCCGCTCTTATCAATTGGTCTCTGAAGTTCTTTCCATGTTTATAGGTCATCATTGGGGGATCTGGAAATAAGTTGGATAAGGTTTCATCTGATTTAATCAAGTTCCAGTTTTTATGGATGATTCTCTTAATTTGGAAACTTTGGCTTGAATATTTCTTTCGTGTGTCTCAGTGCGTATGATGGCTTTGTCGATAATCTCTGGAGGAAATCCTCTGTCTAAGAACCTTTTCTTCATGGTATTGTATTCTTCTTGTAGTGTGTCCGTTTCAGAGGTAATTCTTTTGAGTCTTAACAACTGACTGTATGGTAAATTGTCTTTGAGATGTTTAGGGTGATGGCTTGCATGATGCAGACAACTGTTCACATCTGTGGGTTTACGGAAGATCTTAGTTTTCATATGCGTGCCAGTACATTCCACTGTGACATCTGGGAAATTAACCATAGGTTTACCGGTATCCATTGTAAAGCCAATTCTTTGGTTACAGGTGTTAAGGTAGTTCCAGAATTCAAGTAGTTCCGCTTCTGTACCTTTCCAAATTCCAAATATGTCGTCGATGTATCTTAGCCAGGTTTGTATCTTATTCTGCCATCTGAGGTTGTGTATTTTTTCAAAGTGGTACATAAAAATGTTGGCATAGGATGGGGCTACTGACGACCCCATAGAAGTACCTGAGATTTGAAAATAGTATTGTCCGTTGTACCTGAAATAATTGTTGTAAAGTATGATATGTAGCAGTTCTAGTGCGAAGACTTTGTTGATGTTCACATCTCTGTGAGTCAGTAGGAACCACTCCATGGCTTCTATACCTTCCGAATGAGGGATGGAAGTGTATAAACTATTTACATCCATTGTAAACAGAAGTACAGTCTCATCCTCCAACTGTACTGCTTGTAAGCTCCTCAGGAAGTGAGTGGTGTCTTTAAGATATGTGCTGATCGATTGAGCTGCCGGTTGAAGAGCAGTATCTAAGTAGATGGCAAGCGGTTGGAAAATGCTGTCTGTAGCAGCGACAATAGGACAGAATGGTGGATCATTCAAATTTGTATCTATTTGGGGAGTCCATAAAACACCGGCGTGACGGGATGTTTTTGAATAAGGTATTCTGCTGTTTTTTCGGAGATCCAATTCATAGTTTCAGCCTTGTCCACAGTTGTCTGTATAATTGAGATAATTCCCATGACTGGGTCGTTGTCTAGTGGTTTATAAGTCTGCAAATCTTCCAGTAGTTTCCGACATCCTTTGTCATAGAGTGAGGTATCCATCAGGACGAGTGCTCCACCTTTGTCTGCCTGTTTTAGTGTCAACATGGTATCTTCTGCTAGTTGTTTTATTAATTTCAGTTGGTGTTCCCTGATATTGCATTTCCTAGGCTGGGCGTATTTCAGACGTTTCAAATCTTTCATAGTTCTTTGTTTAAACAGGTTAATGAGAGGGTGATTGACTTGGGGATGGAATGTACTCTTGTTCTTTAACTACAGATATCTTGGTGTGTCTTTAGATCGTATATTCTCCTCTATGTTGTTAAAGAATACCTTCAATTTCATTTTCCGTATGAGTTTAAACAAGTTCACTTCTTCTTTGAAGAACGAGGTAGAATTTGTTGGAATGAAGGATATTCCTAGGTTGAGTGTCTGAATTGGAGCAGAAGTCAGCGGTTTGGATGATATATTGATGACCAAATGTTCATCTATTTCTTTTTTTGACACAGTTTCCTTCTTTCCTCGTCTTGTTTTCCGTTTCCTAAAAATGGAACAGGTCGATTCTCTGGTGTCGGTCTATTACTGGTATCCTCTGGTTGGTCTACTGCTGGAGTATTAGCGGAGGTTGATGCTGCTGAAGGATGAGGTCTATAATCGATTTCTCCACTTAGCACTTCGCTGCTATCCCTATTGCTGTCTGGTGTGTTATGAGGTTTCTGTGGTCTCCTTGGCTGAGGTCTGGTATTGGCATAGAACTCCTGCCAGGAATAGACGATATCTCTGGCGTAA
Source organism: Ambystoma mexicanum (assembly GCF_040938575.1). Taxonomy (NCBI): domain Eukaryota; kingdom Metazoa; phylum Chordata; class Amphibia; order Caudata; family Ambystomatidae; genus Ambystoma; species Ambystoma mexicanum. Next base: position 1,367,763,776 of record NC_090931.1, read on the forward strand.
TCTAGGGTGTCAGGGCAAAATTTTCTGATCTTTCTTTGCTCAATGTCCTGTTTGTAGGAATCCAATTTATTATTTGTATCCTCCAAGATTTGTTTCAATTCAGTTGCCGTTTTGAGTTTTGATAATTGTACTGTGACTTTGTCTATTTCTTGGTGTAGCGTTATGACGGATTTTGATAATTCTTCAATGGTAAGCAAAATCAAGTCCAGTGAACACTTGTTGAGAATGTGTTCCCATCTAATTACAAATTCTTTGTTTTCCTTACAAAGTGTTGGTTTAAGGTACATTCTCAAGCCTTGCGGGATTCGTTTAGCTCTGTAATACTGAGCGAGTGTAGTTGCATGAAGATTTTGCGAGATTTCTCGTCGAATCAGACGTTCTAGTTTTTGGATTAATCGGTCTGGATTGTTGTCAGCTGATGATATTTTGCTTGTCTCCTTGATTAATCTTAAAATTCTGGTTGGTTCCTCGTCTGAGAAGGCTAACGTTGTAGCTGATTTGTCTGTCAATGTACTAATACTCGAGAATGACATATTCTGTGTAGGTGCTAGTGCAATATAGAGATACCAACCCACCGTGGTGGGAAACTAATACTAACCAAGATGCTGAAATGCACTTGCACACTAAATTGTTAATGAAAATTAAAGACAGATATTTTATAATGCTTAATGATAAATAATTTCAGACAAGAATTTGAGGTGCAGGGGAGAAAGACTCAGCCTTGGTATCTAGGCTGGAATATACTAGATAACAGAAGAAATCCAAATCTTGGAAAGCTGCGTCCCCTGCACACTGTCAATGAGGCAATAAGCCTAAGGAGATGTAAAAACAGGTCTGACTGGTTTCAAGAAGACTTTTTGTATATTTTACACACATACAGTGTATACAATTTTTAGAATGACAGTGATATGTAGTTCAATACATCCAAAGAATGACATACAATGATTCTGTTAGTTTTTGGAGGAAAAGATGTCTTCTCCTTTTTTATTATTTTCAGGTTGGCCCAATGCGTTTCGAGATAAAGGGTGACAAACCAGTGCATAATATTACACTGTGGTTGGTAGCAAATGTGATGAATCCCAAGAGATTGTGCTTCAAGCACGTTGGTAAAGGCTGGCACACCCATATAAGATGCACCAAAAAATGCTGTATTATAATTAAATATAATCTAAATCAATGCATAAACACATATATAAAACACAATGCCTACACAATTAACTAGACAATTTCCTGGAGATAGTTGTCAGAAATACATTATTTATTAATGGAAATTTTACATCTCACAAGACTACATGCAGAAAAATAAAAGAATGCATGAATAAAAATGAACACACATCTGTACAATAAAACAAATGAATGAAAACATTATATGGAAAATAGTGCATGCTTCTGTTTGTGATTAGCACAGAAACTGATGGCAAGTATCAGCATGCAAATGCTAAAATGGCATAGCTGTATAGTCATCAACCGGCCTACCACTTGCACAGAGTACAACACTGTAGGTCACACCAATATAGGGCTGTGGCCATAACTGGGCAAAATTAAACAAAATGACTATACACAGCTCTAGAGTGACTATGACCCAAACCTCTGCAAGCAAAACAACGCATTACACAATATTAGGTAGATCTAGTGGGAGGTCCTAGTTTCAACATAGGAGCCTAACTGTGGCAATGTCTTCATTGGGGCGGTAAATAAGAACAACTGCTAAATAAAACACCAAGATAATGTACCCCTACTAAAAAGGAGGGCACACAATCTCTTAAGAAAAAGAAAAAATACATTTAATTCAATGTAGTACCTGCATCGCGCTTAGTTATACTGGAGCTGTTTGTAAATTATTTCTTCAGGCAGCTATTGTATTACTGAAAATAAAGGAAAGCTAAATTACCCTTCACAAATAATCAATGTATATTACACAGCCACGGTAGTGGCTGTGTAGTTCTGGTTAAGTTGCTGTTTCCATAGTAAGAGCCCTTTTTGTGTGGCTTATAACTTCGCTCTCCCTGGATGAAGCGTAACCAAACTTTGCAAAAAACGTATATGGGTCACTCTGAATTCTTTTGCAAAGCTTGGTGAGGTTTGGTCCGGGGGGGCAAAGTTATAAGGGGGGTCCCAAAACATATTTTTTTCCCATAGACTGAATGGGGAAAAAACTGTGCTCACGCCGACAGCCCAAACCGCTGGACGGATTTTCACAAAATTTGCACCAGGAGCAGTGGCTTGGTCCTGAAAGCGTGCTTTTGCAAATTTGGTGAAAATCTGTCCAGTAGTTTTTTTTAAAATGACCAAAAAGTAGGTCACAAAAAATGAGTGATATCTATGTTCGGTCCGCGGACACACTTCCCTGTTCGCTCCGCGGACAGTGTCCTGATTGGCCAACCGGCTTGCGTCATGTCCACGGACATGCAACGTGTTCGCTGTTTGGACAGTGAAGAGTGTGAATCACGTCAGATTTTCGGGAACGCCCGCCATCTTGGATTTGCGGACGTCCGCGGACAGCGCAGTGAAGCTTGGTGGAAAAAGACTATTTAGTAGAGTGTGCTGGTGTGTAAAACTGTTTGGAAGGGTGGGGGCGTAAGAGATGGGTTAAATGTTGTATTTATTTTGGTGGTAGACCCCCCTGTTATGATATGATATGATATGATATGGCATTTGTAACGCGCCTATACACAGGTGTTTCAAGGCGCGAAACACTTGTGTTCACTTTGTCCGTGGACAACGCGGATGTCCTGAAATGTTCTAAATAAATGAAATGAGGGTGTCCTGAGGACACTACATCTGTACGTATGGTACGTAGGCAAGTTGAAACTGTTCTAAGAACACATGTGGTGTCCTGAAATGTACAAAAATAAACTAAATGGGTGTGTCCTGATGAGGACAGTAAGCCTGTCCGTTTGTTCGCGGCAAGTTGAATCTGTTCTCAGAACACATCATGTGTCCTGGGATGTTCATCAATAAACAAAATGGGGGTGTCCTGAGTACGGTGGATGTTCATCAATAAACAAAATGGGGGTGTCCTGAGGACGGTATGCCTGTCCGTACTGTTCGCAAGCAAGGTGAAATTGTTCAAAGAACACATGAAGTGTCCTGGGATGTTTGTAAACAGATGAAATGGGGGTGTTCTGAGGACACTACGCCTGTACGTATTGTTTGTAAGCAAGCTGAAACTGTTCTAAGAACACTCGCAGTGTCCTGAAATGTTTGAAATAAATGAAATGGGTGTGTCCTGAGGATGGTAAACCTGTCCGTTTTGTTCGCAGACAAGTTCAATCTGTTCTAAGAACACATCATGTGTCCTGGGATGTTTGTCAATAAACAAAATGGTGGTGTCCTCAGGACGGTGGATGTTCGTCAATAAACAAAATGGGGGTGACCCGAGGATGATATGCCTGTCCGTACTGTTCGCAAGCAAGTTGAAATTGTTCTAAGAATACATGAAGGGTCCTGGGATGTTTGTAAATAAACGAAATTGGGGGTGTTCTGAGGACACTACGCCTATACGTATTGTTCGCAAGCAAGCTGAAACTGTTCTAAGAACACTTGCGGTGTCCTGAAATGTTCAAAAATAAACCAAATTGGTGTGTCCTGAGGATGCTTTCCATATTGTTCGCTGGCAAGTTGAAATTGTTCTAATAACACATCATGTGTCCTGGGATGTTTATGAATAAAGAAAATGGGGGTGTCGTGAGTACGGTATACCTGTCCGTACTGTGTCCTAAGAACACATGCGGTGTCCTGAAATGTTCGAAAATAAACGAAATGGGTGTGTCCTGAGGACAGTATGCCTGTCCGTTTTGTTCGCAGGCAAGTTGAAACTGTTCTAATAACACATGCAGTGTCCTGGAATGTTCGTAAATGGACAAAATGGGGGTGTCCTGAAGACGCTGTGCGTATTGTTCGGTGGCAAGATGAAAGTGTTCTAAAAACACATCATGTGTCCTGGGATGTTCATAAATAAACAAAATGGGGGTGTCCTGAGGATGCTATGCCTGTCCGTACTGTTCGTAGGCAAGTTGAAACTGTTCTAAGAACACTCATCACGTCCGTGGACATTAAAAGTGCCCATATGGCATGGTTAAAATGTTTGACTCTATGGGTGATATGCTGCGGTGGTTGTGGCCAGGGCATAGAGTCTTGGTAGCATGGCCATATGTTCTTAGAACAGTTTCAACTTGCCTACGAACAGTACGGACAGGCATAGCGTCCTCAGGACACCCCCATTTTGTTTATTTACAAACATCCCAGGACACATGATGTGTTTTTAGAACACTTTCATATGGCCATGCACCCAAGACTCTATGCCCTGGCCACAACCACCGCAGTATATCACACCCATAGTGGCTTATAACTTTGGGATCCAAGAACAAATTTATAAGCAACAAAGTTATATGCCACTATGGGTGTGATATGCTGTGGTGGTTGTGGGCAGGGCCTATAGTCTTGGATTCATGGACAAGACCAAATTTATAAGCACCAAAGTTATAAGTCACTATGGGTGTGATTTGCTGTGATGGTTGTACTTTTTATAATATACTTACTGTTTGGTTTAATAACTGGAGAGCATGTATTTCTTGTTCATTTCTGTGATAGATCATGTTAGCATTGGTATTTTGTAACGACTTATAACATTGAATAATCAACATTTTTTTTACCCTCATATTTAGTAGATTACAAACAAGTGTACTGTGCAATTTGCTCAGTTTCTGTGTTTGTTGCTAACATCATTGGGTCTGTGGGAGACAAAAAAAATCCATGTTGGATTAAAAAAAATCCCTTTCTTTGTTATGCTACAGTCTATTTGTTTGTTTGTTTTCAGTGTTCACTTGTTGTTTCTAGCTAATGCTCTACATATTGGCTTGTTGTAGATTTTTGGAGCAGTTAGATACCTGTTGACAGATTCTAACTGTCTATTTTTTGTTATAATGTAGTCGTATTGATTTATCTGTTTGGTTATTGAAAATCTTGGGGTAGTTAGATACCAGTTGGCGTATTCTAACTGTTTATTGTTTGATATAATTTAGTGGTATTCATTTATCTGTTAAGTTGTTGTAGAATCTTGGGTCAGTTATATTGCTGTTGGCATATTGTAACAGTTTATACTTTTTTTTAATAGAAGTTTAGTTAATGTTTAATTAAAGTTTAGTTAATAAATGTTGGTTTTAAGAAGATTAAATAAGCGTTTGTAAGATTTGCAGGTAATCTCTGCTTTAGAGTAATGGTGCTATCATTACATTTGAACCATCCATATATTTTTTTTTATATATGCAGTATAGTGACCTGCATTGGTTGTGGCTCCTGTGTGGTATATTATACCTATCGTTGTGAAGGTTTTTTTACCATGTGATACTTGACCATGTGTGAGTCCAGTCGGCTTGCAGTTGTTTTTGGTAGCATCTGCATTGTAACGTAGAAGCATTAGTATTACATATTTACTATGTGTTTGTGTTAGTAAGGTGGAGCGATTATCCGAATTGCCGGTAGTAGATAATCTACCATGGTTTGCATTTTGAACAAGTTGCTGAAATGGAACGGATTTACAATTAGCTATTGATACATACACAAAGCGCTCATTGGGGATTTGTTCTTGTGTCACATTGTTGCATAGAGTGCATGTATGTTTCCACGTGTATGAAATCTGGAAGATTTCATTTATAGGTATGTTTTTGTTTTCCAGTACTTGTAGTAAGTACATTAGAAATTCTTGTGGATCTTCCTGTGAGTTTATAGTGAATTTCACCATTCCAGCACAGAAGTCCAATTGTTGTCTTATTACATAAACACTATACGTGTTGTCAGGATTGTTTGTTGCGTTTCTATGAAGTTCTAACATTTTCAAACACAATTGGTCTGTATTGTTTAAGTAAATGTTGTCAACAATTGGTGTTAATTGAAATAGAATATTCATTGCTACATTTGAAGTTCAAATGGACCATGTAGTTCTGTATCTGAGTGCTTTTTTTTTTAGTTTGTCTTCCTTTTTTGAAGAAGTACCTGGCTTACTTTCCCTAATAGTTTCTTTTTTGTTTGTGGTACTTGATGAAGTATTCGTTTTTTTTATTCTCTTTGGAGAATTTGCAGTTAGATCCTGTTGCATTTCTGTTTGATTTAGTTTTCTTTTAGAACATTTTACTCTTTGTGGAACAGGATATGTTTTTAGATCGGGGTGCATAGTGAACAAAGTCTATTGCATTCTAAAATGCAAGGAATATCATCATTTACTTTACTTGCATCAAAGTTGATTAGAAATAGACCGTCAAGTGTACGTAAGCGTGATAGTGCTACGTAGCTCATGCCTTCTTTAAAGACTGTGTTACCAATGTCTATCAATGCTTTGTCTAGGGTAAGACCTTGTGATTTATGAATGGTGACTGTGTATGCAAGAGTTAGAGAAAATTGTTCTCTGCGTACATACATGTCTTTGAAGAGAAGGAATCGAGCTGTTGAGCGTCCTATCCTTTTCACTTCTGAAAGTTTGTCAAAGAGAATATTGACAAACTGAATGTTTTTGTCACGTGCTTATGTTTGAAAGCCAACAACTGTACCCAGTGCTCCATTAACTAGTCCTTGATCCACGTCAAGGTTACGTTTAAGCATTACTCTGCAATTTAAGGATAATTTTAATATTTTTGTCCAATCCAGCTGTGTTGGAGATTGAATGTTCTAAACTATTTAGTCTTGTTGTGGCTTATACACACATGGGTAGTGTCATACCATGTATGTCTAGTTTGTCTGTGGTGCTAATTTCAATTATTGGTTGCATTCCTTTTTTAACATTGTTTCATTGAATTTGAAACAGCTTGCAAGAGTTGGCATTAAGGGCATACAATTGACATTTGTGTGGGCTAATTGTTCCATAACATCTGTAGTACATGCATTATTGCCATAAGGTGCATGAATGTGCCCGGTTTTCAATATTGTTTGTGCTTCTTGAAATAATATCCCAACTCTAATACTTTTTAAGATGTTGGCATAAGTGAGATCTGCAAATTGCTGCATGTGTTCTGTCAATTCTCAGTATTGGAAATGTTTCCAAAGGTTGACATTTCCAATGCTGCCAACAGTTTTACGACAGAGTTTGTGTCCTAAGGTTTTAAAAATAGGCTCACCTTCCACGGGTGTCAATTGAAGAAGATCTCCGAAAACAATAATGTGTTTTCCTCCAAAGAGCTCTTCGTAGTTTGTTTTGAGTACTTCTTGTAATCTGAGGTGAATCAAAGCCAACATTGGAGACCATGCTCACTTCATCTATTAGTAGCATTTTCATTTGTTTTAATACTCTGCCTAGTTCCATTGCAGCTTCTGTAGAAAGTTTGTAATAGTCTAATTTGTTTTGGTGTTCTACTGGCAGGAGTAGTAATCGGTGTAAAGTGACACCGCCTATGTTGTAGGCAGATAAACCTGTGGAGGCAGTGACAACAGCTGACAGTTTGTTGTTGGTCAATTGTTGAAGGAATTTACTGATGATTTTGATTAAGAATGTATTGCCAGAACTAGCTTCACCACTGACGTACAGTAGTATAGGTTTGTAATGTTGGTAGGTGCATTCTTTGTTTTCATGTTGTACACCATGTGCAATTTCTTTTGTTACTTCTTCAAAAATGCTACGTTGCTCATTGTTTAGTTTTGATTATAGTATAGTTAAGTCTTCTTTATCTTCTTTATCTTCATACTGACACATGCAGGCTGATTCATGAAATTAAAACTTTTCAGCGCAAGCGTGCAAAAGCGTGCGAAAGCGTGCGAATCGCAGTGCCAGTGCGAAAATCGCAGCAAAACCCACACACAGCGATTCAGGGAAGTCAGTGCGCGTGTAAATCCCAGGATGTGCGCCAAAGTTCTGTGTGGCGAACGCTGGCGCACACGTCTCCAAACAGCGTGCGCTACGCGCACAGCGAAATCGCACATAGCGCGGTGCACACAACAAAAGTAGGAGGATCAGGGGGCGTGACATGCGGAATGGGGAACAACGCGTGAAAATGTGGGCGTCACGGGGGAAGTACAGGAGGCAAATGCACGGAACGCACACACGCACGTTCAAAACACATATTCATGGAATCGAACGGGGCTAACACCTGCAGCAAAAAAAAGACACGCTAATCCAGAAACACGTATGCCAACAGGAAGCAGGCATACGTGGACCCACGCAGCATAAAAGTGCGTGCATACAACAAACAAGTTCAGACGCCAGGATGAATATACCGTTCCTAGCAGCAGTGGTCGTGGGAGGATAGTCAGGCCCAGAATTTTCACACCCAGAACCAGCCTTTTTTGGATGCCTGATGGCCAGGTGTATGGGAGGTACAGGTTTCCACCTCACAAAATACTCGACCTGCCGAGTGAGTGGGAGCATGACCTCACATCATCCACCCTGTGCTCCCAATCACTCAGCCCCCTGGAGAAGGCCCAAATGTACTGCACTTCTTGGCCACTGGATCATTTCAGCAGACAAGTGCTATAGTGGGGGGGTGTCACAGGTCACGCAGTCACGCTGCCTACACCAGGTTTTGGCCATCATGACTGCACGCCCATCAGTCCGCAGGCACATATACCTGCCCCAAAACCTTAGGTGCCAATTGATTGCACCCATGTGGCTCTATGTCCCACCAGGGCATCAGAGCACATCTATAGAAACCGCAAGCACTGGCATTCCATCAACGTGCAGGTAGTATGTGATGCCAAGGGAATCATCAACTCAGTATATGCCAACTATCCAGTGTCCACCCACGGCAGTTTTATTTACAGAATGTCAACCCTAAACCGCGACCTAGAAGCTGGGCGGCATGGCAATACATGGCAGCTCGGTGAGTATAAATGCCACAGCACATGCATGCATGTCACATACTGAGTAATGTCACAACCCCACTAATGATACCCATCACCGCCTCCCCAGGGGACAGTGCCTACCCTCTGAGCACCCACATGATGATGCCAATTCGGAACCCCACCACGCCACATGAGGTAAGATACAACACAGCCCACATTGCAACCCGGGGCATAGTGGAGCGCACATTCGGAGTGCTCAAGACACGCTTTTGCTCCCTTGACCGTTCTGGCGGGCAGCTATACGCTCCCCCAGTAGTGTGCAGGATCATCGTGGCAGCATGTGTCCTGCACAATGTTGCAACACGCCGGGGCCTGCCGGTGTACATGGTGGTGCCCCCACATCCCCAACCACATGCACGGCTGCTGCGCATGGGAGGGGAAAGGGCACGGGGTGAGGCAGCCCATACGCAGCTGGTGGCTAATTACTTCACCTAAAATCACAACCCTGTGGAGTGCACACAGCCCTGGCACATACCAGCTGACAATCAATGATGATGACATAAGGGAAAATCAACTGTCACAAGCATACCAGCCTGAGATTGGTCACCTGGAAGTGTTACATTGTGTGCATCCCTACCTACACAAACACCACCAATGCTGTGTCATCAAAAGACACACTTCTATGCTGCTAAATTCAATACCCCCTTGCAAAATACAACATGACAACAGTGCCATGTCACCCAACACCTCCCCAGCACTGCCACCCAACACACCATGGCATGTCATGCTATGTGAGAGCCAACAAAGCAATCCCCAAAACCTGACACAAGTGTCACAAAGTACAGTGTCCCTAATGGAAACTGGCCAAACACAATATGCTCCCAGTAATGTAGAACTAACAACACACATGACCAAATACTTACCAACAATACAATGCAGCTACACAACCTCAAACATAGCAAAAACATGACAGTACTAAGTTAAAGTAGTGGTAGTCTTAGAACCTGATTATGCCAGCGCACCGACCCCTTCCAACTGTACAGTGTTGCTGCCACGCAAATGTGTAAGTGCACTGCTTATAACATGAACTCCATCTCCAAAGTAGACGGCCTTGTGAAGACATGAGGAATGAACCTGCAAATTAGGAGGAAGACATGGATGCACAAGCACATATCAATACACAATACAGTGTACAATACAACAACAATATCCACTAGGAATGTATACGCAGTATTGACTACAGACTGCCCACACAGCTCATGGGAGTCCAACCTCACTGTGTAATTCACTGTCACTTGGGCACACCCTTTGCAAGCCCATGGAAACGGGAAGCAGGAGGGTGTGTGTCTCACGAACCCAAGCATCTAACCCAAACTCAGGACAAGCCTGCATGTGCCCAGCCGGAATACAGTGGATGCCCACGGGAGCCACACAAGGCAACACACTGTAAAAATAATCAAAAATCCAAAAATCAAAAAATCAAAAATCAAAAATGACCATGTGGGAGCCGGGGGGGGGGGGATAGGGGAAGGCCACCCAGGAGGTCCGAGGACAGGGTGCGCACCAACAGCCACCTGTGTGGATGTTGGGAAAAAAAAAAACACCTCCATGGGCTCATGGCCTGCACGGCTATGCCATTGTGGGAGAACTGCTGCTGTCCCTCTTATCACCCTCTGCTGCTGCATCAGGAGGTGGTGGTGCTATGGGAGGCAGCCCACGCAAAGCCCTGGTATGGTCCTCCATGGCAGCAAGCATGCGGGTGTGGAAGGTCTCGTTCTGGAGGATTATAGTGCGGAGATCCCCATGCAGCACCTGACGTGATGCCCGGATCTCCTCCTGAGTTGCCTGCATCTCAGCTGAGAGCGAACGTGTGAGCCACTCCAGCTGCTGTTCTGTCCTCAAGTTAGTGGAAGCCTCAAGGTCAACAAGAGTCTCCCTGAGGTGATGGAGTTCTACCCTCAGGGCTTCCCTGTGGCCCTGGGACTCTATTGATATCGATTGGTGTAGAGTCTCCAGTGCCGCCCGTCGGTCCCTGTTGGACGCCAACATGTCTTCCCTGTGTGATTGGCAAATGGAGTCTGTTGCTTGCTGTAGTTGCTCCAGCTGCCTTTGAGGGGGGACAATGGAAGTGGCCACCCTCAACATTGCTTGAGCTATCATCTCAACTGATGCTGCCTGTTGGGTTGCCATACCGTACATGGATTGTTCCCATACGGTATTGCCTGGTGGCGTACGGCCACTGCGTCGGCGGGCTCCACACCTGTTTGGGGCAAGGCGATCTGCGCCTTGCTGTGCCGGCACTGCCTGAGGCTGCAGGACTGCATTCCCCCTCTGATCTGCTGGCCCAGGAACAGGATCAGATGTTGTGTAGTGTGACCCTGCATCTGTAACCGCCAAAGGCGGACTTGCCAACACTGACATCCCCATGGAGGGTTCTACCCCTGGTGCAGGTGGGTTGGACAGAACAGAATCCCTGCCAGAAACACTTACCTGTGACGGCACATAGGTCTCATCATCCGAATCAGCGCCTGAATAGAGGTCTGGGGAGGTGCACCCAGAGACGCCCCTGGACAGAATGGTCTGCAGCAAGATTGGGTTCTCACCAACCACCACACCATGTCCCCCACTGGTGCCCGGTCGTGCCTGAGATTCCTCCTGGGTCTGCACCTCAACAGCATCAAGTGCGTCATCCCCTGCAAAAACATGAAAGTCAAAAAATGGAAACAGGCATTAGCACCATAGCACACAAATTGGCCTGACAAGCTACAGAACCAGTACATGATTTACACATGTCCCACATGAATATAACCCTCCCATGCATGCACTGTCACTGTGTTGGAAGAGGAGGCAAAAGGCAGACACTGATGACACCAAGATGGAAGAGCAACACATTTGCTGCATGCTGGGTAGCACTGCCATCACACATTGGCCTGTGAGTGGCATGTCCAATACACATACATGACACATGCCATCACACAGATGGCATGTACCATAGCCATGGTACATTCCACAAGTACATCCATATGTCAGTGAATGAGTACTGTCAGCCATCCATGTGAGATGGACATGATGAGATGAAAAATGCTAAATAGTATGACAAAATACGTATGTGCCACACACTGCAACACATCCAGTGCACAAAAATACAGTGATTGCAGGCCAAAGTACACATCAATGGTTGTGCACTTCAACATGACACGAAACAACTATCATGTTCCACATTCAAACAGGCCACACAAATGTATGTGATCAGGCCAATACTCAATCAGCCTGAATGGTCAAATTATTCACCTAACAAGGTAACACATGTAGGCCAATGTGGGGTTCATCGATGACAGAAGCATGTAACAAATGTGACAATAGGGCTGAGGAATGCGTAGCAAAAGTGGGAGAATTGAAACAATCAGCCTGAACGAACACTGAAAAATACAAACAATGTTGTTGCAAGATGCCACTTCAAGGGCAACTGCCGTAATGTTGCACTAAATTACTACTGTGGGCAGAAGGGATACTGTCACACCCAAATCCAAGGCTGCTGAATGTTTTGGATAAAGCACATGGGTGACTCATACCACTCAGGCACACACACCCTCACCTGGCACTCAATCAGAATCCGTCACCCAAACAACATACACGTGCATTACACACACATGCATGGGCACTCACCGGACAATGCATCATAATCAGGTAGTTCTCCCACACCTTGGATCTGTTCCTCTGTGATGAAGGCCCCACCAACAGACTCAGTGAGTTTGTTGTCCTCTTGTGGAGACCCACCGCCAGTCACCAGAGTAGCGGCATGATTTGAGGCCAGCTTGTTCTTTGCTCTGTGTTTCAGGTCATTCCACCGCTTGTAGCAATCATCATCTGTGTGCCTCACAAATCCAAGGGCACTTATGCGGTCGGCGATGATCTGCCAGTGTGCCTTACGTTGACCAGTTGTGGTCTTGGACCCTGCAATCACCAGCATTTCGTGGCTATGTGCAGACACATAGGACACAAGTGCATCAAGTTCGGCGTCATTAAAGCAAGGCTTCCTTGATGTGCCGGAGTGTGTGGCCGTGTCTGGGGTCTCAGCCTGTCGTGCCAGAGCACCCTTCTTCCTCTTCTTTAAAGGTGGAGTGGAGCCAGAGTGGCTTACGCCACTCTGGTCAGTAGGGGCAGAATCACCGGTGGACTGGGTAGTAGGAGTGTGGGAATGCACAATGACCATAGGTCTTGATGCAGGCATTGGTTGCAGGGTAATGTTGGCAGGGGGAACGTCAGTTTGATGGACCTGGACTGACACTGTCCTGGCTGGGAGAGTCAGAGCTGGGGCGGATGGAGCTGCAGCTGCCCCTGCAGCCTCCCCACCCTGCATACTTGGGGCAGCAGATGACATAGCTGCCCCAGATCCATGTGGCTTGGTGACAACAACTTGCACCGCCACACGTGGCCTAGACTTGCTGACCTGGAAGTCAGCCTGGGAGTCATCCTGTGCCAGGTCAGGTGCCACAATGAGCTGGTCCAATAGGGGCTGAGTCGGGATGGTGTCAGCCACGTTTCCCTCAACCATGGGGGGGGCATGGGTGTCCCTGATTGTTCCTCCACACATGGGGGTATAGGGGCACCCTGCAAATCCCAGCCACGTCCCCTACCGCACCCACCACGCCCACCTTTTGAAGGTCGGCCACCTTTGCCTCCCTTACCGCTTGGTCGCCTCCCAACCATGGTACTGATGTTGATGTGCGTATGGGAGTTGCAGTAAACTATTGTCCTGGGCAATTGGGGGTCAAAGGGGTAGGACACTAGATGGAATTCATACCCTAGTGCTCTAACATGGCTGTCTGTGACCCCTGGGGGAAGATGACAGGTCACGCATCGCACAGGCAGCCCAAAATCAAAAATTAATGTGCACGCAACCCCTCGTAGACCACGTGCGTGAAAAAATGAACCCACACTACGTTGTGGCACCCAGAAACACAAAAATAAGCGTACGCGTAATACACTCAGCCTACAATGACCTCTGAAGGGGAACGCGACACACGGGACAAGCACAGTTGCTAAGTACGTGCGGAATTCACTGTCTGCCTGGAAAAAGAACAAATATGTGTGTGTGCGCGTTGGCAACACCCCCTCCAAAAGAAGAATTGTACGCTGTCTGAGGAGACAGGACAAAAGGAGAAGTGAACTCTGTTTGAGGAAACAGGCCCAACAAAAAATCAGAAAAGAGCTGTCAGAGGTAACAGGGAGTAAGAACTAGAAACGCTGTGAAGTAATCGCGTGTGAACCGACAAGAAGTACAGATTTCACCCACTCGCTCTCCACGAAAAGCACATACAAGGAAATGGCGTCCTACACGTGGCTTTTAAACCGGCCCAAACGTACACGTCAGATACGCCTTTCCTCCAATTACACGCAATGACACTCCCACCTGCCATCTGCTGCTGCCTGACTGCCTGACTGCCTGCTGCCCACGTGCCCTGCCATTTGCTGCCTGCACGTCAGCCAGGGGTGTAGTTGCTGTGACCACCCCTGCTGGAACCGAAGACTCCAGACTGGGATTCCATCGCTCCACAGCCCAGCCCCAGGACCCAGTTTCACACCCACTCCTGCCTCTGGGGTTGCCATGTCCAGCACACCATCTGGCAGCACTGGCAACCCACAGCCAGAGTGGCAGAGGGCCACCAGCTTCTCTGTCATCGGAGTTGGTGTCCTGGTGGAGCAAGTCCTGGGGCAGTATGATGCCCTCTTTGGAAGTTTGCTTGCCGACAATGAAGGACGGACCAGGATCTGGATGGACATTGTGACTGCCAACAACGCAGAGGGGGTGGCAGTCCGCGACTTACATCATGTCAAGAAGCGCTGGGAGGACTTCAGGTCCAGGACCCTCAACAAGACCCGGCGCCTCGCTCAGGCAGCGGATGCCAAGGGGCGCCGGGGCCAGCTGTCGAACCATCAAATGAGGGTCCTGGAACGCATATGCCCAGCGCTCTACGTCCAGATCCTTGGGAGGCAGACCCGTCTGGAGTCGAGCGGTAAGTGTACATGCATGTTGATAGTACGCTGTGCGTGTCGTGGTGTGCCAGTAGTGTGCAGGTTGCACATGTGTTTATGTAGGGCCATGTAGGGATGTGTATGAACATGGGCATGAGGCTGCCACATGTGAGTCCTCTCAGTTGTGAGACACATTGATGGTGTATGTGTTGGTAAGCATGCTGGGCAAATGCAGGTGTGGGAGCACACATGTTTGAATTTCTGTGTATGTAAATTGGCATGGTTGTGGCATGGATGGTGGTTCATAATGCATGCATCTGCACTGTGTACATGTGCATGTATGTGTATCTGACAAGTGTGCAACTGTGATGCAACATGGATGCACGTGACACTGATATGTAGAAGGATGAATGGCAGATGTGACATGTCTGGCGATCTCATCACTGCAACAGTTGGAGGAGATGTAGACATGCATGTGTGTGGTGGCGTGTGTGCATGTCTAGTGCACTCCTTGTGTTTCATGTGATGTCAGGCTCACCTTTGGCTGTTCATGCTGTTGTATGTGTATGGATGGTGCTGCCTGGTGCAATATTTCTGTTGAAATGTTCATGTGTGTGAGTTTAAATGACATGTGTGTCTTGGAGTGTGATGCTGTGTCTGTAGTTAAACAATGCCACTCATGTGCAACTGTTATGTGTGTATCAGTCCATTGTACTGTGCCCTGATGCCTGTGTTTTATCTCTCCCTGTCTGCAGCGTCAACTGAAGAACAGGGCGGAGAGGGTGCTGTGGAGCACAGCGGCAGGGATCATCCCGCCAGCCGGAGACACAAGGCCCGGCTCCCCTCCCAGGTTGTCATCTTGTCGGGTAGTGAGGAGTCAGGTGCCACATCCCAGGCCGCAGCTGCCGAGGGAAGGTCCAAGAGGCGGAGGTCGGAGTTGGACTCCTCGGCAGCAGAAGGGGCAGCTGAGACCCCACAGGGTCCGACGGAGGATGATGGCACAGAGTCATCCAGTTTGGTGGGGGGTTTGGTGGAGGAGGAGGCCGTGCAAGGGACAGACACAGAGTCTGGAAGTGGGGATTCCACTGGTGCTAGTGGTGCAGTGCAGGGGCAGGGACAGGAGGCAGCACAGGCCACAGCGGAGGTGCCTGTGTGTAATCCTGCCCCCGATCCTGTGCCTGCATCATCCCGCACCAGCAGGGATGCCTACGTCCAGACCCGTTTTCAGGGAGGGGATCCGCTTACAACAACTGTCCTTCCTCTCCCTGCGGACGTGGCTATCCGGGACCGGGTTGAGCCTGTCCTGGGTGGGGTGGTGTTGCGTCAACGGGCCATGCGAGGTGACCTGCAGTCTTTTCATGAGAAGACTGTACGTCATCTCCAATGGCTCGTTGACCGCGTTGACCTACTGGGACAGCTCACCAGGGCTGGATTAATCCGTTTGCTGGACCTTGTTCCGACCCCCTCCTCAACTGAACCTCCATGCCATCTTCCCACCCATGTATCACCTGGGTACCCTGTGGAGCTGCCTCTGACCCTGTGGCCAGGCTGGTGGAGGACACATCCCTGGCACAGTTGGGAGTTGGACGTCCAGCAGGGGTGGCCACATCAACAACTGCACCGCAGCCAGAGGAGAATGTGCAGGCAGCAAGAGCCAGGGCACAAGCAGAGGCACAGCAGCAGCAGCAACAAGGTGGGAGCCATGATGGCTCGGGGCCTTTGTCATCGGAGGAGCAGGCATCGGCCAGAGGGCAGGAGGACCCAGGACTGGAAGTGTCTTCTGTGTGGCAGCGGTTAGGCCATGCTACAGATGCGGAGCGGCAGCGGGCAGAAGAGGCATGGCTCACGATGGTCAGGGTGGAGAACTCCATGCAGAGGGCCCTGATGCGGGCCGAGTGCCTCGAGGCAATTCGCAGGGAGTTGGAGGAGAACATGTAGTCGTCCCTGCGAACCCTCGGGGCCATGGAAGAGAACCGCCTCCAGGACATTGAGCAGGAGTTCAATGATGCCCTGGCCCGGGACATCCAAAAGTGAGCCGTCAGACTAGCGCGCTGCCATTGTAAATAGTTTTTAGAGTTAGGTTTCATTTTCGTTTTCCTTTTATTTGTGGTCAATGGACAATGCCACACACATTTGTATATAGTTATATTTTTAGGTAGTTTCTTAGGTTGGTTTCATTTGTTTAGTTGGGCTCATGGACCCTTTACATCGTTGAACAATGGATTGATTTATTTTGGGGATTTTTGCACATGGATTAATGGATTTTTATTTTGGACAATGGATTGTATATAGTTACATCATGGATTCATTTGGATTTTTTTTTTCATTATGGACATGGAGTAATGTTTTTTTTTTTAGGACAAAGTATTGTAAATAGTTGGACTATGGATTGATTTCACATTTGGATTTATCATTATTAAGATGAAACAATGGATATCTTTGTTTTACCTTTTTTTGGATTTGCGTTGGTTGAGGGAGAGTTTGGACTGTTTTTCTTTCAATTTCTTTTGCATTGCTTACCATTTTCATTCACTCATCTTTTTGACATGCTTTTCATTTCATGTTTGATATTTTGGTATGCTTTCATTTCATTTATTTATTTATGTACATAATCCATTTTCATATTTTAGTTCCATGTGTGGGATTTGCTCATTGGGTTGATGCATGTGAAATTGTGGGTTTACACAAGCAATACCAACCAGTGCTGGACATGTGTTGATGTACATAGTTGAGTTTTGGTTTGTGTCTTGAGATAGGCATGTCAGTGTTGGGTGGATTGGGAAATCATTGCGTCTTAAGAATGGGGTGGCGTGATGTGGTATTTTTTGGTGTAGAAGTGGGCCATGACTGTGCATCTTTATTTCATGTAGGGGGGGACATGAGTGGGACATGAGTGGGGGCCTGCTGGCAGGTGCCCCCGACTGCAGTGGGTGTGGGGGTGCAGGTTGACATGAGTGGGACATGAGTGGGGGCCTGCTGGCAGGTGCACCTGACTGCTGGGGGGTGTGGGTGCAAAGGGACATGAGTGGGTGATCAGTAGTGCAAGCTGACATGTGGCTTGGCTGGGGGGCATGCCCATGGTAGATGGGCTGCCTGCGGGACATGACCAGGGGTGCAGGGTAGTCCCCTGTGGCGTGGGCTGCCTGCAGGGGCCGTGGGAGGTGTAGAGGGAACACCTGGAAGGACCCACACTGCAAATTCATGTGTAGGACTCCCCGCGCACACCCGAAATTCAGTACACCACTCTGACAGCAAAATCGTGTGTGAAACTTCTTCGCATGAAGTTTTACACGCGAAAGGGCCCTGTGCGAGTGGCGTACATGTATTCCTGGGGTTCGCGTGAAGTTTCACACACGATTTTGCTGTCAGAGTGGGGTACGTGTATTCCTGGGGTTCGTGTGAAGTTTTACATGCGAAAGGGCCCTGTGCGAGTGGGGTACGTGTATTCCTGGGGTTCGCGTGAAGTTTTACACATGAAAGGGCAACGCCCGTGCGTGATATGTCACAGACGCGCTTACACGCTAACGGCCTTTCCTCGAATTACATGCTGACGTGCACATTTTTCACATGCCAAATCACTCCGTATCAAGCTGGCCACGCGTACACACACGGAAGACCACACTTCTGCCCTGAAGGCTATTTTCCTGCCCCCCAGAGCCCCGAGCACGCTCCCACCTGCCATCTGCTGCTGCCTGACTGTCTGCTGCCCACGTGCCCTGCTATTTGGTGCCTGCACATCAGCCATCTGCAGGGGTCCAGTTGCTGTGTCCACCCCTGCTGGAACAGAAGACTCCCGACTGGGATACCAATGCTCCACAGCCCAGCTCTAGGACCCATTGCCCACCCACTCCTGCCTCTGGGGTTGCCATGTCGGGCACATCTCCACATGGCACCACTGGCAACCCCCAGCCAGAGAGGCAGAGGGCCACCAGCTTCACTGCCACCGAAGTTGGTGTCCTGGTGGAGCATGACCTGGGGCATTATGATGCCCTCTTCGGATCATCACGCGCCAACAAAGAAGGACGGGAGAGGATCTGGGATGATGTAGTGGTTGCCATCAATGCAGAGGGGGTGGCAACCCGTAACATCAAGCATGTCAAGAAGCGCTGGGAGGACTTCAGGTCCAGGACCCTCCACAAGGCCCGGCGCCTCGCAGAGGGGGGCCAGGCACCCATGAGTGACATCCAGATGAGGGTCCTGGAACGCGTAGGCCCAGCGCTCCACTCCCAGATGCTTCAGAGGCAGACCCATCTGGAGTTGAGCGGTAAGTGGCCAAGCATTGCTGTGTGAGACAGGGCATTTTGCAGTGTTCTGGTAGTCTGATGCTTGCCTGTATGTGTGACATAGGCCATGTATGGATGTGTGTGTGCAGGGGCATCATGGTCATGCATGTGAGACCAGTTATGTGTGAACCACATGGTTGGTGCATGTGTTTTAATGCAACATGGGGAGCTATATGCGGAATGCACACATGAAAGCATGGCTGTCTCTATTCCTGGAAATGGAGGGGGGGTGAGGAATGGGTGCTGATGTCATGTACATGTATGGTGCACATGTGTGTGTGTGTGCCTGAGAAGTGTGTGTGTGACTTTGAAACGCCATGGATGCATGTGACTTTGAAGGCAACATCTTGGTTTACAGGGGCCCTTCTACATGGATGTTGATGTTGATTGCAGGTGCTGGGACTGTTTCTGCATGTGTGTTGTGTGCATTCACCCATGAGTTGTGGAATGTCAGGATGGAAGTGACATTTGACAGTGCCACTCATGTGTTATTGCTTCCTGTCTAGGGTATTTTGTACTGTACCCTGATGCCTGTGTTCTATGTCTCCCTCTATGCAGCGTCAAGTGAAGAAGAGGGCGGAGACAGTGCTGTGGAGCCAAGCGGCGGGGATGCCTCAACTGGGCGGCAATGCAAGGCCCAGCCATCCTCCCAGGAATTACCACCATCCGGAGCGAGGGGGCTGGTGCTGCGTCTGCCACAACGGCTGTGGCGGAAGGGCCGGGTGAGCCCCCACAGGGGCTTCCAATGGCAGAAGATGGTGTGAAGACATCCAGGTTGGTGGTCTCCACAGAGGAGGAGGAGCCCACTACTGAGCCGCACATGGGGTCTGGTGGGGGTAGTACCACTGGTGCAAGTGGTGCAGTCCAGGGCCAGGGTCAGGAGGCAGCACAGGTAACCACGGAGGGGCCTGTGCATGTCGCTGTCCCTGACCCTGTGACTGCACCACCATGCACCAGCAGGGAGGCCCCGTCCCAGGCCCGTCCGCAGGTAGGGGAGAGTGCCATGTCATCTGCCTCTCCACTACCTGCGGACAAGGGGTCCCACAAAATGTATGGGCTCCGTCCTGGTTGGTGTCGCGTTGCGCACGCGTGTCATTCATGATGACGTGCGTTTTTCCTGGGTGGAGAATGCACGCCATCATGGAGAGCAGCGTTGTGATGTGGCACTGCTGGGAGGGGCCCTGGTTGGTGGGTTCCTACATGTGTTGCGCACTCTGGTGGACCGCTCCTCCTCTGTGGAGACTATGCGCCAGTCGTTCTCCACACCGTCTTCCGGCCCATATTCCACCAGGGCCCCCTGTGGACCTGGCCCGACCAACACAGCCAGCTTGGTGGAGCTCACATCCCTGCCACAGTCGGGAGTCGGCGGTCCAGCAGGGGTGGACACCACAACTGGAGACCAGCTGATGGAGGATGTGCAGACACCATCAGACACAGCACATGGACAGCAGCAGCAGGAGCAGGCTCTAGGTGGGAGCAATGATGGCTCAACATCGGAGGGGTAGGCATCGGCCAGAGGGCAGGAGGACCCAGGAATGGGAGTGTCTTCCGTGTGGCACCGGTTGGGCCAGCAGATAGGTGCGGAGCGGCGGCAGGTGGAAGAGGCGCGGCTCACCATGGTCAGGGCGGAGTTCTCCATGCGTCGGGCTTTGAGGTGGGCAGAGTGCCTCGAGGCAACTCGCAGGGAGTTGGAACAGGCCATGAGTGCCTACCTGCGAGACCTCGAGTCCAGGACAGAGGCCCGCCTCTGAAGTTCGATGATGCCCTGGCCCGGGACACCACAGAGTGAGCCGCTGGGCTTGCCCACTGCCAGTGTATATATTTAGATAGTGTTAGGTTTCCTTTCGTTTTTTCTTTTATTTGGTTGCACTTGGACAATGCACCACATTTTTGTATATAGTTTTTTTATTAGGTAGTATTTTTGATAGGTTTCATTTCATCAGTTGGGCTCATGGACCCTGGATTGTTCATCTGTACATAGTTCACACTTTTTTTTTATTTTCACCATGGAGCAATGGTTTTCACTTTCTTTTTTCCCTTGGATTTGCTTTGTTGGACTGTGTTCTTTTGGACACCATTTCTTTTGGATTTCTTTGGATTATGATTTCTTGTTTTTTATTCTTTTACGGACATGCAGCTTTTCTTTTATTTTTCCCATTGTTTTGTGTTGGATTTTAATTACATTCATGCTGTGTTTAACACATTTTTTTTTCTTCATACTTCGATGTGTGGTATTATCTCATTGGTTTCATGCATGTCACGATATGGGTTTTCACATTCACTTGCACCCATTGTGTGTGTATGATGGACATGTGTTCATTTACATACTTGCCATTGGGGTTGTATCATGTAATTGCCTTTTCTATGTGGGTGGAAGCAATACTTGGGTCTTTGGGCTGGGGAGGCTGGCCGTAAGGGCCATGACTGAGGATCGTCATGACCTGGGGGCAGGTGGACATGAGTGGGGGCCTGCTGGCAGGTGCCCTGCACTGCTGAGGGGTGGGAGTGCAGGGGGACATGAGTGGGGGCCTGCTGGCAGGTGCCCTGCACTGCTGGGGGGTGGGGGTGCAGGGGGACATGAGTGTGACATGAGTGGGGGCCTGCTGGCAGGTTCCCTGCATTGCTGGGGGGTGGGGGTGCAGGTGGACATGAGTGGATGATCAGTAGTGCAAGCTGACATGTGGCTTGGCTGGGAGACATGCCCATGGTGGATGGGATGCCTGCAGGACATGACCAGGGATGCAGGGTAGTCCTCTGTGGTGTGGGCTGCCTGCAGGGGCTGTGGAGGGTGTAGAGGGAACACCTGGGAGGACCCACACTGCCAATTCATGTGTAGGACTCCCCGCGCAACCCCGAAATACACGTACCCTGCTGAAATCGTGTGTGAGACTTTCCGCAAACCCCAGTAATACACGTACCCCACTCGCACAGGCCCTTTTGCGTGTGAAACTTCCCGCAATCCCACGTAATACACGTACCCCACTCGCACCCCCGAAATACACGTTCCCTGCTGAAATCGCGTGTGAAACTTCCCGCGAACCCCAGTAATACACGTACCCCATTCGCACAGGCCCTTTCGCGTGTGAAACTTCCCACACACCCCCTGACATACACGTACCCTGCTGAAATCGTGTATGAAACTTCCCGCGAACCCCAGTAATACACGTAGCCCGCTCCCACAGGGCCTATCGTGTGTGAAAGTTCCCGCGAACCCCAGTAATACACGTACCCCACTCGCACAGGCCCTTTCGCGTGTGAAACTTCCCACACACCCCCTGACATACACGTACCCTGCTGAAATCGTGTATGAAACTTCCCACGAACCCCAGTAATACACGTACCCCACTCGCACAGGCCCTTTCACGTGTGAAACTTCCCGTGCACCCCCGAAATACACGTACCCTGCTGAAATCACGTGTGAAACTTCCCGTGAACCCCAGTAATACACGTACCCCGCTCGCACAGGGCCTATCGCGTGTGAAACTTCCCGCGCACCCCAGTAATACACGTACCCCACTCGCACAGGGCCTATCGCATGTGAAACTTCCCGCGAACCCCAGTAATACATGTACCCCACTCGCACAAGGCCTATCGCGTGTGAAACTTCACGCGCACCCCTGAAATACACGTACCCTGCTGAAATCGTGTGTGAAACTTCCCTCGAACCCTAGTAATACACGTACCCCGCTTGGACAGGGCCTACCGCGTTTGAAACTTCCTGCGAAACCCAGTAATACACGTACCCCACTCGCAAAGGCCCTTTCATGTGTGAAACTTCCTGCGCACCCCCGAAAAACACGTACCCTGCTGAAATCGCGTGTGAAACTTCCCGCTAACCCCAGTAATACACGTACCCCACTCGCACAGGGCCTATCGCGTGTCAAACTTCCCGCAAACCCCAGTAATACACATACCCCACTCGCACAAGGCCTATCGCGTGTGAAACTTCCCTCGTACCCCCGAAATACACGTGCCCTGCTGAAATTGCGTGTGAAACTTCCCGCGAACCACAGTAATACACGTACCCCACTCGCACAGGCCCTTTCGCGTGTGAAACTTCCCACACACCCCCTGACATACACGTACCCTGCTGAAATCGTGTATGAAACTTCCCGCGAACCCCAGTAATACACGTAGCCCGCTCCCACAGGGCCTATCGTGTGTGAAAGTTCCCGCGAACCCCAGTAATACACGTACCCCACTCGTATAGGGCCTATCGCGTGTGAAACTTCCCGCAAACCCCAGTAATACACGTACCCCACTCGCACAGGCCCTTTCACGTGTGAAACTTCCCGTGCACCCCCAAAATACACGTACCCTGCTGACATCACGTGTGAAACTTCCCGTGAACCCCAGTAATACACGTACCCCGCTCGCACAGGGCCTATCGCATGTGAAACTTCCCGCGCACCCCAGTAATACACGTACCCCACTCGCACAGGGCCTATCGCGTGTGAAACTTCCCTCGCACCCCCGAAATACACGTGACCTGCTGAAATCGCGTGTGAAACTTCCCGCGAACCCCAGTAATACACGTACCCCACTCGCACAGGCCCTTTCGCGTGTGAAACTTCCCACACACCCCCTGACATACACGTACCCTGCTGAAATCGTGTATGAAACTTTCCGCGAACCCCAGTAATACACGTAGCCCGCTCCCACAGGGCCTATCGTGTGTGAAAGTTCCCGCGAACCCCAGTAATACACGTACCCCACTCGTACAGGGCCTATCGCGTGTGAAACTTCCCGCAAACCCCAGTAATACACGTACCCCACTCGCACAAGGCCTATCGCTTGTGAAACTTCCCGCGCACCCCGAAATACACGTACCCTGCTGAAATCGCTTGTGAATCTTCCTGCGAACCCCAGTAATACACGTACCCCACTCGCACAGGGCCTATCGCGTGTGAAACTTCCCGCGAACCCCAGTAATACACGTACCCCACTCGCACAGGCCCTTTCACGTGTGAAACTTCCCATGCACCCCCGAAATACACGTAGCCTGCTGAAATTGCGTGTGAAACTTCCCGTGAACCCCAGTAATACACATACCCCGCTCGCACAGGGCCCATTGCGTGTGAAACTTCCCGCAAACCCCAGTAATACACGTACCCCACTCGCACAGGGCCTATCGCATGTGAAACTTCCCACGAACCCCAGTAATACATGTACCCCACTCGCACAAGGCCTATCGCATGTGAAACTTCACGCGCACCCCTGAAATACACGTACCCTTCTGAAATCGTGTGTGAAACTTCCCTCGAACCCTAGTAATACACGTACCCCGCTCGGACAGGGCCTACCGCGTTTGAAACTTCCTGCGAACCCCAGTAATACACGTACCCCACTCGCAAAGGCCCTTTCGCGTGTGAAACTTCCCGCGCAACCCCGAAAAACACGTACCTTGCTGAAATCGCGTGTGAAAATTCCCGCAAACCCCAGTAATACACGTACCCCACTCGCACAGGGCCTATCGCGTGTGAAACTTCCTGCGAACCCCAGTAATACACGTACCCCACTCGCACAGGCCCTTTTGCGTGTGAAACTTCCCGCGCACCCCTGAAATACACGTACCTCTGCTGAAATTGCGTGTGAAACTTCCAACAAACCCAAGTAATACACGTACCCCGCTCATACAGGGCCTATCGCGTGTGAAACTTCCCGTGAACCCCAGTAATACACATACCCCACTCGCACAGGGCCTATCGCGTGTGAAACTTCCCACGAACCCCAGTAATACACGTACCCCTCTCGCACAAGGCCTATCGCATGTTTAAATTCCTGCACACCCGCAAAATACATGTACCCCGCTGAAATCGCGTGTGAAACTTCCCGCGAACCCCAGTAATACATGTACCCCTCTCGCACAGGATCTATCGCGTGTGAAACTTCCCGCGAACCCAAGTAATACACGTACCCCACTTGCACAGACCCTTTTGTGTGTGAAACTTCCCACGTACCCACGAAATACACGTACCCTGCTGAAATTGCGTTTGAAACTTCCCGCGAACCCCAGTAATACACGTTCCAGGCTTGCCGTGCTGGTACAGGGTTAGCGCAGCCCTTTGCGCTGGATTGGGGATTTTGATGGCTTTTCCCTGCGCAAGGGGTGTTCTTGGGGGCATAACTGGTGCTGCTGCAGGGTTGCTGCGCCACTGTGCGCCACGGCTGGTTTTGGTAGCTAAAATCCATGAATACGCTGTGCGCGGAAATGGATTTTAGCACACGCAGCTGGCGCAGAGATTCGCACACGTACACTGTGCACCAGCCGCGTGCGCCACTTGTGCACTAAATTCTATGAATTACCCCCATGGTGTTTTCTATTTCCATCATAGCTAATTCTGCCTCATTTGTTATTAGTGGTTCTCCAAGTGGTTCTTGGCTTCCTGTTACAAAAGGTTGACTGCTGTCAGGAGTGTCCTTATCTAGTTGTGGCTGGGGTTCTTCTTCGTGTTGCTGTTCATTGTGCAACATTGTTTTGTACTGTGTAAAGTTTACATCGGTTATAGTGCTTTCATTTGCTTTGAAAGCGTCTTCATAGGAGTCATAGTTAGACAGTATTTCTTGTTCTTTTCTCCATGGTTTAAAGAGTTGTAGCAGGGACATGTAATATAGTTCTTTATGTTGAGGAGTCTTTAATGACAATTTGATATGATTAATTAAATTTGGTTTGGTGAGTTTTAATAAGCTGCCTTCACAATTTGACACTCTGTATTTACCTATTTTTTCATTGGGTTTTATATTATTTTTGTATGTGAAGTTTTGGGTTATGTGGTATAGACACATAGTTTCCAAAGTGGTACTTCTGTTTGGGTAGTATGTGTCCACTAAATTGTTTTTTAAAATGTCTTGGCTGTTGGGATCATGTTTGACTATTGCTTCTATATCTTCGTATGATTTTAGAACTCTTTTTCTGGATTTAGCAGGACCAAGATTTAGCCATACTATATTTTCAGATGTTCTATACAAAATAGTACCAGTTAAATTATCTGCTGCTTCATAGGAGCCACATTCTCTATGGGAGAGCATTTTTATGCCCAAGCTGTATCATTTCTGAGACAGTGTTTTGTCTGATGACAGGTCATTCCAGAGGTCTTGGAGCTCTGTTTTTTCTGCTTTGGTTAAGTATGCTGTAACATATCGTGCAACTGCAGTGGAATTGTCTGCAATGTACTGCACATCTATGTTTGCATTCCATAAGTGGGCAATGATTGCATTGTAATCATTGATATGTTTTTCTTTGTCTGTTCTTTTTATGTAATATGTATTTTTATGAGATTTACCTTTAACACTATGTATAACTGAAGACATGAAGTTGTTCACTTGACCTGTTTTTGTAACCGGTCTAGGGAAACCAAAGCGGCATTTGGTGTAGTATTTTTGTATTTGCAATGACAATATTTGCCACATGTGTATCTTTGAGATTGTAAAATTATGCATGAAGATCACTATTTGTTGCTTCTGATGGAATTTCACAAGTGACATATTTTTCAATAAACTGTAAAACACTGGAGTCATTGTCTTCACCAAATTTAGGAGCATCTTTAATCCATAAAAGCATGTGGATATGTGGTGTTCCTCTGGCTTAGTAATCTTTTCT
Organism: Ambystoma mexicanum; assembly: GCF_040938575.1. Lineage (NCBI taxonomy): Eukaryota > Metazoa > Chordata > Amphibia > Caudata > Ambystomatidae > Ambystoma > Ambystoma mexicanum. The sequence continues at coordinate 1,367,790,401 of NC_090931.1, forward strand.
CCAAAAGAAGTGTTGCACTTCTCCGAGGGGAGGAACAGTTTTATTACAAATAAAGTGTAGTATAGCAATGAAGCGATGGTGAAAATATCTTGAAACATTAACAGGATCTAGAGAACAAAGTTCTCCAGATGTTAGTATATCTAGGTTTGTTTTGTTTTTGTTTGATATGCGTAGGAAATCATGTAAATCTTCCCATGCATATTCTGCACAACTTAATGTAACAAACCAAGTGGGTGGGCCAAGGTTTCTTATCATAAAACGTACATCTCCGTGACGTCGGAACCAGTACTCTTTCGTACCACGCATGTTTGCTAACAGATTTGTAATGCTTGATTGTAAAACCTCATGTTTTTCTTGCACTTTTTGTATTAATTGCGTAATTGACATATTTTGAAAGTGGGTTCCTGATTTTAATGTGTGTGCAACTCAGTAACATAGAGTGGCTAGTTCACTTTCAAAGAGTAGGTGGAATATGTATTCCACATTTTGTCTAAATCTGGGATCTTCAGAATACATTAGTAACGAGCAGTATTCTGATGCTGTTATCTGAATAAGTCTATTATCGCACCTTCCTCCTTTGCCAGTAGGAAAGAGTAGAGGAAAAGCATGTGATTCTATACTCTTTTCCCATATGCTGATTGGTGATCCTTGTGTTTGTCGCATTTGGTACGTTTCTAGTGCATCTTCTACAGTGTCATTAGAGTTCAATGGATGAATTGTATAATGGTCTAAAGTATTGGATACTGTAGCAGGATCTAGGAGCTCAAATTGACCAGCTTCTTGTGACTCTTGAATTATTTCAGTGGTATCCTTCAAGTTTTCTTCAATATTAATTTCTTTGTAGTATTCATTATTGTCTTTTAGATATTGCAAGGCTTGTCTAACTTTATATAAATCTACCAGTTGTTGCCAATTTTCTTTGACTTTTGTAGGTACACCATTTACTTAGATAATTAAAGATTGCTCCATTGGACGTTGCACTCCTAGAGTGTGCACATTTTGTTTTAGATCTAATGGTAAATACACTACTTTTCCACAAATACCTTTCACTAATTCAGAGGGAGGTTTTTTTACTGTTTTTGGTTGAAGGCGTATTGTTGCTTGAAAGGGGTGCACTGTTTGAATTATGATGCTTTCATATAAATTGAGTTGTTGTAGGGGTTTTGGTAGTGGAAATCATTCCAAATTATTTGTGATAGCACGTGAAGGGGTTTGGTTGTTGTCAAGTTTTGTAGTGCAGTAACTGCAAAGTATTAAGGGGTCAGTTATTTCGTATTTGTTTTCTGCTATACGGTAGAGAGCTAATTCAAACCATTTAGAATCTTCATTGTCTTCTATTTTGTATGTTAGGTCTACAGTTTTTGTGTTACTTTTATAAAAAGTTATGTGCAACATACACACACATGGTTTGGTACTTCAGCAGATGTACTTTTACAATTCAGTATTTCTTTTTTGTATGTGTGTAGTAGAAGGTTGCCATGCAAAGAATTGCTGCTTATTTGTTTTAAAGCTATTTCATTCTGTAAGTGGCTTTCACTTCCAAAATATTTTTTCTAGATACAGTCGATTTCTTCATGCAGGTCTTTTGCTCTACCATTTAGAAGAATGTTATATAAATTGGCTAGTGCTAAGCAGGACTTTTAGCAGGGCCTATCGCGTGTGAAACTTCCCGCAAACCCCAGTAATACACGTACCCTGCTGAAATCGCTTGTGAATCTTCCTGCGAACCCCAGTAATACACGTACCCCACTCGCACAGGGCCTATCCCGTGGGAAACTTCCCGCGAACACCCGTAATACACGTACCCCACTCGCACAGGCCCTTTCACGTGTGAAACTTCCTGTGCACCCCCGAAATACACGTACCCTGCTGAAATCGCGTGTGAAACCTCCCGTGAACCCCAGTAATACATGTACCCCGCTCGCACAGGGCCTATCGCGTGTGAAACTTCCCGCGCACCCCAGTAATACACGTACCCCACTCGCACAGGGCCTATCGCATGTGAAACTTCCCGCGAACCCCAGTAATACATGTACCCCACTCGCACAAGGCCTATCGCGTGTGAAACTTCACGCGCACCCCTGAAATACACGTACCCTGCTGAAATCGTGTGTGAAACTTCCCTCGAACCCTAGTAATACACGTACCCCGCTTGGACAGGGCCTACCGCGTTTGAAACTTCCTGCGAACCCCAGTAATACACGTACCCCACTTGCAAAGGCCCTTTCGCGTGTGAAACTTCCCGCGCATCCCCGAAAAACACGTACCCTGCTGAAATCGCGTGTGAAACTTCCCGCTAACCCCAGTAATACACGTACCCCACTCGCACAGGGCCTATCGCGTGTCAAACTTCCCGCAAACCCCAGTAATACACATACCCCACTCGCACAAGGCCTATCGCGTGTGAAAATTCCCTCGCACCCCCGAAATACATGTGCCCTGCTGAAATCGCGTGTGAAACTTCCCGCGAACCCCAGTAATACACGTACCCCACTCGCACAGGCCCTTTCGCATGTGAAACTTCCCACACACCCCCTGACATACACGTACCCTGCTGAAATCGTGTATGAAACTTCACGTGAACCCCAGTAATACACGTAGCCCGCTCCCACAGGGCCTATCGTGTGTGAAAGTTCCCACGAACCCCAGTAATACACGTACCCCACTCGTACAGGGCCTATCGCGTGTGAAACTTCCAGCAAACCCCAGTAATACACGTACCCCACTCGCACAGGCCCTTTCGCGTGTGAAACTTCCCGTGCCCCCCGAAATACACGTACCCTGCTGAAATTGCGTGTGAAACTTCCCGCGAACCCCAGTAATACATGCACCCCGCTCGCACAGGGCCTATCGCGTGTGAAACTTCCCGCGAACCCCAGTAATACACGTACCCCACTCGCACAGGCCCTTTCACGTGTGAAACTTCCCGTGTACCCCCGAAATACACGTACCCTGCTGAAATCGCGTGTGAAACTTCCCGTGAACCCCAGTAATACACGTACTCCGCTCGCACAGGGCCTATCGCATGTGAAACTTCCCGCGCACCCCAGTAATACACGTACCCCACTCGCACAGGGCCTATCGCGTGTCAAACTTCCCGCAAACCCCAGTAATACACATACCCCACTCGCACAAGGCCTATCGCGTGTGAAACTTCCCTCGCACCCCCGAAATACACGTGCCCTGCTGAAATCGCGTGTGAAACTTCCCGCGAACCCCAGTAATACACGTACCCCACTCGCACAGGCCCTTTCGCGTGTGAAACTTCCCACACACCCCCTGACATACACGTACCCTGCTGAAATCGTGTATGAAACTTCCCGCGAACCCCAGTAATACACGTAGCCCGCTCCCACAGGGCCTATCGTGTGTGAAAGTTCCCGCGAACCCCAGTAATACACGTACCCCACTCGTACAGGGCCTATCGCATGTGAAACTTCCCGCAAACCCCAGTAATACACGTACCCCACTCGCACAAGGCCTATCGCTTGTGAAACTTCCTGCGCACCCCGAAATACACGTACCCTGCTGAAATCGCTTGTGAATCTTCCTGCGAACCCCAGTAATACACGTACCCCACTCGCACAGGGGCTATCGCGTGTGAAACTTCCTGCGAACCCCAGTAATACACGTACCCCACTCGCACAGGCCCTTTCGCGTGTGAAACTTCCCATGCACCCCCGAAATACACGTACCCTGCTGAAATTGCGTGTGAAACTTCCCGCGAACTCCAGTAATACATGCACCCCGCTCGCACAGGGCCTATCGCGTGTGAAACTTCCTGCGAACCCCAGTAATACACGTACCCCACTCGCACAGGGCCTATCGCATGTGAAACTTCCTGCGAACCCCAGTAATACATGTACCCCACTCGCACAAGGCCTATCGCGTGTGAAACGTCACACGCACCCCTGAAATACACGTACCCTTCTGAAATCGTGTGTGAAACTTCCCTCGAACCCTAGTAATACACGTACCCCGCTCGGACAGGGCCTACCGCGTTTGAAACTTCCTGCGAACCCCAGTAATACACGTACCCCACTCGCAAAGGCCCTTTCGCGTGTGAAACTTCCCGCGCAACCCCGAAAAACACGTACCCTGCTGAAATCGCGTGTGAAAATTCCCGCAAACCCCAGTAATACACGTACCCCACTCGCACAGGGCCTATCGCGTGTGAAACTTCCTGCGAACCCCAGTAATACACGTACCCCACTCGCACAGGCCCTTTTGCGTGTGAAACTTCCCGCGCACCCCTGAAATACACGTACCTCTGCTGAAATTGCGTGTGAAACTTCCAACAAACCCAAGTAATACACGTACCCCGCTCGTACAGGGCCTATTGCGTGTGAAACTTCCCGTGAACCCCAGTAATACACGTACCCCACTCGCACAGGGCCTATCGCGTGTGAAACTTCCCACGAACCCCAGTAATACACGTACCCCACTCGCACAAGGCCTATCGCATGTTTAAATTCCCGCACTCCCGCAAAATACACGTACCCGGCTGAAATCGCGTGTGAAACTTCCCGCGAACCCCAGTAATACATGTACCCCTCTCGCACAGGATCTATCGCGTGTGAAACTTCCCGCGAACCCAAGTAATACACGCACCCCACTTGCACAGACCCTTTTGTGTGTGAAACTTCCCACGCACCCACGAAATACACGTACCCTGCTGAAATTGCGTTTGAAACTTCCCGCAAACCCCAGTAATACACGTTCCAGGCTTGCCGTGCTGGTACAGGGTTAGCGCAGCCCTTTGCGCTGGATTGGGGATTTTGATGGCTTTTCCCTGCGCAAGGGGTGTTCTTGGGGGCATAACTGGTGCTGCTGCAGGGTCGCTGCGCCACTGTGCGCCACGGCTGGTTTTGGTAGCTAAAATCCATGAATACGCTGTGCGCGGAAATGGATTTTAGCACACGCAGATGGCGCAGAGATTCGCACACGTACACTGTGCACCAGCCGCGTGCGACACTTGTGCGCTAAATTCTATGAATTACCCCCATGGTGTTTTCTACTTCCGTCATAGCTAATTCTGCCTCATTTGTTATTAGTGGTTCTCCAAGTGGTTCTTGGCTTCCTGTTACAGAAGGTTGACTACTGTCAGGAGTGTCCTTATCTAGTTGTGGCTGGGGTTCTTCTTCGTGTTGCTGTTCATTGTGCAACATTGTTTTGTACTGTGTAAAGTTTACATCGGTTATAGTGCTTTCATTTGCTTTGAAAGCGTCTTCATAGGAGTCATAGTTAGACAGTATTTCTTGTTCTTTTCTCCATGGTTTAAAGAGTTGTAGCAGGGACATGTAATATAGTTCTTTATGTTGAGGAGTCTTTAATGACAATTTGATATGATTAATTAAATTTGGTTTGGTGAGTTTTAATAAGCTGCCTTCACAATTTGACACTCTGTATTTACCTATTTTTTCATTGGGTTTTATATTATTTTTGTATGTGAAGTTTTGGGTTATGTGGTATAGACACATAGTTTCCAAAGTGGTACTTCTGTTTGGGTAGTATGTGTCCAGTAAATTGTTTTTTAAAATGTCTTGGCTGTTGGGATCATGTTTGACTATTGCTTCTATATCTTCGTATGATTTTAGAACTCTTTTTCTGGATTTAGCAGGACCAAGATTTAGCCATACTATATTTTCAGATGTTCTATACAAAGTAGTACCAGTTAAATTATCTGCTGCTTCATAGGAGCCACATTCTCTATGGGAGAGCATTTTTATGCCCAAGCTGTATCATTTCTGAGACAGTGTTTTGTCTGATGACAGGTCATTCCAGAGGTCTTGGAGCTCTGTTTTTTCTGCTTTGGTTAAGTATGCTGTAACATATCGTGCAACTGCAGTGGAATTGTCTGCAATGTACTGCACATCTATGTTTGCATTCCATAAGTGGGCAATGATTGCATTGTAATCATTGATATGTTTTTCTTTGTCTGTTCTTTTTATGTAATATGTATTTTTATGAGATTTACCTTTAACACTATGTATAACTGAAGACATGAAGTTGTTCACTTGACCTGTTTTTGTAACCGGTCTAGGGAAACCAAAGCGGCATTTGGTGTAGTATTTTTGTATTTGCAATGACAATATTTGCCACATGTGTATCTTTGAGATTGTAAAATTATGCATGAAGATCACTATTTGTTGCTTCTGATGGAATTTCACAAGTGACATATTTTTCAATAAACTGTAAAACACTGGAGTCATTGTCTTCACCAAATTTAGGAGCATCTTTAATCCATAAAAGCATGTGGATATGTGGTGTTCCTCTGGCTTAGTATTCTTTTCTCCAAAAGAAGTGTTGCACTTCTCCGAGGGGAGGAACAGTTTTATTACAAATAAAGTGTAGTATAGCAATGAAGCGATGGTGAAAATATCTTGAAACATTAACAGGATCTAGAGAACAAAGTTCTCCAGATGTTAGTATATCTAGGTTTGTTTTGTTTTTGTTTGATATGCGTAGGAAATCATGTAAATCTTCCCATGCATATTCTGCACAACTTAATGTAACAAACCAAGTGGGTGGGCCAAGGTTTCTTATCATAAAACGTACATCTCTGTGACGTCGGAACCAGTACTCTTTCGTACCACGCATGTTTGCTAACAGATTTGTAATGCTTGATTGTAAAACCTCATCTTTTTCTTGCACTTTTTGTATTAATTGCGTAATTGACATATTTTGAAAGTGGGTTCCTGATTTTAATGTGTGTGCAACTCAGTAACATAGAGTGGCTAGTTCACTTTCAAAGAGTAGGTGGAATATGTATTCCACATTTTGTCTAAATCTGGGATCTTCAGAATGCATTAGTAACGAGCAGTATTCTGATGCTGTTATCTGAATAAGTCTATTATCGTACCTTCCTCCTTTGCCAGTAGGAAAGAGTAGAGGAAAAGCATGTGATTCTATACTCTTTTCCCATATGCTGATTGGTGATCCTTGTGTTTGTCGCATTTGGTACGTTTCTAGTGCATCTTCTACGGTGTCATTAGAGTTCAATGGATGAATTGTATAATGGTCTAAAGAATTGGATACTGTAGCAGGATCTAGGAGCTCAAATTGACCAGCTTCTTGTGACTCTTGAATTATTTCAGTGGTATCCTTCAAGTTTTCTTCAATATTAATTTCTTTGTAGTATTCATTATTGTCTTTTAGATATTGCAAGGCTTGTCTAACTTTATATAAATCTACCAGTTGTTGCCAATTTTCTTTGACTTTTGTAGGTACACCATTTACTTAGATAATTAAAGATTGCTCCATTGGACGTTGCACTCCTAGAGTGTGCACATTTTGTTTTAGATCTAATGGTAAATACACTACTTTTCCACAAATACCTTTCACTAATTCAGAGGGAGGTTTTTTTACTGTTTTTGGTTGAAGGCGTATTGTTGCTTGAAAGGGGTGCACTGTTTGAATTATGATGCTTTCATATAAATTGAGTTGTTGTAGGGGTTTTGGTAGTGGAAATCATTCCAAATTATTTGTGATAGCACGTGAAGGGGTTTGGTTGTTGTCAAGTTTTGTAGTGCAGTAACTGCAAAGTATTAAGGGGTCAGTTATTTCGTATTTGTTTTCTGCTATACGGTAGAGAGCTAATTCAAACCATTTAGAATCTTCATTGTCTTCTATTTTGTATGTTAGCTCTACAGTTTTTGTGTTACTTTTATAAAAAGTTATGTGCAACATACACACACATGGTTTGGTACTTCAGCAGATGTACTTTTACAATTCAGTATTTCTTTTTTGTATGTGTGTAGTAGAAGGTTGCCATGCAAAGAATTGTTGCTTATTTGTTTTAAAGCTATTTCATTCTGTAAGTGGCTTTCACTTCCAAAATATTTTTTCTAGATACAGTCGATTTCTTCATGCAGGTCTTTTGCTCTACCATGTAGAAGAATGTTATATAAATTGGCTAGTGCTAAGCAGGACTTTTAGCATAGTACAGTTGATAGACTAGATTTCATATAGTTGAATGATGTTTTGATATCATTTTGATATAATGGAAGGTGGTTTTGCAAGTAGGTCCTGAAATGCAGGCCAATGAATGTCCTTGTAGTCCTGTGTAATTGCGCACTGGACAGGTATCCATATTTTGCAGTAGTTTAATTTTGATTTTGTCTTTGCCTTTCACATATTGATTGAGGAATTTGCATAAAGACTTGAAAGATTTTTTGGGAATTTTACACATTGACATGCTTGGCCATTTTATATTAGACGTTGTGATTCAGTTGAATGGAGTCAACTACAAGTCTTTTTTGTAATTTAGTCATTAGTTTTGTTAGTGGTTTCATTTTGTTTAACACTAAAATAAATAACTTTCTTTTGAGAAGGATTGTACTGTCTATCAAAGCTTCTAAGATTAATTTCCTACGATAGGTTTTAAGGCTTGTGCCTGATTTCTCTCCTGTTTTTATAAGATTTTGAAGGACTCTGTGACGGAACATTTTTGCTAAAACACTTTTTTTGGTATGCTTACTTGGCACTATATCAACATTTATAGGAGCAGTTTTATCTGTAGTGGTAGCTGCATTTTTGTTAATTGCTTTCTGGTTCTTTTTACATTTTGATAGAGGAGGCAAAGTTTCTGTACTTGAAGATTGTTTTGTTTCACTAAATGACTGTATTAGCTGTTTTGTTTGAACTTTTTTTACAATTTCTGCTAGAGATGGATGCTTATTTTGGACACTTCTATTTTCATTTGCTCTGCTTCTGTGTTGCTTTCTACAGACTTGATTTTTGGTAGGCATTCTTGAGGGTCTGTTGAAAAAAATCAAAAGGGTATGGGTTGGGTGTTCTGCAATGTATGTGTGCTGTGTGCATGAGTGTCTGAGTATGATGATAAAGATGTATGTGATGGTGTGTGATTGTGCATTGGGCAACTACAACTAGTTGGGATGGGTATTCTTGAATTTATGTGCTACTAAACTGGGGTTCAGATGAAAGTAGAAAGTAAGCTAGTGGTGTGGAGAAACACAAATAGTAAATCTAATGGTATACACATAAAACACTTGTTTGTTCTATAATATCAAAATTCTAGGGGCTGAGTTGGGTAAAATTTGTGCGCCTAAAAATAGGAATCTGTGCACCAATCTGCCTGTAAATCTCGGTTTAAGAAATGGGGATATGTGGACAGAATGGTGCACAATCTCTATTTGTAGGCACAGAAATAGCATGAATTAACCTTACAGTGTGTTTAAGTAATAGTACAAATATTACAGTGGTATTTAACTTACTTTTTTTCTGGAATGAGCAGGTTTCTTCTTAGTTGTTCTTTGTTGTTCAAATTCAGCTGCTTCTTTTCAGGAGAGTGGTCTTTCTTCACTGCAATTGTAAAGGAAACACATTAGTAATTTTGTTTGTATATAGCACTGATTTTAATTTAGACATTGATTTTTATGTTTTTGGACAAGTATTATTGTTTGAAATTTGAACATACTGTGTGCATGCAATTTTGTTTGAGTATGTTAACTCTTTATATTGTACTTTAAATATGTTAGTTCAACATGCTTTGCAAATGTGTGTGTAAAATGAAATTAAATAGCAGATAGGTATGGAAGTGACAGTTGATTATAGGAGATGGAAAAAATTACAGTAAGTTCATTTTATAGGTTATACAAGCTAAAAGTCAGTTAATCTGTTTATATTAATCTATAAGAATTATACATGTACTATACAGAAAATATGCATATCTGTAGTTTGTGTTCATGCAAATGGATATGCATGCTGCTGCAAGTAGAAATCTTGGAGACTTGTACAGTATTTCTTGTAGAAGGTGCGTTCCAATGATATGACACTTGTAGAGATTAACAGTACATTTGAAGTGCTGATCTATGATGATGCAGTTAGATGTAGAGGTCTTGGATGTGATTGGTGGATTGTCGTGTGATTGCTTAGCTATATCCAATAAGAGAATGGCACAGGAAGTGAAATAGAAATGGTAGAAGGACTGTCCATGTTACGATATGTCCACGGACATGGCGGTAGTCCGCGGACATCGCGTGTTACATCTGGGATTTTGGGGAGGGAGACATGCAAATGAGAATGAGCAGAGCAAGGGATTGGTCAGTAAAATTTAGTGGGTGTGCAGTGCCAGGAGAGAGTTTCTCAGATACTCTTTCTGCTAAGAGAAGAACCGATAGTCATGGCTGTGTGTTTCAGAAAACAGATTGTTTGGATTTTGGGAGGCTCGTGGATACATTGGTTGAAGGTGCATGCAGAAAGCTGTGGAGTAGCTGTAGATCTTGGATTCCCACATGTGGAAGTGCACTGGCATGGAGTACGTGGAATGAAGTGGTTGGACTTGCTACCTCTCTGTGCTACTTTGGAGACAGAGCAACATCCAGACATAATTGTAATTCATTGTGGAGGGAACAGTTTAGGACATGTGTCTGGAATTTCTTTGCAATTTGCAATGAAAGAAGGACTTGGGAAGGTCATGGACATGTTTCCAAATTCTCAAGTAATTTTTTCACTGATTGCGCAGAGACTAATGTGGCTTAGTTCTTCTTCATTTGGTCCACAAATGGAGAAAGCAATGTGCAATGTCAATAAGGCTGTTTGTGCCTTTCTAAGAGATTTTGGCATGTCCTCTTTTCACAATGAAAATATTATGTTTCGTAGCACATACATTTTTTGCAGAGATGGAGTCCATCTTACTTATGCTGGCAATCAGATTATTCTGAGAAATGTACAAAATGCATTGCAACCTTTTTTGGAATTACAGTATCCATTTTGTAGTAGGTGTTGAGCATTTCAAATTTTTCAAACACAAACAAACACCACCAAAAGGCTCTTTTCGGAGCCACCACTTCCTCCCAGACAAAACTGCAATGGTTATGATAGGGCAGCACCCCAAAATTTTAGATGTTTGCGGACTGTCCACGGACTTCTAAAAAATACACAGTGCCCTGCTTCATTTATTTTCACTTCTATTTTTAAACTGTGAAAGTCGTCTCTGAAAAGAGCCTTTTTTTAGTTGATTTTTGTTGTTTTATATTTTTTTAGGTTTTTTATACACGACACACTAGAAGAGGAGGGAAAAGAAGGGTAAGGGGGAACACCAACCACGGGGATAAGAAAGGGCGGGTGGAGAGAAGAAGATATAGAGTGGGTCTTACTTGGGTAGTGAGCAGATCTTCTTGTGCTCTGAGACCAGAGCCTCAAAAGCACTTCGAAGTCTCTCCCCCCTGCAGAGTAATGCGTCGCAGTACATACACACAACTGTGACCCTCAAAAGGTAAGGGTCATCAGTATTGCGTATGGCCTGTGAGGCAGTTTGAGGAATACGCTGTCCCACAGGAGTGTTCCTTGTGGTGACAGGATCGGAAACGGAGGATGTAGTAGAGGAAGTCAACCTACTACGCTCCTCGCAAGGTACAACCTTGCGAATGGCCCCAGTGTGGAATAAATTTAGGTGTCGCTTCAGGGTAGTTGTCCCAAAGCTGTATGAACCAGGCCTCACGCGACTGAGTAGCATTTTGCACTCATTGTAGGTGACTCGGTTCGCACGCACCTTAGGTACATTACCATGAATGGTAAATAACCGCCACACCCAAGACTCACGCCGAGTGCTGGTAGTAGGGACTTCCTCATTCTCGTCATCCTCTTCATCCTCCCCTGCATCCTCACTCCTGTTCCCCTCTTCAGGCCCTTGGGGAGTTGGGGAGGTGGTGGTGGTGGAGTGGGTGGGGGTGGTGCTGAGGCAGATGTAGCACCAGGTGGCAGTACCACAGCCATGGATGCCATCAGGTTTCAGATGAAAATCTGGAAAGTTGGCAGCAAAATGCACTGTGTTCTGTAAGATAGCCAGAAACACAATGAGAATGAGCTCTAGGGTGTGGCCTTTTATAGGTGTGCTTGTGCGCGGTTCGCGAACATGCGCGCTGTCCGTGGACAAATCGGACACCAAAAAAAGGTTCAAAAAGTCCCCAAAAGTATGTAGAAACTCAGGATTACTATGTGGGACTTGTGCTATGGTGAGTTATTATTGAAAAATATTGTGGAGTGCTTGAAAAGGTAGTTTTAAATTGTTCGGGGACACGAACAGTGTTCGCAGACAGAACACACGCTCAGCGTGGTTGCGGTCATATGATAGCTTAGCGAACATGTCTGCGAAGGGAGCGGGTGTCCGCAGGAGATTTAATGCACTGAAACTGTTTTGTGCATGTGCGTTGGTGTTCTACGGACACTGTTCGAGTCCTGAAACTCATTAAAATTGTGTCACAAGTGAAACGAACAGTTACAAACCGGCGTTTGTTCTTAGAACAGTTTCAACTCGCTTGTGAACAATACAGACAGGTATAGCGTCCTCAGGGCACCCCCATTTTGTTTATTTATGAACATTTCAGGATACTGCCTGTGTTCTTAGAACAGTTTCAACTCGCTTGAGAAGAATACAGACAGGTCTAGCGTCCTCAGGACACCCCCATTTTGTTTATTTACGAACATTGCAGGACACATAGTTTGTTCTTAAGACAGTTTCAGTTTGCGTCTCAAAAATACGGACAGGCATAGCGTCCTCAGGACACACCCATTTCGTTTATTTACGAACATTTCAGGATACTACCTGTGTTCTTAGAACAGTTTCAACTCGCCTGCGAACAATACGGAGAGGTCTAGCGTCCTCAGGACACCCCCAATGTGTTTATTTACGAACATTTCAGGACACTGCATGTGGTAGTTTGATTGCAGACATCCCGAACACCAGGTGTGTTCTTAGAACAGTTTCAACTTGCATGCGAACAGTATGGACAGATATAGTGTCCTTGGAACGCCTCATTTTTGTTTCTTTATGGACACTCCGGACACCCACGCTGTCCGCAGACACCTGAACTGCTTTTTAAAAAAAGACAAGAAATGAATTAGGACACAATATAATAATTTTACTTTATTTTATATGGATGTTAAATTTATGACAGAGAATGTGATGCAGTAACTGAAACAAAAACAGGAGAATTGGGGGTTTCAATAGGATTTATATGAGGTGAAGAAGGGATGGAAGTCTCATCAAAACGTTTTGCTTCATGGAGACGGTTTGGGGATAATTGACTGGGATATGGTGAGGGGGGACAGGTACATGTGTGACAATGGTATCTAGTTTTTTGTTTCAAGTGATCCTCCAAAAAGTTTTTTAAATTGTTGAAATTTGCCATGAGTAGGTCAATTTTTCCTTCTATGTGCTGGAGAGTCTTATCCAATACTTCTTTTTCTTTACTATTTTAAATGTTTGTATGATCTGTACAAAGGAAATGCATATGTTAAATGTATATAAAATAATATTTATCAATTGGTTTATATAGTAAAGTGTCTACCATTAGGTTCACTATCTTCAGACATGTCCTCACGTGGGAAATGCTCCTCTAGCCACTCCAGAGTACTCGACATTTTTGTGAGAAAAAAACCATAATATCACTTTTTTTGTATCTAATATAGAAAGTTTACAAATATATGAGTAAAATGCAGTACACTTACTAGCTTCTGGTAAGGTGTGTTCTTACTGGTCTGTAGATCTGCTGTTGCTCTTAGTTGTGGAGTTTCTGTGAGGTAATCATGTTGGAAGACTATCTTTCTTCTTTTGGTATATTCCATTTTAGAACATATTGTATTTAAATGAATGGTTAATGTGTTATATATATATATATGGGTTACACTTCTTATTTATTACTACATATAATGTGTATTTGTGCTGGTCTGTGAATTTGTAAAATGTTCATATGTTATGATATAACAATTAAACATACCCCCCAGACTTTTTTGGGTAGTGGTGCTGTTGTCCGCATATGTCCGCGGACATTAGAAGAGTTCACGGACATCAAATTCAGTAGAGGGGGTTCAGTATGTTCCATGTTACATGTACATAAAGTCAGAGATATTATTGTTAAATTGCGCTACTAAAAACCTATGAAATTCAGTAAAATAACTTTCTTACAGTGACATTATGGTTAAGATGCGCTACTAAAAACCTATGAAATTCAGTAAAAAAACTTTGTTAAAGGGACGTTATGGTTAAGTTGCGCTACTAAAAACCTATGAAATTCAGGAAAAAAAACTTTGTTAAAGGGACGTTATGGTTCCAAGTAAAACTGAAAAACCCCTAAAATTCGCCAGTTATGGTAACATAAGCAACCATAACTCGTGCCACCACTGTGCACTGCTAAGACTAACACCCAGGACATCAAAGATGACATCACAAATGTAATTGATGACATCACTGATGACATCACATGTGCATTTAATTTTCATAAAAAACTGTGTGCAATGCATTCCTATTGTAATGTTCACAAAAAAGTGTCAAGGATCATTTGCATAAATATCATGAGCTACTTAGTGCATTAATCAATACGTTGATATAAATACATTCTATTATAAATTCTATCAAGTATATTAACATACTCATGTAGAAACATACGCATTGTGTGCAACATACATGATGGAAGTGTAATATACATAATTTTGCAATTTTCAATACTGAAATGATTACTTTCTTATTATAGTTTTGCATACTGTTACACATGTAATAAGTTGCTATAAGAAGCGAAGAAACAGGTGGTTTTGATCCCTGAAAGTCCACAAACACTCCAGTTGTCCTGGGACAGTCCTGTGGTGTTCGCATTTCTGCATTACAGGGTTGGTGAAAATGAAACTGCATGTCATTTTGGAATTTGATTCTAGACCTAATTCCAAATGGTTTTGCAAAGATTTGTGGGATTCTGTCAAGAGGGGGTAAAAATTAGAGGGGGGGTCCCACAATATAGTAAAGGCTCACAAATGTGGTGCCATTTGACAAATCTGCACAACAGTTGTCAAAACGATTTTGAACTAGATATAAATGGTTCTGAAAAGTTTGGTGGGATTCTGTCAAGAGGGGGAAAATTAGAGGGGGTTCCCAAAATAGTGTGAGTAAAATGTGTACAAATATGAATATTTACAGGGAAAGTATAGTTATAAAAAAAAGAAATATCAAAAGTGCTGATAAACCTAATGATTATCTTAATGCACAGAAACAATTGCTGTCTTTCAAGCCTATGTCTTCCCTTATGTATATGTTTCATAGGATATGACTGGACCCTAAGAGAATTACTGTGAAAAAAAAACTTGAGGGATAAATCTACTAATATAGTACCTTTTCAATTGTTATTTCCTGCCTCCTACTGAAGAAAACCAAGTGCCCGAAATATGTCAGTAAAAGAATAAAGCGGGAGCCAGACATGTGATGTCATCAGTGATGTCATCAATGACATATGTTATGTCACCTTTGATGTACTGGGTGTTAGTCTTAGCAGTGCACAGTGGTGGCGCGAGTTATGGTTGTTTAACTTACCATAACTGGCGAATTTCAGGGGTTTTTCGGTTTTACTTGGACCTTAACGTCCCTTTAACAAAGTTTTTTTACTGAATATATATATATATATATATATATATATATATATATATATATATATATATATATATATATATATATATATATATATGGCAAAAAGAAGCTTTTCCTGAGAAAGGCAGCTGTGGAGTGCACTCCCAAGAGCAGAAGCAGAGGAAAAAATGTCCCTGCAACAAATAAGAGGAAACCAGACACTTCAAAGATTCCTGGCAACAAAAATGTCTTCTTTATTAGTGTTTATGCATCAGGAAAGGTAAACATCCTGGTAGAAAAAACGACATGTTTCGCGGTATGCAAACAGCTTGATCACGTAGGTTACAAACAACACAGATGATGGACTATAGTTTTAAAGCCTTGACAACTCTCTGATTGTGTGTAGAGAGTGTCTGTCTGCTATTAGCCACTTTTTTTCTCGTATTACCGAGCGGACATCTTTAAACATTCAAAAAGATACATGATCATCTTGGGTAGTTACACATAGAGTACATTTTCACATAAACCACAAGTCTAAAAAGTATTAAGATGCAGTTGCTGTTTTTTAAACTAGCATGATGAAAATAATGTAACAGCCGTATATAAATAAAACGACTATGTTGAAAACATTTGAAAGTATGATGCTAGAGTAATATATGTTAACCAACAAGAATGGGCAGTGCTAAAAAGGCATGATAATAATATTGCCCATTCAGTTTAGGCTGTGCAAATACGCAAAAAAAAAGGGAAAATACAGAAGTTAGTGCAAAATGCATTTTAACACTGAAATGGTTTGTATTTGTAAAGCAGCGAGAAATAAAGTGCATAGTGCTCTCCGTCCATGCATGTAATCCATAAGTGTGGTGCGCAATAGACAAATGTTTGACTATAGATACAAATATCCTCATATTTATTTATCTATGAGAGCTATCAATACATGCATGGACTACTTGCTTTTATTCTTTTTAAAAAAGGGGAAGAAGAGAAACATTCCCTCTTTCTTGATAAAGTGCTAAGTGCGTGCAAATGTTGCATTGATCTAAAGTGCAAAGTGCATTACGTATCCATCATTTAATGTATTTAAAAAATTACTATGTGTTACACCCATTGACAATGATCTCGAAATTTAGCAGTGAGACAGATCAAAACAAGTCCAAAGATCTCTGAGTTGAAAGGGCACTTAAAATAGGTACCTAAACCCATACAGCTACCCATCTTTAAACAGTATTAAAAAATGGGAAAGACACCACTCTATCTACAGAGAAAACAATCCAAACAAACAATGTATATAAGTTCACACAGAATAACTCAAAAATCATGGAAAGAAATATTCATACAAAAAATACTACAATATAGTTAAAAAAATTCATTTCATGTTTCAAGGAACAGCAAAGACTGCATTTAACCCAATCTATACCTAGAAAGGAAAGAATGATTAGTAGACCACAGTAAACTGCATATAAGTACATTGCAAATATTTCTAAGAAAGAGTCTGAAAAAGGCCTCAGGTACCCAGGAAGGTATATAACTCCTCATCGAGGTTGTGACCCCTGGGTTTTTATGTTTCGAGGTCTAAAATACATTTGGTTTCCAATTGTCTTAGTGTAAGTTCACGGTTACCTCCTCTTAGTGGTTTATTGACTGCATGAATACAAAAAAAGGTTAAACCCTCTAATTTACCGCCATGTTTGTTCTTAAAATGGAGGGCCATAGGGTAGCTTGGATCGGCATTCTTAATGGACCCTAATGTGTTGTTTTCCTTTGGAGCTGCCGACATACCACATATTACATGGGCAGTTTAAAACGTATACCGCAAATTCAGTTTCACAAGTGATCCTAGATAGAATCTTAATGTTCTTTCCTACAATAGGATGTAGGTAGCAACTGGTGTCAACAGTGTAAGTACATGCTTTACATTTAGAACATTTTTGGAAGCCTGTCCTTTTGATATTCATCCAACTGGCTCCCAATTGATCTTGAAGAGGACTCATGAAACTTGGTACAAGGGTATCTTTAAAAGAGGACGATCTACGGAAGGTGATGTTCGCTTTGGATATCAGTAGTTCACCAAGGTGTTCATCTAACTGGAGAACATGCCAGTGTTTCTGTATCACCTAGCGAATGTTCTGTGCACCACTACCGTAGGTTAAAATTAGACGTGTGTCTGTGTTGTCCGTGGTCTTAGCTTGGACAGAATTGGAAACCAAGAGTAGGGAACGATTCATGTCCCTTGCTTTTAAAAATGCTCTTTCCAGTACTTTGATTGGAAACCCACGGTTTTTAAACCTGTGGGCCATCAAGGCACATTCGCTATCAAAGACGTCAATGTTGGAACAATTTCTTCGAATGCGAACAAATTCTCCATAGGGAATGATCCACTTCAGGGCCGTGGGATGGCTGCTCTTCGCATGTAATGGAATGTTGGAGCTAGTGGGCTTCCTATCTTGGCTGGTTGTGAGTTCGCCGTTTGCCACAGAAACTTTTATGTCCAGGAATACAATATCTGTCTTACTGTGACTTTCAGTAAATTGCAGGTTAAGCTTGTTAGAGTTTAATACCCTCACAAAGTCCAACCATTCCTGATCAGTACCATCCCAAATGACAAACAAATCATCAATGTAGCGTAACCACAGTGCTATTTTGTCTGTGTATTTGATATTACTGGGATGCCAGACAACAAACTTTTCCCACCAGCCCATTGTCAGATTCGCATATGAGGGGGGCAAACGTAGTGCCCATAGCAGTGCCTTGGAGCTGGATAAAGAACTCTTTGTCAAAGAGAAAACAGTTATTGGTTAAACAGAGTTTAATCATCTCTAGTATCATTAGGCTGTGTTGCAGGTAATGCAAGGACCTGGTGTTCAAGAAGTGTTCACATGCTTTAAGTCCATAAGAGTGTCTAATTGATGTATAAACGGAGACTACATCTAATGTTGTCAAAAGAAATGAAGTTTCCCAAGGTATACTTTCGATCCTGCTCAAGAAATTTTTAGTGTCTCTCAAATAGGAAGGTAAGGTGGTGACAAAAGTAATCAAGGTTTCATCAACGAAAAGTGAGAGATTTTCCAACAATGCCCCACATAGTGTAACTATTGGTCTGCCTGGGGTTTTGGACAGGCTTTTATGGACTTTGGGCAGAAAGTAAATTGTTGGAATGGTAGGAAACTTGGGATGTAAAAATGTACACATGTCTTCATCTAGTAAGTCTTTCCCCTTCCAAGTTTGTAAATGATTGGATAGTTGAACACTCATGGCTTGTGAAGGATCTATCTGTAGTTTGTCATAGCAATTCTTGTCCATTAGTTGTCTATGGGCCTCCTTAATATAGTCAGTCCTATTCATGATGACTATATTAGCTCCCTTGTCTGCCGGTTTGATAATATACTCCGTCATTGCACTTAGTTGTTTCACTGTGTGTTGTTGTGCAGGGGTGAGATTTGTTCTCACTGGGGCCCATTTTTTCCGGATCTTTTTAAGATCATTGATGACCAGGTCCTGGAATGCCTCTACATGGCCTCCCGGATTAAACATAGGGTTAAATCGAGATTTAACTTTAAGTGCTGTTTTCCCTGGCCTGCTAACATCAACATTCATTAGTTCAAAGTTTTGATCGATGGTATCAATGTGGTCTGTACTTTCACGTTCCAAATCTTCGAGATCATGCAAGAGGTGAGTGTCCTGGATTGAGATATCTGTATATCCCTGATGGCAGACTTTATGTCTTGGCTTGGGCGGGTACATTGCTAAGAATCTTTTTAGCCTGATTTTTCGCATATATTTGTCAAAGTCTAAGCAGGTTTCGGGAAAGTCATAAACAGACGTAGGACAAAAGTTTAACCCTAGCTTTAGTACTTGTTTTTCAGCCGATGTCAATACATGTGTAGAGAGTTTAATTATAGACATATCTGGTGTTGCAGGAGTGATTAACTTCATTTCTTTGTTCCAGAGCGTGTTAAGCGCTCCGTTTTTTCCACATTCATTGCGGATACTGCGCCTGCTTCTCCTTGTTTTTTTCTTCCTCTTTGGCCTACTGTTTTGCCACGTCCTCTGCCTTTTGTTTTTTTGCTATTGTTTAGTCTTCCTTCCATGCCCAGCAGTCTCATCTCTTCTAAAAAATTCAGTTTTCTGGGGGGTTGTTTGCTCTCACTTTCAGTGGTATCTATATATATATTTTACACAGCCACAGCAGTGGCCGTGTAGTTATGGTTAAGTTGCTGTTTCCATAGGAAGAGCACTTTTTGGGCGGCTTATAAATCCGCTCCCCCTGGACGAATCCTCACCAAACTTTGCAAAAAAAAGTACATGGCGCACTCTGAATTTCTTTGCAAAGTTTGGTGAGGTTTGGTCCAGGGGGCACAAAGTTATTGGGGGGTTCCCAAAATGTATTTTTTTTCCCATAGTCTGAATGGGGAAAAAAATGTGCACATGCCTAGAGCCCAAACCGCTGGACGGATTTTCACCAAATTTGTGGCAGGAGCAGCGGCTTGGTCCCAAAAGCGTGCTTTTGTAAATTTGGTGAAAATCCATCCAGTGTTTTTTTTTTAAAATGATCAAAAAGTCGGTCTCAAAAAATTAGTGATATCTATGTCTGCTCTGCGGACACACTTCCCTGTTCGCTCTGCGGACAGGACGCTGATTGGCTAATTGGCTCGTGTTATGTCCGCGGACATGTGGTGTGTTCGCTGATTGGATGGTGAAGAGCGTGAAGTGCGTCAGATTGTTCCGTTGCACCCGCCATCTTGGAAATGCCAACAGCGCGTCAGCGAACAGAGGGCAAATGCAGTTTTGGGGAGTGTTTTGGTGTGCAAGAGTGCTTGGGGAGGTTTGGGGAGTAAGATATGGGTCAAATACTGTATTTGTTTAGGTGGCAGGTGCTCCTGATGTATTCACCATGCCCGCACTGTCCGGGATGTCCATAATTAGTCAAAATGAGGGGTGTCCTAAGGACAGTATTCCCGTCCTTGGAGTCCGCAGGCAAGTTAAAACTGTTCTCAGGACACGCGCGGTGTCCGTGGACATAAAAATTGCCCATATGGCACCGTTAAAATATTTGATTCTATGGGTGTGATATGCTGCGGTGGTTGTTGCCAGGGCCTAGAGTCTTGGGTGCATGGCCATGCACTCAAGACCGGAGTTATATGCACCGAAGTTATAAGACACCATGGGTGGCTTATAACTTTATCTCCCAAGATGAATTCTCACCAAACTTTGAAAAAAGTGTGATATGGGTGGGCCCATATAGACAGTTAAAATGTTTGATTCTATGGGTGTGATCTATGGGTGTGATATGCTGCGGTGGTTGTGGCCAGGGCCTAGAGTCTTGGGCGCATGGCCACAGGCTGTAGGCCATAGGCCATACACCCAAGACTCTAGGCCCTGGCCACAACCACCGCAGCATATCGCACCCATAGATCACACCCATAGAATCAAATATCTATCAAATATTTGCAAATCTACAGTTTGTGTACTGTTTGATTTATATAGTTTGTATGTGAAGTTTTGGCTACGTCATGTCATTAAGATTGTAGAGTTTGATAACAAGCACTGCAGTATAACATATCCATGGAAGTAAACTTTTTGTTTTGTGGTGTATGGTTAGATGTTTCCTTCAATGGTTCTGTTATGCAGCAGTATTTATGCGTTCTATTAGAATATACTTACTGTTTGATTTTTTGAGATTGAATATATTTTTTTCATGTGTTGGGTAACTGGAGCACATATTTTCTTTCAATTTGTGTGATAAAAGAAAAGAGCATGTTAGTGTATGTATTTTATAAAGACTTATTACATTGCATAATAGACATTTCAGCTTTTTTTCGACCCTCATATTAAGTAGTTTACAAACCAGTATACAGTGCAATTTGCTCAGTTTCTGTGTTTGTTTTTCAAATCATTTGGTCTGTGGGAAAAGAAAAATCCATGTCGGATTAAAAAGAAACTTTTTTTGTTATCCTACAGTCTATTTGTTTGTTTGTTTTCAGTGTTCACTTGTTGTTTCTGGCTAATGTTCTATCTGTTGGCTTGTTGCAGATTTTTTGGAGCAGTTAGATACCTGTTGGCGTATTCTAACAGTTTATCGCTTTTTAATTGAAGTTTTGTTAATGTTTTAGTACAGATTAGTTATTACATTTTGGTTTTAAGAAGATTAAATAAGCGTTTGTAAGATTTGCTGGTATTCTCTGCTTTAGAGTAATTGTACTATCATACATTCGAACCATCCACATTTCTTTTTTATATATGCAGTGTAGTGACCTGCATTGGTTTTTGCTCCTGCATGGTAGATTATACCTATTGTTGTGAAGGTTTTCTTACCAAGTGATACTTGATCATGTGTGAATTCAGTCAGCTTACGGTTGTTTTTGGTACCATTTGCATTGTAATGTAGAAGCATTAGTATTACGTATTTACTATGTGTTTGTATTAGTAAGGTAGAGCGATTATCCGAATTGCAGGTAGTACATATTCTACCATGGTTTGCATTTTGTACAAGTTGCTGAAATGGAACGGATTCACAATTAGGTATGGATACATACACTAAGCGCTCATTAGGGATTTGTTCCTGTGCCACATTGTTTCAGAGATTGCATGTATGTTTCCACATGTATAAAATCTGGAAGATTTCATTTATAGGTATGTTTTTGTTTTCCAGTACTTGTAGTAATTACATTAGAAATTCTTGTGGATCTTCTTGTGAGTTTATTGTGAATTTCACCATTCCAGCACAGTAGTTCAAATCTTGTCTTATTCCATGAACACTATTTGTGTTGTCAGGATTGTTTGTTGCGTTTCTATGAAGGACTAACATTTGCAAACACAATTGGTCTGTACTGTGTACCTAATGTTGTCAACAATTGGTGGCAATTGAAATAGAATATTCAGTGCTACATTTTCGTAGCAACTTACACCAGTTATATTTGAACATTTGAATGGACCAGATAGTTCTGTGGCCAAGTCATTTTTTTGGAGTGTGTGTTGCTTCTTTGAAGAAGTACCTGAGTTACTTTGAGTAATAGGTTATTCATTGGTTGTGGTAATTGATGAAGTATTAGCTTCTTTTACTCTCTTTGGAGGATTTGGAGTGAGATCCGATTGCATTTCTGTGTGAATTAATTTTCTTTTACAACGTTTTCCTTTTTGTGGAACAGGATATGTTTTTAGATGGGGTGTATAGTGAACATAGTCTATTGTATTCTAAAATGCAAGGAATATCAGCGTTTACTTTATTTGCATCAAATTGGATTAGAAATAGACCGTCAAGTATACGTAAGCGTGATAGTGCTACATAGCTCATGCCTTTTTTAAAGACTCTGTTCCCAATATCTATCAATGCTTTGTCTAGGGTAAGACCTTGTGATTTGTGAATGGTGACTGCGTATGCTAGAGTTAGAGAAAATTGTTCTCTGCGTACATACATGTCTTTGAAGAGAAGGAATCGAGCTGTTGAGCGCCCTATCCTTTTTACTTCTGAGTGTTTGTCAAAGAGAATATTGACAAACTGAATGTTGTTGTCACGTGGGTATGTTTGAAAGCCAACACCAGTGCTCCATTAACTAGTCCTTGCTCCATGTCAAGGTTACGTTTAAGCATTACTCTACAATTTAAGGATAATTTTAATATTTTCTCCAAACCAGCTGTGTTGGATATAGAATGTTCTAAGGTATTTAGTTGTGTTGTTGCTTTTAGACACATGGGTAGTGTCATACCATCTACGTCCAGATTGTCTGTGGAGCACATTTCAATTATTGGTTGCATTTCTTTTTTCAACATTGTTTCATTGAATTTGGAACAGCTTGCGAGAGTTGGCATTAAGGACATACAATTGACATTTTTGTGTGCTAATTGTTCGATAACATCAGTAGCACATGAGTTATGGACATAAAGTGCATGGATGTGCCAGGTTTTTAATATTGCTTGTGCTTCTTGAGATAGTACACCAACTCTAATACTTTTTTAAATGTTGGCGTAAGTGAGGTCTGCAGATTGGCGCATGTTTTCTGTTAATTCTCTGTATTGGAAATGTTGCCAAAGGTTGACATTTCCTATGCTGCCAACAGTTTTACGGCAGAGTTTGCGTCCTAAGGTTTGAAAAATAGGTTCACCTTTCACTGGTGTCAATTGAAGAAGATCTCTGAAAACAATAATGTGTTTTCCTCCAAAGAGCTCTTCATAGTTTGTTTTAACTAATTCTTGCAATATGAGGTGAATCAAAGCCAACATTAGGTTGGAGACCATGCTCACTTCATCTATTAGTAGCATTTTCATTTGTTTTAAGACTCTGCATAGTTCCATTGCAGCTTCTGTAGAAAGTTTGTAATATTCTAATTTGTTTTGGTGTTCTACTGGAAGGAGTAGTAATCAGTGTAAACTGACACCGCCTATGTTGTAGGCAGCTAAACCTGTGGTGGCAGTTACAACTTTTTAATTAAGAATGTTTTGCCTGAACCAGCTTCACCAGTGACGTATAGTAGTATAGGTTTGTAATTTTGGCAGGTACATTCTTTATTTTCATGTTGTACACCATGTGCAATTTGTTTTGTTACTTCATGAAAAATGGTATGCTAATCTTTGTTCAGTTTTGATTGTAGTACAGTTAAGTCTTCTGTATCTTCTTCATAGTGACACATGGTGTTCTCTACTTCTGTCATAGCTAATTCTGCCTCCTCATTTGCTATTAGTGGCTGTCCTAGTGGTTCTTGACTTCCTGTTACAGAAGGTTGACTACTGTCAGGAATGTCCTTATCTAGTTTGGCCTGAAGTTCTTCTTCATGTTGCTGTTCATTGTGCAACATTGTTTTGTACTGCGTAAAGTTCATATCAGTGATAGTGTTTTCATTTGCTTTGAAAGCATCTTCATACGAGTCATAGTTTTCTAATATCTCTTCTTCTTTTCTCCATGGTTTAAAAAGTAGTAGCAGGGACATGTAATATAATTCTTTATGTTGAGGAGTTTTTAATGACAATTTGATCTGATTAATTAAGCTTCATTTGGTAAGTTTCACTAAGCTGCCTTCACAATCTGTCACTCTATATCTACCTTTTTTTTCATCAGGTTTTATATAATTTTTGTATGTGAAGTTTTGGGCTATGTGGTAGGGACACATGGTTTCCAAAGTGGTACTCCTGTTTGGGTAGTATGTGTCTAGTAAATTGTTTTTCAAAATGTTTTGGCTGTTGGGATCATATTTGGCTATTGTTTCCATGTCATCGTATGAGTTGAGAACTCTTTTTCTAGATTTAGCAGGACCAAGAATTAGCCATACTATATTTTCAGATTTTACATACAAAGCAGTACCGGTTAAACAACCTGCAGCTTCATAGGAACCACATTCTCTATGCGAGAGCATTTTTGTGCCTAAGCTGTACAATTTCTGAGATAGTGTTTTGGCCGATGATAGGTCATTCCAGAGGTCTTGAAGCTCTGTTTTTTCTACTTTTGTTAAGTAGGCTGTAACATATGGTCCAACTGCAGTGGAATTGTCTGCAATGTACTGCACATCTATGTTTGCATTTCATAAGAGGGAAATGATTGCATTGTAATCAGTGATATATGTTGCTTCGTCTGTTCTTTCTTATGTCATACGTGTTCTTAGGTGATTTACCTTTAACACTATGGGCCTCATTACACGGTAGGCGGTGAGCCATGGCGCTATTAGCGCCATGGCTCATGCCGGTAAAATACCGGCACCGCCTTGGCGGAAAGGGGATTTGCCGCCCCATTCCAAGGTTGGAGGGGCGGTAAATCCCCTTTCCGCCATTGCCCTTCCCCATTCCCATTTCTGCCCCATAGGGCTCTATGGAAATGGGGAAGGCGCTAATTACGCCACCGCAATTTTGCGGTGCCGTAATTAGCTCCGAGGTCCCTTAGCGGGTTGGATTTTAACGCCTGCAAGAAGCAGGCGTTAAATCCTCCAACCCGCAAAGGGACCTCGTAGAACGGCGCTAAGGGTTAACGGTCACCGTTGCCATTAACGGTGACCGTTAACCCTTACCGCCGTCCGTGTAATAAGGCCCTATGTCTAACTGAAGACATGATGTTGTTGACTTCACCTGTTTCTCTGTAACTGGTCTAGGGAAACCAAAGCGGCATTTGGTGTAGTATTTCCCTTGGTTTTTGTATTTGCAACGACAATATTTGCCACATTTGTGTCTTTAAAATTGTACATTTGTGTATGAAGCTCACTGTTTGTTGCTTCCGATGGAATTTCACAAGTGACATATTTTTTGATAAACTGTAAAACAGTGGCATCACTGTCTTGACCAAATTTAGGAGCATCTTTAATCCTTAAAAGCATGTGGATATGTGGTGCTCCTCTGGCTTGGTATTCTTTTCTCCAAAAGAAGTGTTGCACTTCTCAGAGGGGAGGAACAGTTTTAATACAAATAAAGTGTAGCATAACAATGAAACGATGATGGAAATATCTTGAAACATTAACAGAATCTAGAGAGCAAAGTTGTCCAGGTGTTAGTATATCTATGTTTGTTTTGTTTTTGTTTGATATGCGTAGAAAATCATGTAAATCTTCCCGTGCATATTCTGCACAACTTAATGTAACAAACCAAGTGGGTGGGCCAAGGTTTCTTATCATACAACATACATCTCCGTGACGTCGGAACCAGTACTCTTTCGTACCACGTATGTTTGCTAACAGATTTGTAATGCTTGATTGTAAAACCTCATCTTTTTCTTGCACTTTTTGTATTAATTGCGTAATTGACATATTTTGAAAGTGGGTTCCTGATTTTAATGTGTGTGCAACTCAGTAACATAGAGTGGCTAGTTCACTTTCAAAGAGTAGGTGGAATATCTATTCCACATTTTGTCTAAATCTGGGATCTTCAGAATACATTCGTAACGAGCAGTATTCTGATGCTGTTATCTGAGTGGGTCTATCATCGTACCTTCCTCCTTGCCAGTAGGAAAGAGTAGAGGAAAAGCACGTGATTCAATACTTTTTTCTCATATGTTGATTGGTGATCCTCTGGTTTGTCACATTTGGTACGTTTCTAGTGCATCATGTATTGTGTCATTAGAGTGTAATGGATGACTTGTATAATCAATTATTGGATACTGTAGCATGATCTAGAAGTTCAAATTGACCAGTTTCTGGTGACTCTTGAATTATTTCAGTTGTTTCCCTTAAGTTTTCTTCAATATTTATTTCTTTGTAGTTTTCATTATTGTCTTTTAGATATTGCAAGGCTTGTCTAACTTTATGTAAGTCTACGAGTTGTTGCCAATTGTTTTTGTCTTTTGTAGGTACACCATTTACTGTTGCATTCACAGAGTATGCTAATTTTCTTTCAGATCTTTCAGATCTAATGGTAAATAAACTACTTTGCCACAAATGCCTTTCACCATTTCAGAGGGAGGTAATTTTGCTGTTTTTGGTTGAAGGCGTATTATTGCTTGAATTGGGTGCACTGTTTGAATTATAATGCTCTCATATAAATTGAGTTATTGCAGGGGTTTTGGTAGTTGGAATAATTCCCGGTTATTTGTGATAGCACGTGAAGGAGTTTGGTTGTTGTCAAGTTTTGTAGTGCAATAACTGCAAAGTATTAAGGGGTCAGTTATTTTGTATTTGTTTTCTGCTATAAGGTAGAGAGCTAATTCAAACAATTTGGAATCTTAATTGTCTTCTATTTTGTATGTTACATCTACAGTTTTTGTGTTACTTTTATTAAAAGTTCTGCTGCAACACATACACACATGGTTTGGTACTTCAGCAGATGTACTTTTAACTGTTAGTATTTCTTTTGTGTATCTGTGTAGTAGAAGGTTGCCATGTGTAGAATTGTTGCTAGTCTGTTGTAAAGCTATTGCATTTTGTAAGTGGCTTTCACTTCCAAAATATTTTCTCTGGATATGGTCGATTTCTTTGAGTAGGTCTTTGGGTGTACCATGTAGAAGATTGTTATTTAAATTGGCTAGTGCTAAAGCAGGACTTTTAGCATAGCACAGTTTATAGACTAGATTTCTAATAGTTGAATAATGTGTTGATATCATTTAGATATGATGGAACATTTGCAAATAGGTCCTGAAATGCAGGCTAATGAATGTCCTTGCAGTCCTGTGTATTTGCGCACTGGACAGGTATCCATATTTTGCAGCACTTTCATTTTGATTTTTATTTTGTCTTTGCCTTTCACAAACTGATTGAGGAACTGGCGTAAAGATTTGAAAGATTTTTTTGTGAATGTAACACATTGACGTGCATGGCCATTTGTATACTGGACGTTCTGATTCAGTCGAATGGAGAGGTGATTCTGAGTTTTCTGGGGATATTTTTGTAAGCAGTATTTCTTGTTCCATTATGGTATTATTGATTTTTTCATAACCTCGTCCACTGCCATGCATGGTAATTGTGTTTGTTTGCTTTTGTTTGTATGCTTCTTCATTGAGATATGGTTCTGTCCTCGTGGTGTGACTCAATTCACCTCCACAGATATTTAAGAAGTTATTTTTGTTGATATTCCGTTTATTGAGAAGTTTTTTTTTGTAATTTAATAGTTTTGTTAGTGCTTTCATTCTGTTTAACACAAAAATGAATAATTCTCTTTTGAGAAGGATTGCACTGTCTATCAAAACTTCTAAGATTAATTTTCTATGGTATGTTTGAAGGGTTGTGCATGATGTGTCTCCTGTTCTTATAAGATTCTGAAGGACTCTGTGGCGGAACATTTTTGCTAAAACACTTTTTTTGGTATGGTTACTTGCTATTATATCAAGATTTATAGGAGCAGTTTGAGCAGTAGTGGTAGCCGAATTCTTGTTAATCATTTTCTGTTTCGTTTTACATTTTGATAGAGGAGGCAAAGTTTCTGTACTGCAAGCTTGTTTTGTTTCGCTAAATGACTGTATTAGCTGTTTTGTTTGAACTTTTTGTACAAACTCTGGTAGAGATGGATGCTTATTTTTGACACTTTTATTTTCATTTGCTCTATTTCTGCGTTGCTTTCTATGGATTTGCTTTTTGGTAGGCATTCTTTGGGGTCTGTTGAGAGTATGGGTTGGGCCGTTCTGCAATGTATGTTTGCTGTGTGCATGAGTGTCTGAGTATGATGGGAAAGATGTATGTGGTGGTGTGTGATTGTGCAATGGGCAGCTACAGTTAGTTGGGAAAGCTATTCTTCTATTTGTGTGTTACTAAACTGTGGTTCAGATGAGAGTAGAAAGTGAGCTAGTGGTGAGGAGAAGCATTAATCATAAACCTAATGGTATAAAATAAAAATAGTTCTTTGTTTTGTAATACTAACATTCTAGGGGTTGAGTATGTTATTTGTGTTCCAAAAAAAACGGGGGATTTGTTTGCCATTCTGCCTGCTATCCTGGGGATACATTGGGATTTGTGGGCAGAATGGTTCAGAAATCTCTGTTTTTTTGGTGCGCAAATTACATGAATGAACCACACAGTGTGTTTGAGGAACAGTAAGAATATTAAGGTAGTATTGTACTTACTTTTTTTGTGGAATGAGCAGGTTTCTTCGGATATGTTGTTTGTAGTTCAGATGCTGCTGATTTTCAGGAGAGTGGTCTTCACTGCAATTGTAAAAGAAAGAAGTTAGTAATTTTGTGTGTTTATAGCACTGATGTTAATTCAGACTTGATTTTTATGTTTTTGTAGTAGTATTCTAGCTTGATATCTGAACATAGTGTATGCATGCATTTCATTTGACTATGTGCAGCCTTTATATTTTATTTACAATATGTTAGTTCAACATGCTTTGCAGATGAGTAGAATTTTAAGTGTATGAAATTCACTTGTTTTTTTAAAGCTGTGTTGTAGATAGCAGACAGGTTTGGAAGCGAAAGTTGATTATAGTAGATGTGAACAATTTCAATAAGTTCCTTTTATAGGCAACATGCCAACAATAGGGAGCCCTTGAGTGGGAGATTTCACCACAGCAATCGGGGTCATTTAGGGGACGTTTCATGGAACAAATGTGCGCTGAAAATCTTGGCTCAAGCTGGCACAAGCGTGAAAAAGCAAGCGCATGCGCATGTGTATGATTCATGGAAGCAGAACAAACCCACCAAGGGGGGGAGAGAGGGTTCATGCAAACAATACCATAGAATAAATCAGTGGAATATACTGCCCACTGTGAGGGAGCTAAATATGGGGATAGATCAGGTCAAGGAGCATAGAGAAGTATTCAAACAATCTTTAATAAACACATATTCAATTATCGTACAAATAAAAATAGCATAAAAAAACACATAATTAATGCTGAACGTATCCAGTTGAAGTACATATTATTTTACTACACATCCTAGGATGTAAGCATAAGTGCATTGTGCATAATTTAATTCAAAAGTACATAACATCCGTAGACAGCAAAAAATCCTCAATTGGTACTCGATCTGTATCCACACAAAGGGATATTTTGTAACCAATTTACAAATATGTAATAATTAATTGGTGGGGCTAGAGGAGTTATATAAGGCACCAAAGCCACGCAGGTCAACAATAATTGGTATTTTCTGCGGGATGGAAAAGGTTATGCCTTAATCAAGCCCAGCATTTCTTTATAGAAAACAAACAGCAACAAAATCTGTGCTTATCTCCAATCTGACCAAAGTAGTCAATGGACTCATGGAAGGGCTTGCACGTGTTTACTGTGGGATGTGCGCCAAATCCGAGCGTGGCGCACATGGGCCACACGATACAGCAACATCCCAAACGCCATGTGCCACGCGCACAGCAAAAGTGCACAACGTCGGCGCATACACCAAAAAGGGGGCGGAACACGGGGTGGAACACGCAGAATGGGGAACAACGCATGAAAAAGAAGGCGTAACTGGGGAAGTACCACAGGGAAATACACAGAACACCCACATGCACGCGAACAACAAGTATTCATGGAAAGATGCGCACAGGCGGCAATGCGTCCACCACATGAAGGCAGGCGGAAGCATCCCCGCGCGCAGTATAAAAGTGCACGCAAACAACAAACACTTATATATACAGGTACGATGAATGCCCCATTTGTCGCAGCACTGATCGAGGGACACCGCAGGAGGAGGAGAATAGCCAGGCCCCCGCTTTATTTTGCCCCGGACCGGCCTTTTTGGGATGCCTGATGACCAGGTCTATGGCAGGTATAGGTTTCCACCTCGTATCATCCTAGACCTGGTCAGGGAGTGGGAAGATGACCTTACATCACCCACCCTGTGCTCCCAAGCATTGAGCCCCTTGGAGAAGGTGCTCAATGTCCTGCATTTTTTGGCCACTGGGTCATTTCAGCAGACAACTTCCATAGTTGGGGGGTCTCACAGGCCACGCAGTCATGCTACCTACACCAGGTGTTGGCAATCATGACTGCGCGCCCCTCAGTCCGCAGGAACATATACATGCCCAGAACAGCCGCAGAAAGGCAGGCAGTGGTCCAGGACATTTACAGGGTGTCACATTTCCCCAAGTGCTCGGTGCCATAGATTGCACCCATGTGGCCCTACGTCCACCTAGGGCCACTGAGCACATCTATCGAAACCACATGCACTGGCATTCCATCAACGTGCATGTTGCATGCGATGCCAAGGGAATCATCACCTCTGTCTATGCAAACTACCCATGACAGTTTCATATACAGAATGTCAGCCCTGAGCCGGGCCCTGGAAGCTTGGAAGCATGGCAACACATGGTTCCTAGGTGAGTACAAATGCCTGTGCACATGCATGCATGTCACACACAGACAAATACACAGTCCCAACTAATCACAACCATTATCACCTCCCCAGGGGACAGTGCATACCCTCTGAGCAACCACATGATGACGCCAATCCGGAACCTCACCACACCACCACAGGTAAGATACAACGCTGCCCATATTGTAACCAGGGGCATAGTGGAGTGCACATACGGAGTGCTCAAGTCACGCTTCCGCTCCCTTGACCGCTCTGGCAGCCAGCTACTATATGCACCCCCAGTAGTGTGTAGGATCATTGTGGCAGCATGTATCCTGCACAATGCTGAAACACGGCAGGACGTACCAGTGGACATGGTGGTGCCCCCACATCCCCAACCACATACACAGGCGCTGCCCATGGGAGGGGAAAGGGCACATGGCGAGGCAGCTTGTGGCCACATTTTTCACCTAAACTCCCACCCCTGCGGAGTGAACACAGGCCTGGCACATACCAAGGTGGCAATCAACGATGACGAAGAGACAGTCAACTTTCACAACCTTACCACCCTGAGAATGTTGCCACAGAAGTGGTACATTGTGTGCATCCCTAACTACCTAAACATAAGCAATCCTGTTTGACCAAAAGGAACACATGCAAGGTATGTATCACACCACCCCTTGCAAAACAGGCCATGACAATCACTGGCATGTCACCCAATCCCTCCCAACCCACATCACCCTTGTCTGCCACACCATGACATGGGATGCAAAGCAAAAGCCCAACACATGACTAATTACATACGAAGTGACATGTGATAAATGGAAAGTGGCCGGAAACAATGACGCCTGACATGGAATAAGATGAAATGACTGACCAACAACCTCCCTCACATACCAAGTCATACACAAATGCTTGCCACCAGTGGTAGCATCAACAAAAGACTGAATGCCTGTTCACATACACATTGGGCAAGCCAAATTCACTACTCCCTAACCCATGTGGCGTGTGCGTCTCCTGCAACACACTGCTAGGCACACAGCAAAGTGAGCAGCCATTGTGTTGGGGATACACCTTGAGCATCACAAAAAAAGAACAAACAAATAAATAACCTATTGGCGCATGTACATGATCCCCACATGGTAATTGATCATGCACTGCAGGGACACAGCGTGCCAAAGAAGGCAATCTGTGTGCACCTGTGGGCATGGAAGGGTGGTTGTACGTGTGGTGGAGCATTGTGTAACTGTGTGTGTCAGTAGGGACATGCACTCAATATATGCATGTGGAATCAAGTGACCCTCAGTGTCCTATACACATCACATGTGAACATTGCCCATGTGCACACCCCAGCATGTCAAACCACAACAATCCCCTGACACCTGAAAAGGAAACACAACACAGGAACAGCCATTGACCAGCAGAACACATCATGTTCATAGTGCCCCACAATGACAATGTCAGAGAGTGCCCAACACTTTAGCCCAAGCTTACTGTCCAACAACAAAAGGCCCTCCTTATTTACACATCACCATGACCTTCTGAACAACTGTGTCTGGGGTATGTAGCCTTCTTCCTTCTAGTCTACCTGGCTACAGGATCCCCCTACCCCTTGGTCTCCATGATCCACCTTGCGTGTAAATAGGGTGCAGCCCCCTCAGAGGCCACCTTGACTTTTAAAAATACCTAATCACAGAGAACTCCAAGCAGCCAAACCCCCAAACCAGGGAAAAAGCCTGTAGCCACCAGAAAACCCCAGAAGAGTCTCCAGTAGATGACTTGAAGTTGAAGAAAATGTCCAAGGACATGTCCAAGCAGAATGATAAAACAACCAAGGTAGCACAGTTCAACAATGGTTCAACAGGATGGGTACCATTTTCAGTACACAATATACAATGCGGATGCAACAACTGATTGGTAGTTTCACAGCTCCGGTCTCCAGGCGCAGGAATGGCACAAACCAACCACCCCCTTCGTGGTCTAGGCGCCTGCAAGGTAAAACTTACACAGGCCTCCGAGACCCCGGCGGGGAAAGAGGGTCAGGGATCTTTTTTATGGACAGGCATTGGTATTCATGTTAACCGGAAAGAGGGCCAGGAGAGGGGAGTTGGATTGGCAAGGGAAAGTAGGCAAAATGCAAAATACAACTATTGACAATAACACATACTCAATCAGGGAAACCATGTTCTTCATGCACATTGTACAAAATCAGTCAAATGCAAGCCAAAGAGAGACTTATCTCTTGGGTGAGTGCTGGACTCCTGCCTGCGCATTCTCAGGTCCGGTAACAGGAGCAGTTCAATACTGCAAAGATAGCGTGAGTTACTAATCTGTGTGTGTTTTCAACACCATTCATGACTCAAACTAAATGACTTCTTCACAAACAAACACTCTTGTCTGCTGCTTTGTTCGTATACGTTAGCTTGCCCCTGACGTATACGAACATACACTGTCAATACACTGTCAATGCAGTAAGGAAGGCGCACGTGGCCGTGCGGTAAATGGAAGACTAATGTGTCATGAATCACACATGATAGAATGGTCCCTGGGTGAGCTGCAAGACGTGTATGGCAAGGTGCAACTTCAGTACAAGTTGTGTTCTGTCAGCCGTGGATTTTAATAGGTAGTGCACGTGGCAATTTGCACATGCAAATGATATGCACTGCACTCGAGTCTGTGCCGCACTGGGTGCCCCTGTGTGCTTTATTCGTTTCTGGCTAGGAATGCTACTGTGCTAATAACTCAGCTTCTATGGACCAGGGGGGACTCGAGGATATGGGCGATGGCCCCTGCGTGTGGCCCTGACAACTTGTAAAGCTACTTGCCATTTTTTCCTCAACACGATTTAGCTGTGCTGTGCGCTTCTTCCCCAATGCCTGGCCAAGCTCCCCAGCAGTGGCGCTACTTAGCATGCATGTGCAAGGGGCATTGCGGATGGTTGGCTGGGTTGTGGCCCCTTGTGCTGCTCACCCTGCTTGGAGCTTCTGGAAACAAGTCTGCTTATGTCGGACGTCTGAGCACAAGACCTGTGCTTCTGCTTGCGCACACATGCGCACGTGTGCACCACCCATCGTGGCCAGCTTTCAGTAGTTCTTGGCCCCATGTCTGCTGGGAAAGGTAGTCTGGAGGCTCATTTTCCTGCAGAAAGGGCATAAAAGATATTAATAAGGCTGGAAAGTTCCCTGTGTGTGTGTCTTCATGCTGGTTGTCACTGGGCCATGTTTGAGACCTGCATCAAAACTCCTCCCACCATCAGTGTGACTTTGACAGCCAGAGGGTGCAGACTACTGTCCACAGCATTAAGTGCATCAAGCACATATGCAGGCAAGAAAAGAACATACATCACAATCAACATCAATAAATGGACATATCAATCATGTACTCACCAAAATTGATTTCAGACATCCCGTGGAGAAAACCTACTTAATCCCCACTAGCGGTGTTAACACAAGTAGTACAGCAGCAGACAGGCCACAGATATGATGAAAGTCCAATGCCCTTGTGCAAATGGTTGTAACACCGAACCATCCTTGCGAGCCCATGGATAGGGGAAGCAGGAGTGGCATATGTGAGTCAGGACCCCAAGCTGCAAACACATACACAAGACAAGTTTGAAGGGCCCAGTTGGAACAGACAGTAGATGCTTTCGAAAACCACAAAGCACCACACCATCACATGAATGCACAATAGACAAGCAATTTTAAACTATACTAACTAATTAAACTAACTATAAAAAACCTATATTAACTAATTAAACTAATTCTAAAAAACTATATTAACTAATTAAACTAACTATAAAAATAAAAAAATGGCCACATATGACCCAGGGGTGGGGGGGGGGCACCCAGGAGGGGGGAGGTATAGGGTGCACCTCAACACCCACATGCGACGATGTTGAGATAAAAAAAAAAAAACTCCATGGGCACAACGCCTGCACAGCCCGAACTGTGTGGGAGATAAGTCGTCTTCCTCATAACCCTCTGGCTGAAAAGGTTGACGTGGCACAGTACCCTGACCACGCCTATGCACAGCTTGCCCCTCGTCAGCAGCAAGTCTGCAGGACGGGTGAGCCTGGTTCTGTGCGGCGATGACACGTAGGTCAGCATGCAGAACCTCCCATGATACGCATGCTTCCTCTTGCAAGGTAACACGTGTAACACAGAGTTCTTCCTGCATGGCCTGGCTGGGCAACTGGTACACCTCCCGGAAAGCACGTAGCTCAGCCGAGATGGTATTCTCAAGCTGCTACAACCTCTCCTCTGATCGGTGCCTCTGGGACATCAAGAGCACACCCAGAGTAAATCTGAGGGATTCATAGTCAACCCTCATGGCCTTCATGTGTGCCTCTGTGTGAGCAGCAATTGCTTGATGCAAAGACACCATTTCAGCCCGGCGTGCCCTGTCTGAGGCCACCATGCCCAGCCTGAGTGAGCGGACCGTGGACTGTGCCGCACGCTACTGGTGACCCACCTGCCTAGCAGGGGTGAGCATGGATTGGGCCACACGTTCCATGCTCTCAGCGATGTTATCAATTGCTGCCCCCTGGTGTTCTAAATTGGCAACCATGGCTTGCTTCCACTCAGTATACCCCAGTGGCGCACGGCCACCGCGTAGCTGGGCTTGACACCTGCGGGGCCCAAGGTGCCACCGTCCTTGTTGGGATGGTACCGCCCGTGGCTGCAGCACTACATTCCCCCATTGACGTTATGCCCTAGGCACATCAGCAACTGGTGTGGAGTGTGATGCTGCATCCCAATCCACCAGAGGTGGAGGTCCCACCACTGTCTGGTCCCTCAGTGCAGGTGTCACTGACAGAGAAGGGTCCACATCAGAATCACTCACCGTTGATGAATGGACCCGACGCACATCCAACTCGACATTGTCATCAGAGTGATCATCCGGGCTAGACTCATTGCCAGCCCTAAACACGATGGTCTGGAACACAAGTGGGTTCTTGTAGTTTACCAGCCCACGACCCCCACTCGTGTTGGGTTGCTGGTGTGATAGCAACCCTGAGCCCGGTATGACAACCCCATCCTCTGGCTCCATTGCGTCATCATCAGAAAAATGGAAAAAAACAAACATGAGTACACAGGTCAGAAGCACATAACCCACACACACATAGACATCACATTGACAGCCAACACATGAAGCAGACATGCCACACACAAATGAGAACCTGGCACGCATCCAGTGGCCCTGATATGCAAACACATCCTAAAAGCAGAAATGGATGTGTCTAAATTGCAAAGCCTACACAAGTACAAACTGTAGTATATGAACTCCATCAGACACCACCTCTGTCAGGCACATGTCACAGACAGAAAAGACAGATGGCAACAAAGAGATGGAACACACCATAAGCATGTCTGAACTGGAAATTGACCTGCTGCATGTGAATTCAAACACACAATGACACACGTAATATGCATGTAGACATGCATCACTAAAGCATCATCAGCAATATAGCTCCATCCATCTGCAGCTTGGCCCGTACTGGGTGGCATGGGTCATGTAGATATAGTGAATGTCCCAAGCAAAGCAAGGGCCTGCAACCAGGCATGAGGGACCATAACGCCCAGTACGATCTGAGCTGCAGGACACGAGGCCTCCACAACACCCCTCAGGGCCTGATTGAGCACGTTGGGCTATGAATGTGCCCTATTCCATCATTCCTTGTGTAAAATCTCCACGCCCAGGCCCAACCATATTAGCTAAGTGGGCCTGGTCGTACACATACTGCACAACAGTGCACCTTCAGGATCATGCCAGTTCAACATAACATGGGCAATGCAGAAGTCTCACCAGCATTAACGTCAATCAACTACATATTAGTCAGTCAACAAAAAAGCTGCGGAAGACACTTGTGTAAATGAACACTTTCACAAACACATAAGTGAGTAGTCACAATGTTGCACTGCAAAACCTTGAAGCTGCTTGCATATGTACATGTGAAAGCATTCAAAAACACTGCTTTCCCCATACATCTGTATTGTGAACTTGAACAGCATCCAATACAGCAAAGCAAGCAGCAACAACGCTGCTTGCTTTGATGTGTGTGAAAGTGTACACATACACACGTGAAGGCAGCTACACAGTCATTACAACCCAATTGGCAGGCTAGATTCAATCTGCACCCTATGCCAGTGGGTATAGGCCGCAGATTTACCAATAAACTTTGCTAAACAACCACTAGGGAGTTCCAATACTGAGTACATGTGTCATAGGATGCACCTGTGCCTGTGGCATTCATGACAGAGAACGGATGAACATCAGACCATACATGCCTTGTCACATTGACATTGCAGCAGTGAGTAGGCATGTAGAATGGTGTAACACGGCTCAGAAGTGGGTTGATGCAGTGCAGAATATGTGTATGTTACCCACTATCTACATGAACTAGTACATTATGATGTCTATCAATAAACGTGAAGGCAGTGTAAGGTATCACGTGCATGTAATGGGTTTCATGGATACAAGCAACCCCCCCCCCTAAGTGAAAATGCAGGGAGCCATTGCATGGCAGCGAAAGGGTGACCAGAGACCTGTGTATTGGCAGACAGTGGTGAATAGTGTCAATTGCATCATCTGAATCAACTGACAACACAGCAGATGATAATGGGACAGTAAGCAGGACACATGATGAACCCTCGGTAGTACACCCATGTGTGCAGAAGCCACTACACCATTTAAACAGAGTCAGGGGGCCTGAAACAGTGGGGGGCCTGTGCCCCACACAGACTGTGACACCCTAAACATGCGCGTGATGCAGGACTGAGCCAGAGTGGACATGGAATGGATGTTCAAATGCCATGAAATGTAGGTCATCCTGGACATGTACTACAATGATCATCCAGTGAAGTACACATAGGGGCATGAATGGGCACTCATGTCCCTGCGGAGCATCTGCCATCTGCACAGTCCAAGTGAGACACCCTGCATCAAGGACAAAGGATGTACCCCACTGTATGTGTTTGGCAGGTTGGCTGGGGGAAGTGTGCATGCACACAGGAGCCTTGAACAGGCCATTGCAGTACTCCAACATGATACACACCAGTGCCATGGTGAAATTGGGGTCTAGGGGGGGAAAGGGAGCATGCCTACGTGGAATAGTCGCATGCAGGCAGAACACACATGCACGTCAGTCATGCAATGACATAGTCCCAGTGCTTAGAGGAAAGGCACCCCAGGCTACATGCAGAAGGGCCAGTGAGATGGAACATGGACCAGAGGGGCAGCTGGGTGACTAGCATGTGAGTAGGGTGCAAGTGTGGTGATGAGGACATTCCCCATCTGCTCTACATGTCCAGCATGCTGCACAGCAGCCACGCATCAGTGAAGCATTGCATGACTCGCACATGAGAACCATGTACACATGACATGTAGTGGCAGTCAAGCACAACACATCACACAAGCAAAACACACATGGTCTGGACAAAAACGCGATAACACTCACTGGACGGGGCATCTAAGTCCTGCATCTCTCCCACTCCTTCAACCAATCCTGCAGGTATGAACTCCACAACGACTGACTTGTGCGAAGTGAGGTCTTCCTCCTGAGCTGGTGACCCACCATCAGTCAACCCAGCCACGGCATAATTGGAGGCATGCTTTGCCTTAGTACTGCGTCGGAGGTCATCCCAATGCTTTTTGTACTCTTGAGCTGTGCGCACACCTCATGTCCGAATGCACTCACACAATCCGCAACTTGCTTCCAGTGGGACATATGATGGGCAGCGTAGTGTGACAATTCGGCCCCACTAGCATATCACGGTTGTGGTCCTGCACGCAGTCCACAAGGAAGTCCAGTTCCTGCATGCAGAAAGGCTTCTTCCTCAATGTGCCGGAGGCCGGAGTTGTGTATGGGGTCCCAGCCTCTACTGCAGATGCAACCTTCCTCCTCTTGGACAGTGGTTTGTACCCTGACTGGAAAATGCCGCCCTGATCAGTATGGGCAGTGGCGCTGGTGGATTGAACCAAGGGAGTGGCAGCTGGAACAATGATGGAAGCCCTGACTTCCGTCAGTGGCTGTTGGGTGCCCCTGACTTGACCCTGCACAGAAACATCTGCTGTGCTAAGGTCACTGACCGGGACTGTCCTGGATGGTAGACTCACAGCCGGGGTGGTGTCGGCTGCTTCTGCCCATGTACTTGCCGACACCCCGCTGCTCGGGGCAGCAGATGACAATACTGCCCCAGGGACATATGCCTCAGTCAGGGCAGCCCTGCGTGCACTTACCCTGTGCTTCCTGAAAACCTGGAAATCATCCAGGCACTCTTCCGGTGCCAACGCAGCATGCGCTGGCCCACCCTGAGCCTGGGTGGTGGTGCCCACAGATGCACCTGCAGCTACCACTACCCTTGGGCCCGGGGCAGTCAATGAAATGGACTGCCGGGTGACATGGGCGCCAGTGCCAGATGCAAGAGCTGCATCTCCCGTAACCACAGGGGGTGGTGGCATGACTGCACCAACATGTGGCACAACATCGTGCCAAACTGGCGCACCCCTGCCTCTTCCCCCTCTGCGTCCACCCTGGACACCCTGGAGTCCCCCTACGCCCTAGTCATCCCGGCCACGTCCCTGACCACACCTGCCACGTGGAGTACGCCCAGCTGAGGCGCCCCTCACCTTTCGTGGCCGCCCAACCATGGCACAAATGGAGTAGTGCCGGCACAGATGGAATAGTGACAATGGGAGGTGTACACGACAATTGTTCTAACTTGATGGGTCCGACTTGATGGTCGTGCAGTTATGTAATGCCTCCGTCCCCAAGTACTGCTCAAGCAGAATGTAAAATACTGCCCTAGCAATCTTTGAGGCCACAGGTGGGAGTGTCGTCGTCAGCCTGGTATTGGGAACGCCGGAAGGACCCCTGAGTGCTGTAAGGCAAAGGGTTATAATCAAGGAAACACTCAAAAAGGCAATTGGCAATTGGCAGAGGGAGTAAACAAGATGCAGTGACACCAGCTTACCCAATAGGGGTGGAGTGTAGGTAAGAAACCTATGCAGGGGAACCCACGGCAGGCTGGGATGATGTAGTTGGCACTCCTGAAAGTACCTGGTGGAGCAAGACTGGATCCGTGCAAAATGTGAAGCAATCCGAGGGTTGCAAAAACAGAAGGGCAATCCAAAAGCAAGTCCAGAGTACAAATAGGTGTCAGGTCTGGGAAATCAGAGAGCACGCCAGAGTCCAAGGGTAATCCAAGAGCAGTTCCAAGAAGCGTTCCAAGGTCGAAGCAAGGAGAGAAAACAAGAAGCAAAGGTAACGCCTGGCAGTCCTCCGTAGAAGTAGCTGTGAAGCAAAGAGTCTTGTTTGCCGGCTTCTTTTGAAGTGGCGAGTGGTATCACGTGACGCATCACGTGACTGCTCGCACACGTTGCGTGCAGCGCAATGCGGCCAGCGATTGGGGCTGCCGGTACGTCCTGGTATCCTGGCGTCGCCGGCTGTGCAGGAGGCGCCATGGCAACCGCCAACGCGGAAAAGGGCGAAAAGAGGCGGGTCCGCCCAACATGGTATTCCGCCTGCCGTGCTTCCCCCGCTGGTGTAAATGGGAAATACGACGGCGAGAAGTGCCTGATGAGGGAGACAGGTGTGAGGGGGGAAGTGAGAGATGGGTTGTGTGAGAGGGCGTGACAACAATTATCATGGGCAATTGGGGCAAAGGGGGTGGGATACAAGATGTTAACAGCACCCCTGTGCACCTGCAAGGCTGTATATGGCCCCGGTGATAAAGATACGGGTCACGCAAGGCTCAGGCACCCCAAAACTGCAGTAAAACTGGGCATGCAACCCCCGGTAGCCCACGTGTGTGGAATTAACCTCCCGCAGTATGTGGTGGCACCCAGGGGCACGAAAAACACATACGCGTGGGACACGCAGGCTACTATGACCTAAGAAATAGGCAC
Source organism: Ambystoma mexicanum (assembly GCF_040938575.1). Classification (NCBI taxonomy): domain Eukaryota; kingdom Metazoa; phylum Chordata; class Amphibia; order Caudata; family Ambystomatidae; genus Ambystoma; species Ambystoma mexicanum. Next base: position 1,367,831,287 of record NC_090931.1, read on the forward strand.
GCAATATACAGGGGAACCCGCAGTGGGAAAAATAGCATGTGCAACTCACCGTCAGACTAGTGTGATAATGAAAAACACGCATAGCCAATAACCCCGCCAAAAGAAGAGATACATCCTTGATCCGCTGTGAAGTTGTGATGGTGCGTGAAACAACACGAAGTTGCAACAAACACGTGGGTCTCCACAAAAGGCACGTACAGCGAACTGCTGGCCTCGCTCACCTTTAACCTGTGCTGAGGGAAACGCCAGCGCACGTCACTTATCTTACGCGCTTAGGCCCTTTCCTCAGATTACACGCATTAACAAGCGGACGTGCTGTTTTTTCACATGCTGAATCACTATGCACCCGTCACAAGGGAAACACCCGCACGCATTACGTCACAGGCGTGCTTACGCGCTAAGGGCCTTTCCTTAAATTACACGCTGACATGCAGTTTTTTCACATGCCAAATCACTCCATATCAAGCTGGCCACGCGACAACACACGGAAGACAACGCTCCTGCCCAGAAGGCCATTTTCCTGCCCCCTAGAGCCCCGAGCCTGCTCCCACTTGCCATCTGCTGCTGCCTCCCTGCCTGCTGCCCATGTGCCCTGCTATTTGGTGCCTGCACATCAGCCATCTGCAGGGGTCCAGTTGCTGTGACCACCCCTGCTGGAACAGAAGACTCCTGACTGAAGTTCCATCGCTCCACAGCCCAGCACCAGGACCCAGTTGCCCACCCACACCTGCCTCAGGGGTTGCCATGTCAGGGGAAATACTATCAGAGACCACTGGAAACCCCCAGACATAGAGGCGGAGGGCTACCAGCTCCAGTGCCTCTGAAGTTGGTATCCTGGTGGAGCAAGTCCTGGTGCATTATGATGCTCTCTTCAGAGGTTCACGCGCTGACGATGAAGAACGGAAGAGGATCTGGAAGGACATTGTGGCTGCCATCAATGTGGAGGGAGTGGCAGCCCGCGACATGGCACATGTCCGGAAGCACTGGGAGGACTTCAGGTCCAGGACCCTCAGCAAGGCCCTGTGCCTCTTGGAGGCAGCACATGCAGAGGGGTGCCGGGTCCACCTTACCAACATCCAGATGAGGGTCCTGGAACGCATACACCCAGTGCTCCACCACCAGGTCCTTCAGAGGCAGACCCGTCCGGAGTCGACCAGTAAGTGTCCAGGCGTACTGATTGGCGCAGTGCATGTTGAGGTGTGCCAGGAGTGTGCAGGTTGGACATATGTCTTGAAAGGCCCATGTATGGATGTGTATGTACAGGGACGTGAGCCTGCATCATGTGAGTCCAGTCATGTGTGAGGCAAATCAATGGTGTATGTGTTCAAATGCATGATGCCCAAATGCATGTGTGGGTGCACACATGTTTACATTTCTGTGTATGTACTGTGGCATGGTTGTGGTGTGACACATGGATGCTGGTTCCACCTTCATGTATGTGGACGGCATACATGTGTGTGTGTGTTTGACATGTGTGCAAATGTGGTACACCATGGATGCATGTGACAGACATGTAGGAGTCTGATTGGCAGATATGACATAGTTGCCGATGATTTCACTGTGACAGGTGGTGGAGATGTACAGATGCATGTATGTCTGATGGCATGTCTGCATGTGTTCGGCACTCCCTGTGTTGCATGTGATGTCAGGCTGACCTCAGGATGTTCATGCTGTTGTATGTGTATGGATGGTGCTGCCTGCTGCATCATTCCTGTTAATTTGCGCATGTTTGTGGGTTCAAATGATATGTGATGCCATCTGTAAAGTTTGAGACTGCCACTCATGTGCAACTGTCATGTGTGTATCAGACCATTGTACAGTACCCTGATGCCTGTGTTCTGTCTCTCCCTGTCTGCAGCGTCAACTGATGAAGGGGCGGAGACGGTGCTGTGGAGCACAGCAGCAGCGATCCCACCGCCAGCCGGAGACGCAAGGCCCAGCTCCCCTCCCATGTCGTCATCTCTTCGGTGAGTGAGAAGTCTGGTGCCGCGTCCGCGGTCGCAGCTGCCGAGGGTAGGTCCAAGAGGCGGAGTTCGGAGGTGGACTCCTCGGCAGCAGAAGGGGCAGCTGAGACCCTACAGAGGCCTATGGAGTAGGATGGCACGGAGTCATCCAGGTTGGTGGGGGGTTTGGTTGAGGAGGAGGCTGTGAAAGGCCCATGCACGGGGCCTGGAAGGGGGGATTCCACTGGTGCTAGTGGTGCAGTGCAGGGGCAGGGACAGGAGGCAGCACAGGTGGCCGCGGAGGTGCCCCTGTGTAATCCTGTCCCCGATCATGTGACTGCATCATCCTGCACCAGCAGGGATGCCTTCATCCAGTTCCGTTTCAGGGAGGGGATGAGCACACAACAGCTGTCCTTCTCTCCCTGTGGACATGGCAATTCGGGACCGTATTGAGCCTGCTTTGACTGGGGTGGCGTTGCATCAATGTGGCATTTGGGATGACGTGCAGGGTTCCCGTGTGGACAATGCATGTTATTTCAGATGCCTTGTTGACCGCGTCAACCTACTAGGATGGGTCACCAGTGCTGGGTTCCTCCGTGTGCTGGACCTTCTACCGACCCCCTCCTCAACTGAACCCCCTATGCACCAGTTGTCCTCTGTGCCATCTTCCTGCCCAAGTATCACCTGGGCACCCTGTGGAGCTGCCCCTGACCCAGCAGCCAGGCTGATGTAGGACACATCCCTGCCACAGTCGGTAGTTGGATGTCCAGCAGGAGTGGCCATCCCAACAACTAGAACCCAGCAGGAGGAGGACATGCAGGCATCGACAGGCAGGGCACATGCACAGCAGCAGCAGGCTCAAGGTTGGAGCGATGATGGCTCAGGGCCATCAACATCACAGGGGCAGGCATTGGCCGGAGGGCAGGAGGACCCTGGATTGGGAGTGTCTTCTGTGTGGCAGTGGTTGGGCCAGCAAATAGATGCGGAGTGGTGGCGGGCAGAAGAGGCACGGCTCACTATGGTCATGGCGGAGAACTCCATGCGCAGGGTGTTGAGGCGGGCTGAGTGCCTCGAGGCAACTTGCAGGGTGTTGGAGGAGGCCATGCACCTCCAGGACATTGAAGAGGAGTTCAATGATGCCCTAGCCCGGGACATCAATAAGTGAGCCGTTGGACTTGCCCGCCGCCTTTGTAAATAGTTCTGTAGGTGTAAGTTTCCTTTCTATTTTTTTTTCCTTTGGGGCGCATGGACTATGCCCTGCCTTTTTGTATATATTTATTTATTAGGTAGGATTTAGGTTAGGTTTCCTTTGGATTGTTGGGCTCATGGACTCTTGGATGTTCATTTGTAAATAGTTTTGGACCTGGATTTCATTTTCTTGGACCCATGGTGTAATATTTTGCTTTTTTGAAACTCTGATTTTTGTTTGATGGACGGACTCATTGGAGCCATTTTACATTGGATTTTATTGGTTATAGCATTTATTTATTTTTGGATTACGGACTTGGAATATTTTTTTTTATTATTGTGTGTTTTTGTTTTATTCATTTGGTTCATTCGTCAATAAAAAAATGTTCTATACTTGTGTGGTCTTCTCATTTGTTTTGTGCATGTCACATGGTGGTTTTTCACAGTCATGTGTCGCCATTGTGTGGGTCTGAGGGACATGTATTCATGGGCATGCTGGTTATTTATTTTCTATCATGACATTGGAAATTCAATGTGGAGTGGATGGAATGCTTGGTTGGGTGTTTGGACTGGGGTGGGATTTGGGTGGCCATAAGGGCCATGGGTCTGGAGTGTGATTACGTGTCGGGTGGGGGGACATGAGTCGGGGTCTGCTGGCTGGTGCCCGTCAATGTTGGGTTGGTGGGTGGGGGACATTAGTCGGGGCCTGCTGGCAGGTGCCCGTCAATGGTGGGTGGGTGTTTGGGTGTTGGACATGAGTCGGGGCCTGCTGGCAGGTGCCCATCAATGGTTGGTGGTAGGGAGACATGAGTCGGGGCCTGCTGGCAGTTGCCCGTCTTGGATGGGAGACATGAGTCAGGGCCTGCTGGAAGGTGCTGTTTAATGGTTTGGGTGGGGGACATGAGTCAGGGCCTGCTGGCAGGTGCCCGTCAATGGTGGGTGGGTGGCGGACATGAGCTGGAGCCTGCTTGCAGGTGTCCGTCAATTTTGGTGGGTGGGGAACATGAGTCGGGGCCTGCTGGCAGGTGCCCAACAATGGTTGGTGGGTAGGGGACATGAGTCGGGGCCTGCTGGCAGGTGCCCATCAATGGTGGGTGGGTGGGGAACATGAGTAGGGGCCTGCTGGCAGGTGCCCCTCAATGGTGGGTGGGTGGCTGGGTGGGGGACATGATTCGGGGCATGCTGGCAGGTGCCCGTCAATGGTGGGTGGGTGGCTGGGTGACATGAGTCGGGGCCTGCTGGCAGGTGCCCATCAAAGGTGGGTGGGTGTTTGGGTGTTGGACATGAGTCAGGGCCTGCTGGCAGGTGCCCATCAATGGTTGGTGGTAGGGGGGCATGAGTCGGGGCCTGCTGGCAGGTGCCCGTCTTGGATGGGGGACATGAGTCAGGGCCTACTGGCAGGTGTTGTTCAATGGTTTGGGTGGGGGACATGAGTCAGGGCCTGCTGTCAGGTGCCCGTCAATGGTGGGTGGGTGGCGGACATGAGCCGGAGCCTGCTTGCAGGTGTCTGTTAATTTTGGTGGGTGGGGAACATGAGTCGGGGCCTGCTGGCAGGTGCCCGTCAATGGTGGGTGGGGGGGGGGGAAATGAGTTGGGGCCTGCTGGCAGGTGCCCGTCAATGGTGGGTGGGTAAGGGACATGAGTCGGGGCCTGCTGGCAGGTGCCCATCAATGGTGGGTGGGTGGGGAACATGAGTAGGGGCCTGCTGGCAGGTGCCCCTCAATGATGGGTGGGTGGCTGGGTGGGGGACATGATTCGGGGCATGCTGGCAGGTGCCCGTCAATGGTGGGTGGGTGGGGGACATGAGTTGGGGCCTGATGGCAGGTGCCCATCAAAGGTGGGTGGGTGGGGGACATGAGTCGAGGCTCACAGGTGCATGGTGCCATGTGGGCTGCCTACAGGGCATGGTCATGGATGTGGGTTGTCCCCTGTGGTGTGGGCTGCCTACAGGGCATGGGGAAGGGAAAAGGGCACACCCAGGAGGGCCCACCATGCCAAATTGCATGTAAAACTCTGAGCGCACCCCCGAAATATATGTAACCTGCTCGCACCAGGCCAATCGAGTGTATAACTCCCAGCGCTCCCCCGAAATACACGTACCCTGCTTGCGCCAGGCCTATCGCATGTTAAACTCCCCGCGCACCCCTGGAATACGTGCAGACAGCCCACTCACCCTCCCCATGTCCCGCAGGCAGCCTATCCACCCTGGGCATACCCCACAGGAAGCCTACAGCACAGGGGGGACTTTTTCCACACAATTTACATGGTGCGAGGGGGGTACGTGTATTCCGAGGGGTGCGTGGGGAGTTTTACACTCATTTTCGCTGGCGCGAGCGGGATACGTGTATTCTGAGGGGTGCGCAGGGAGTTGTACATGCATTTTCGCTGGTGTGAGCGGGGTACGTGTATTCCGAGGGGTGCGAGGGGAGTTTTACACGCGATTTCGCTGGCGCGAGCGGGGTACATGTATTCTGAGGGGTTTGCAGGGAGTTTTACATGCATTTTCGCTGGCGCGAGCGGGGTACGTGTATTCCGATGGGTGCGCGGGGAGTTTTACACGTGATTCTGCTGGCGCGAGTGGCATACATGTATTCCAAGGGGTGCGCGGGTAGTTTTACACGCGATTGTGCTGGTGCTAGCGGGGTACGTGTATTCCGAGGGGTGGGTGGGGAGTTTTACAAACGATTGGCCTGGCACGAGCAGGGTGCATGCATTCCGAGGTGTGCACAGGGAGTTTTACACACGATTGGCCTGGCGCGAGCGGGGTACGTGTATTCCGAGGGGTGCACAGGGAGTTTTACATGCAATTGGCCTGGCGCGAGTGGGGTACGTGTATTCTGAAGGATGCGTGGGGAGTTTTACACGCGATTGGCCTAGCGCGAGCTGTGTACGTGTATACCAAGGAGTGCGCGGGGAGTTTTACACGCGTTTTCATGTTTGGGGGCTGTATGCTGGTCCACTGGCCTTCACGCCATGTACTGAATTTGTGTTATGTTTTTGGCATACGGGGCAGGGTTGGGGCGTAACTGGCACTGCTACAAGGTTGCTGCGCCACTCTGCACCACGGCTGCTTATGGATGTATAAATCCATGAATACGCTGTGCACCGAAATAGGTTTTGGAGCACGCAGCTGGAGCAGACTGCCGCATGCACACTCTGTGCACCAGCCACGTGCGCCACTTGTGCACCAAATTCTATGAATTACCCCCTTTATTTTTCCCCTTAGGATTGCATTGGGATTAGCATTAATTTAGGCGGGAGACTGTAAAAAATAGTGTGATTTTTCAATGAAAAATCGGGAGTCTCGCACCTAAATCGGGAGGGTTGGCATGTATGTATAGGTTATGCAGGTTTAGTGGCATTACTCTGTTTATATAGATTTGCATGTGGAAATGCATGCAGCTGTAAGTAGAAATCTTGGAGACTTGTAGAGTAGTTTTTGTAGTAGGTGCTTTCCAATGATATGAGACTTGTACTCAGAGTGATCAACAGTACATTTGAAGTGCAGAACTATGATGATGGAGTTAGATGTAGAGGTCTTGGATGTGATTGGTGGATGGTTGTGTGACTGCTTAGCTGTATCCAATGAGGGAATGGCACCGAGAGTGATGTGGAAAGGGTAGAAGGGCTGGCTAAGAGTTACGCGCTGTGCGGACACCGCAGCTGTCCACCAATAGGGCGTGCCACATCTAGGGTTTTCCAGCAAATCCAGCATGGAATGGGGACGGTTGGGATCAGCCAATCAGATGTTGACGTTGTGGATTATTGTAGAAAGAGACTGTGTGTAGTGAAGATGGCAGAGGTGGAGAAAGTCAGGGTGTTGGTGCTCGGAGATATGTTTATGCATGCTTTACAGCAGTATGCCCAATGCAGGCATGTGGCAAACAATTTTGATGTTAAAGGAGTGGAGGTTGTGTGGAGCGCTGTGCCTGATTGCAATGTACAGCAAATTCTACAAGTTTGTGAAGATATGGGCAGGGTGAACAGTCCCCAACTGGTAGTTTTGCACTATGGTGCTTTCCATTTGGGCTACGTCAGTGCCCCTACTGGCAGATTTGGAACAGTCGGTTCAAGCAGTAATGAACATCCTTCCAAATGCGAAAGTAATTTTTTCTGTATTACTACCTAGGGCAATATGGGACAATAGTTCTGTTTTTTGTCCTCAGCAAAACATTGCTAAGTGTGCAATCAACCAAGGCATGTGTGCTTTCATGCTTAGAGCTGGCATGTGTTTCTGTAATAATGAGAATATTGAGTCAAGTAATGCTGTTTATTTTGAAGAAGATGGCATTTCCTTATCTTTTTTGGGAAATGCCATGCTGTTTTGGAATGTAAGGGTTGCTTTTGAGAAGGATATGTGAAGATTTTAGTAGTAAAGTAAGAAGAAAAAAAAAATACAAAATAACAGGTGTCTGTCAGGCATCTGCAAAAAAAAAAAAGAAAAAAGAAAAAACAGCTCTTTTCAGAGCCAACTTCAAAGGTGAAATGCTGCACACTTTTTAAATTTACATTCACCACGCTCAGATTTTCGATATGTCCGCGGACATGGCGGTAGTCTGCGGACAGCACGTATTACATAAAGGGATTCTGGGGTGGAGAGGCATGCAAATGAGAATGAGCCGTGCTAGAGATTGGTCAGTAAAGTTTACTGGGTGTGTTGTGTAAGGAGAGATTTTGTCAGAATGTCTTTTTCCTGAGAGAAGAACAGATAGCTATGGCTGTGTGTTTCCGAAAACAGATTATCTGGATTTTGGGAGACTCTTGAATACATAGGTTGGAGGTGCATGCAGAACGTTATGGATTGATTGATTGATTGTTTATTTGTATAGCGCCTATGCACAATGTGCTTCAAAGCGCTTCAAGGTGGGAGGGAGCATGGGAAAATACAATAACATTCTTACAGGTTGTTGAAACAAATCAGAATGTGCAAAATAACTATCAAATCATAACAGATAGTACAAGTGCATGTAATAATAAGGGAGAGGAAAGGGAAGGGAAAAAGGAGAAACAATACAAGCAGTAACATTACTATGCCTGGCGGCAATTGTTGCAGTGCAAGTGTGACAAGAGAAGGGGAGGAGGGGATGTGTGGAGGGAGGGGAGAGGTGGAGAGGAGAGGAACAAACATTTGACTATCTTAAAATGGTCAGCGACTTCCCAAGATAGTACTGGGGAGAGAGTGGGAGGAGAAAAACAAGGAGGGGGGACCAGACAAGCTATTATCAGAATTCAAGGGACTGTGATAAGAGTAAGTGCTAAAATGAAAGAAAGCGGAAACAGTTCACCTGGGTACGGGCGAAAAGTATGACGGAGGCAGGAAGCTACAATCAATAAGACAGACGCAGTTGGGGTAGTGCCTAGCTTATGCAGGATGGGAGGGAGAGGTGGGGGGAGGCTGCAAAAAGACAGGCAACTACAATTACTATGCCTGACGGCAATAGGGGTAGTGCCAGAGAAATTACAGAAGGAAGGGCAAGGAAGAGGAGACGAGGGTAAGGGTGGGTGATGAGGACTTTGATAGAGAGGTGGTTGAAGGGGAGAAGAGGGGGCTGTAAGAAGTGAAGGGTGGAGAGGAGGGTGCCTTGAGGCAAATTAAGGCAAAAGGGGGCACACAGACACACTCATGGGGCAGTTGGGGCACACAGACACACTCGGGGGGCCGCACAGCAGCATACCGTGGTGGACAGGGGTAAACAGGGCCTTTGTTGTGGCCTTAGGTGGATGGACGGCTCCCGTCTCCCGGTTGCTCTCATTGCCTTAACAAGCCAAAGTGCAGCCAATGAGAGGGGGAGCTGGGCCAGACCACAAGGCTACAGTGCAGGCCACAAGAAAAAGTGCAGCCATGTTGGAAAGGCAAAGGCACAATGAGGCAGGGATGCAGGATGAGACACAAGGGTTCAATAAATACATAAAACATTGATGTGCTCCTCCCAAAAGTCAATCCATGACGTGCGCATATTAAAAGTCAAATTTCGATGCAATTTAGTTCAGATATGTGCTGCGCCACGTGCGCTCTGCAGGCTTACCCCAGCTGTTCAAGGGGTGGTGTAGAAAGCCCACGGGAGGCAGATGGATGCCTCAACATCATGGAGATCATCAGGAGCAGTAATAAATATTAGTTATACATATGTAGAGTAGCCGCAGATCTTGGATTCCCTCATGTGGAAGTACACTGGCATGGAGTGCGTGGAATGAAGTGGCTGGACTTGGTAACTCTCTGTGCTACTTTAGAGACAGAGCATCATCCAGACATAATTATAATTCATTGTGGAGGGAAAAGTTTAGGACATGTGTCTGGAATTTCTTTGCAATTTGCAATGAAAGAAGGACTTGGGAAGGTCATGGGCCTGTTTCGAAATTCCCAAGTAATTTTTACTTGTATTGCGCAAAGACAAATGTGGCTGCGTTCTTCTTCATTTGGTCCACAAATGGAGAAAGCGAGGCGCAATGTCAATAAGGCTGTTTGTGCCTTTCTAAGAGATGTTGGCATGACCTCTTTTTACAATGAAAATATTATCTTCCGTAGCACATACATTTTTCGCAGAGATGGAATCCATCTTACATATGCTGGCAATCAGATTTTTCTAAGAAATGTACAAAATGCATTGTGACCTTTTTTGGAATTACAGTCATCTATTTTGCACTAGATGTTGACGATTTCAAGTTTTTCAAACACACATAAACTCCACCAAAAGGCTCTTGTCAGAGCCACCACTTCCTCCCAGAGAAAAGTGCATTGGTTTTGCTAGGGCAGCACCTTAAAACTTTATATGTCCTAGGACTATCAGCGGACTTCCAAAAAATGCACAGGGCCCTGCACTGTTTATTTGCCACTTCTATTTTTAAACTGTGAAAGTCGGCTCTGAAAAGAGCCTTTTTTTGGGATTTCTGTTGTTTTATATTTTTTGTTTTTTTTACACGCGACACACTAGGAGAGGAGGGGAAAGGAGATTAAGGAAGGACACCAACCATGGGGATAAGAAAGGGCAGGTGGAGAGAGGAAGATGTAGCGTGGGCCTTACTTAGGTAAGTAGCAGGTCTTTTGGTGCTCCATGACCGTAGTCTAAAAAGCACTTCGAAGACTCTCCCCCCTGCAGAGTACTGCGTCGCAGTGCATACACAATATTGTGACCCTCGAAAGGTAAGGGTCAACAGCATAGTGAATGGCCTGTGAGACAGCTGGAGGGATGCACTCTCCCACAGGAGTGTCTCTTGTGGTGAGAGGAGTGGAAACGGAGGATGTGGTAGAGGAACTCAACCTACTAAGTTGATCACAAGGTACAACCTTGTGAATGGCCCCACTGTGGAACGACGTTAGGTGTCGCTTCATGGATGTCGTACCAAAGCTGTACAAACCACGTCTCCCACGACTCATTACCATTTTGCACTGTTTGCTGGTGACCTTGTTCGCAGGTGCTTTTGGTACATTACCATGAATGGTAAACAACCGCCACACCCAAGACTCCCGGCGAGTGCTGGTAGTAGGGAGTTCCTCTATTTCATCCTCTTCATCCTCGTTCTCTACATCCTCATGCCTGTTTCCCTCTGCAGGCCCTTGGGGAGGTGGTGGTGGTGGAGGGTTTGGGGTTGTGCTGAGGCAGATGTATCAACAGCAGCCATAGATACCAGCAGGGTTGATGAAATAATCTCAGCAAGATGAGCAAAGGCAGCAAAAGTCAATCTGCAATAGCCAGAAGTACAATGAAGATCAGCTCTGGGGTGTGGCCTTTTACAGAGGTGGAGGGGTGTGCTTCGCAGACAGATCAAACACCCCAAAAAGGTTCAAAAGGTTCCAAAAATTATGTGTAAAGGCATGGTCATTGTCTGGCACATGTGCAATGGTGAATTTTTACTGTAAAATCATTTGGATTGTCTGAAAAACTTTTTTTAAAAGGTTGGGGAACTGGACAGTGTCCGCAAATTAGGACACACGCTCAGCGTGGGTGTGGTCAGATGAGGACGTCGGGAACACGTCCGCGAAGGTAACAGGTGTCCACAGGACACCAAATGCAGAGGAACGGTTGTGTGCATGCAAGCGGGTGTTCTACGGACAGTGTTCGGGTCCTCAAACAAATTAAAAGTGCGACATAAGTGAGATGGACAGATACGGACAGGCACAATGTTCGCAGTACTTACAGGTGTGGTGTGCATGTGCGTAGATGTTCTGCAGAATGTACTGAAAGGTATAGTGTCCTTAAGACACCTCCATTTTGTTTGACTATGGACATCCCGGACACCGCTCGTGTTCTTAGGACAGTTTCAACTTGGCTGCGGACGGTACAGACAGGTATAGTGTCCTTAGGATACCTCCATTTTGTTCACTTACGGACATCCCAGACACCGGGTGTGTTCTAAGAACAGTTCCATCTTGGTTGCAAATGGTACAAACAGGTATAGTGTCCTTAGGAGACCCCCATTTTGTTCATTTACGGACAACCCAGACACTGGGTGTGTTCTAAGAACAGTTCCATCTTTGCTTGCGAATGGTACGGACTGGTATAGCGTCCTTAGGACATCCCCATTTTGTTAATTACGGACATCCCGGACAGGTGTGCTGTTCGCGGACACTTTTCACTGCTTTTTAAAAAAAATAAGACACAAAGGATTTAATTAAAAGACAAATAATATATATTTTTTTACTATATACTGATATACAATTTATGAAAGAGAGGGGGAAGCAGAAACTGATACAAATACAAGGGAATTAGGGGTTTGGAGAGTATGGATGGGAGGGGATGAAGGGATGGAAGTCTCATCAAAATGTTTTTCTAGGTGTTGAGGGTTTGGGGATAGTTGACTGGGACATGGAGAGGGGGAACAGGTACATGTGGGTCAATGGTATTTATTTATTTCTGATTGTGGTCCTCCACAAAATGTTTCGAAAGATTGAAATTTGGCAATTTTTTTTTCATGCGCTGCAGAGTATTTTCCAATGTGTCTTTTGGTGTATTATTTTCAATTTTTGTATGGTCTGTTAAAATATATATATATATATATGTTAAGTACACATAAAGTAATGATTATTAATGTACTTATATAGAGAAGTGTCTACCATTAGTATCACTGTCTTCAGACATTTCCTCACATGTAAAATGTTCCTCAAGCCATTCCAAAGTACTGCACATTTCTGTGTAAAAAACACAAATATATAAATTTTAGTGTACCTAATACAAAAAGTTTAGAAATATATAAGAAAAATGAAGTTTACTAACTAGTTTGTGGTACGTTGTATTCTTACTGTTGTGTAGGTCTACTGTTGCTCCTAGCTGTGCAGTTTCTGTGAGGTAATTATGTTGGAGGCATATCTTTTTTGTCTTGGTATATTCCATTTTACTACATATGGTATTTAAATGGATGGTTGATGTGTTTCATATATAGGTTCACTTCATATTTATTATTACATATAATGTGTTTATGTGCTGATTTTTGAACTTGTGCAGTGTTTATATGGCATGATAGAACAATTTAAGATACCCCCTGAGTTTTTGGGTAGTGTTGAAGTTGTCCGCATCCGCTCGCCAGTTATGGTAAGCTAAGCAACCATAACTCGCGCCACCACTGTGCACTGCTAAGTCTAACACCCAGGACATCAAAGATGACATCACAAATGTCATTGATGACATTTTTATTTGTATTTGTTTTATTTGTAATGCTCACCGTCAGGCCCGGAGGCATCAGGGTGCAATTTAGGACATGGTTACATAAAGAGCATACACATATTCAAATTTACATACAGTGCAAAGTATTCAGGGCATAAAGAAATATACATAATTTACAGGGTAGAGATTAAAGCAGAGGTTTTACTGGGACAGGGCCCCCAGGTACAAAGAAATCCGAGTTTCAAGGCTGATTGAAGAGCCAGGATTTCGTTTTGTACTTGAAGGCACTAAAGCATTCTTCTGATCTGATGGTGAGGGGGAGGGCATTCCAAAACTTGGAAGCTAGGACGGGGAAGCTTGATCCACCCGCTTTTTGTAATTTGAACCTAGGGATGGTTAAACAGTGGGTCTGGGTGGATCTTTGAGGGTGGGTAGGTGCGTGGCAGGATAGCCGGCTGCAGAGATACGGGGGGGCTTGGTTGGTAAGGCATTTGTGGGTAAGGCCTAAGGCTTTCAGTGCAATTCTCTGTTTGACCAGTAGCCAGTGTAGATTGGATCTAGATTCCGAGATGTGGTGGTTTCGCAGGATATTTAGGGCCGCTGTAATGGCGTTGTTCTGGGAGATTTGCAATTTGTTAAGATTCCCTTGGCTGGTTCCTAGGTAGAGGGCGCTACCATAGTCGATTTTAGCCATGATGAGGGTTCTGGCCAGTGTGATCGAGTTAGGGGTGGTCAGAAATGGCCTGCAGGCTGCAATGAGTTTGCAGGTGTATGCTGAGGCAGATCTGACTGCATTAGTTTGACAAGAGGCATATGGTGGCGTCAAGGTAGACGCCTAAGGTTTTAGTGTCTTTCGAAACTTGGATGGTGTTGCCATCGATGATAAACGATTGGTAGGCCGGCTCAAATTTACTAAGGCGTTGCGTGGTGCCCAAGATGAGGAGCTCAGTCTTGTCATCATTGAGGCTTAACTGGTGTTGTGCCATCCAAGCTTGGATGACGAGGTAGACGTCATTCAGGGCCTTGGTGTCAGCCAAGTAGTCACCAGTGATGGGAATGAGTATCTGGGTGTCATCAGCGTAATTCATATAAGAGACACCCAGATAGTCAAGTACATCAAAGAGTGGTTTTGTAAAAACATTATAGAATGTTGGTGACACGCAAGAGCCCTGGGGGATGCCACAGTGAATAGGGGAAGGATCTGCAGCTGCAGATTGAGAAAAGACACGCATAGATCTATTACTCAAGAATTATTTGATCCAGGCCATAGCTGATGGAGAGAAATGGGCAGCAGAGTGAAGATGCTTGCATAAGATTTGGTGGTTGACCAAATTTAATGCCGCAGAGAGGTCAAGTAGAAGTAACAGGGCAAGTTTGCTGTTTTCCTTTAAAACTTCAATTTGAGTCTTTAAGTCTAGTAGAGCTGTCTCTGTTCTGTGTCTGGGGCGGAAGCCAGATTGTCTAAGACCTAGAAGATTATTGGCTTCCAAGTACTCTTGGATTTGCAGGTATGCTGTGCGGTCTAGGATTTTTAGCAGGAATGGGACAGTAGTAATAGGTCTGTAGTTGGTAGGTATGCTAGGGTCAAGGGAGGGTTTTCTGAGAAGGGGGATCACCCAAGCGTCCTTAAGGTTGTCAGGGACAGTTCCTGTTTTAAAGGAGGCATTGATGAAGGAAGTGATAAATGGGGCCAAATCGTGGGCAGATTCCTTAATGTTTGGGGCAGGGCAGGGATCACCCTGGCAGTTGGAGGGTTTGATCCTCAGGATCATGTTTTCCACCTCCTCAGTGGTGAGCGGTGAGAAGGAAAACCGTTTGAGATTGGGCAGGTCAGGGGAGAGAGCCCCAGCTGGGGTAGGAGGGCGATTGTCCAATTTCAGGCTGTCTTGTTTAGCTATGATTTTAGATTGAAGCGTGGTGATTTTATTCAGTAACGCTGCCTGAATGTTAGCACACCATTTGCTATCTTTAATGCAGGTGTCGGGAGGGGTAACGGGAGTTTCAAGCTCTTTTAGGATCTTAAAGAGTTCCTTAGAATTGGAGTCGGCTTGCAGGATGCGATTGTTAAGGGACTCTTTTTTCGCCTCTATAATGGCTGCTTTGTAGAAAAAAACGTCTTTGTGCGCGTCAGAGGGGTGACTTTTCCAATGATTTTCGGCACAGCGTTTGGTTTTGCGGAGTACTCTTAACTGTGGAGTGAACCAAGAGTTAAGGTGTGCCCGTGGTTTGGCCTTTCTCAGTTTAATGGGGGCAATAGAGTCTATAGCTGTGAGCATGCTGCAGTTATAGATGTCAGCTAAGGTGGTAGGGTCATTGCAGGAGTCAGTGGCTGCTTTAAGCGAAGGGAGTAGCAGAGGGAGAAGTTTCTCCTTGGTTATGTCCTTTTTATTTCTGGTCGGAAGAGCAGGCGCTATCAAGGTCGGGGTACGGAGCAAGCTTCAATATTAAAAGTGATGATGTGGTGGTCTGACCATAAGCAAGGGGTATTGACCAGGGCGTTCATATTACAGTTGGAGCTGGCTAGCCAGTCTAGGGTCCTACCTTTAGAATGCGTGGGCTCTTGGATGTGCAAGGTAAAGCCAGAATTAGAAAGTGCGTTTTCCAAGTCTAGTGCAATGGGATCTTTGGGGTCGCCGAGTCCCAGGTTGAGGTCTCCGAGGATGATAATTTGTGAGTTAGTTTTTGCATTATCAAGGTGGAGGGTAGAGAGTTCGCCAACAAAGGGGCCTGCAGGGACTGGGGGCCTGTAGATTAGGTGGAGGGTGGCTGTTTGATTAGGTGTAAGTGCAAGTTTGACTGATAAAAGTTCAGCGGACCCGAGTTTAGTGTTGGTCGATACTCTTAAATCCAGAGTGGTTTTGTGGATGATGGCTAGGCCACCACCTCTGGTGTGGGAAGCAGAGGTGCGGTCGCATCTCATGATGCCGAAGCCGGGCGGTACGGCAAGGGACAAGGAGGGACCGGATGCGGCGTGAAGCCAAGTTTCAGCTATGGCGATGAAGATCTGAGGATGTTATAAGGTCTGCTATATCTAGAGCATGCACTGGGAGGGATCTGGCAATGATGAGGGCACCCTTGATAATAGGCGGTTTCGCCTCTGTAGAGGGGGGTTTGCCATTGGTGGGTGCAGTGGGTGAGCATGGTGGTGTGTGTCGTGTTTGCTTGGGGAGGTTACTACGGGTGGGGAGTATGCGGAACCTGGTGCCTAATCTTGTGTTTCTGAGAGATAAGGAACGCGGTTGATTCGGAGTGGGTTTACTAGCGAAGTGTTCCAACCAGAGGGCTGGGTCATTGAGGTATGGGTTTATCTCAGTGTTAAGGTGCTGGAGGCCTAAGGTAGGTGTCATAGCGTCCATTGTGGGGGTCACCATGCGCAGTGTCGGGAGGGCAAGGCTAGTGTCATGATGCCTACCTCCAAAGAGCCAGGTCCGACCCAGCAACCCCAGAGGCAGGCATCATTTCCCCCAGGGGAGTGCCAGCGGGCACCAGGCTCATAAATCTAGACATGTGTTCAAGTGTTTTAATGTGCACTTACCTGATGCAGACCATGCTGCCACATCCAGGCCCTCTTGAGGCCTGAATAGGAACTACTTTACCTGTGGGACTACTTTCCACCCGGGTGTGGTCGGGGAAGGATACATACCTGATCGGAGGAAGGATACACACTTGTAACTTCTTCCAAAGCTATTTAAACCACACCCGATCAGCAACTCACGCTTCGCGTTGTTCTGCTCCTCGCAGCTGGACGCTCACCGTGTCAGCTCTTGCATCTGGACCTCAGCCACGCCTGTCAGTATCCTGGGTCACCTGCAAAGGGAGACAAAAGACCTTACCTGCTAAATCAGCACCACAGAGACATCACACCGACGATCCTGAAAAGGAAGACATCATTTTAAAAGCATTTCGCTACAATCGCTGCAGCGCTGCATTTCACTCACCTTTCCTGGACGCCACCATCTTCAGCAGCGATCATCCGGATCCACAGCCACTTCCCAGAGCCTAGAGAGAAAGACAAGAACAAGGTGAGAGAAGGAAGGGAATAGGAAAAGCTCAGTTTCCTTCTAAGTCTTACATGTTGGGTCATTCCCATTTCATTTCGGGTCTTTCCGCTTCCAGGCATCCGGACCCCGGCCCCTATGGGGAAAAAAGACAAAGACATTGAATGAGCGAATGCAAAGACATTACCCGAGGGCTCATCCAGAACTTACCTGTCATTTACTGGAACTGCACGTTTCACTTCGGGTCGGCGCCATATCTCCGGCATTCCGAACCCCGGCCCCTAAGGGGAAAAAGACAATGAACATTATTATTAAGCTTGGACTTTTGAACTTGCAACAGAACTTTTACAGAGCCTTACCTGAATAGTCAAGCTTACCTGAACTCCCATCAATCCTCAATCCAGTGAAGTAACTGGGTTTCAACGCGCCCCTGCATCAGAAGCAGGATGGAGAGCTCATCCTTCCTGACCCTAAGGTAAGACTTCACGGGGAATCGTGGAAGGGTATCGTGGAGGGTTGGAAGAGAGTGGGAGGCTTGAGCATAACTCAGTCAGTAGGTAATACTCCCTTTTCACGCACAGGGGAATATTCCTGCGAGCCGGAGAAGCCAGAGTAGAGGGGCCCTTCCTGTCCATCTTCAGAGTCCTGCGCTTCACCATTGAAGAAGCATCAGCACTCAAAGCCAGACCTGCGCTTCCGTGGGAATCAGGTGAGCGTTACAGAACGCGAAGCCTACCCACAATTTCCCACCCGGGCGCTATGGAGACTTCCGAGACTGACCAGCTGGCCCAGCTTTTGGGGGAATTACGGGCAGAGGTGCACTCAGCCCGCCAGGAGACTAACGCTCTCAAAAGAGAACTGATCTTATCCAAGGAAAGAACAGATGACCTAGCCAAAAGGTTATTACAGGCCCAGGCAGGGAACACTCCTTTACCTAATTCCGGAGACATTTCCACATCAATGGGTTTGAGTAACCCGGTACAAATTAATCTACCTGGACACATGCCTTTGGCCCCGCCTGAACGTTTAGAAATATGCCGTCTTTATGAACCAATGTCGTTTACACTTTCTATGCAGACCCGGAGCCTTCCCTAACGATCAGACCAAGGTAGCCTTTATACTATCTTACCTCAGTGGCAGTGATGCCGATTGGTCTATTCCATTGGTAAATCAGGATGATCCCATTCTCCAGAATTTTCAGGGCTTCCAGGCCAGCATGGAAAGATTGTTTGCTCGACACTCTCAAGGACAGGCCCTTGATAACGAACTGCTATCCTTACGACAAGGTAATCAGGATCTTCTGTCCTACATTGCCACCTTTAACAGACTGGTTGTGGAAACTGGATGGCCAGAAAACAAAAGGATCACATTGTTTCATCGAGGCCTGCGCGGAGAGCTTAAGGATGTTCTAGCTCAGATAGTAAACCCACCCCAGGTCTGCGCAGACTACATAGACTTGGTGGTTCAACTTGATCACAGACTTCAAAATAGAAAAGCAGATCGGTTCAAGTATGAAAACCGAGTACCGATCAAAACCCACGCTAACTACAAGAGTACCGACGTATCTGAACCTATGCAAATCGGTGGCGTTTAAGGACCATTAACGCAGAAAGAACGAGAGAGAAGGCAGCAAATGCAATTTTGTCTGTATTGCGGGACTTCCGGTCACTTTCTTCGAAATTGTCCAGTTAAACCACTTAAGAAGGTGGTTGGAGCTACTGATAACGAATTATTGACACCTGATTCGGGAAACGACCTAGCCCGACAAGCGTAGGGGTCCGCTTGCCGAGCTTGAAAACTAACTCTTTGACCTCGCATTTTGTCATGCCAATGGTGCTCGTGGACCCAAAACAGCCTCAGCAGTTGCATGCTATAAAAGCATTCATCGACAGTGGAGCTATTGGAAATTACATAGACCGTGAATTGGCTTCCAGGATTAAGCTTCCTCTCCGCCCGAAAGTAACCCAAGATGTCATTACTACAGTAGATGGAACCGAAATAGCCTCAGGGCCAGTAACGCATTCCACTGTTGAAGTGACTGTGGTGGGTCAGGATGGACATCGGGAAGCAATCGTGTTTGATGTGATCAAGGCCCCACAATTTCAAGTAATTCTTGGAATTCCTTGGTTAGAAACACATAATCCCAGAGTTGACTGGCGAGCAAAGAAGATAAGTTTTCCTGATTGTGAGCCAACTTGTTATCCAAGAAATCCAGCTATGGGTCTAGCCTCAGCAACTTCCACCCCTGTACAGCTACCGTCAGAATACCAAGAATTCCAAGACGTTTTTCAGAAAGAACAGGCTAACACGTTACCTCCCCATCGGTCTTATGATTGCCAAATCGATCTTTTACCCAATGCTCAACTACCTTGTAGTAGGATTTATGCTCTTACGGAACCTGAGAACCTGCATTTGCGTCAGTATTTAGATCAGTACCTAGCCAATGGTTTTATTCGCCCATCCAAGTCTCCTGTCTCTTCAGCTCTGTTCTTCGTGCCGAAAAAAAAAGGCGACCTTAGAACGTGTATAGACTATCGCGCCCTAAATCAAATAGCGATTAAGAATCGTTATCCTCTGCCCTTGATCCCTGAGCTTATCGACCAGGTGAAAGACGCTTGTGTGTACACCAAGTTAGATCTCCGAGGAGCTTATCACCTGGTGCGCATAAAAGAAGGCGACGAATGGAAGACTGCATTCCGCACCAAATTTGGGCTCTTCGAATATCAGGTGATGCCCTTCGGGTTGTGCAATGCACCTGCCGCCTTTCAGTACTTTATGAATGATGTTCTTCAGGAACTTATCGATATCTGTGTCATTTTTTACATTGACGACATCCTGGTGTACTCTTCTTCAGAATCTGATCACAGAAAACATGTTAGGGCAGTTCTTGAGAAATTGCGCCAGCACAGACTATTTGCAAAACTCGAAAAATGCATTTTTCATACCACAGAAGTTGAGTTTCTCGGATTCATCCTGACACCTCAAGGAGTCCGAATGGACTCGCGAAAGGTGGACGCCATCCTCAAATGGCCATCTCCTAGCTCGGTGAAGGGAGTTCAGAGCATGCTCGACTTTGCCAATTACTATCGAAGATTCATCCCGGAATTTTCCCGAACAGTCCAACCCATCACTGCTCTCCTAAAGAAAAACAAACGCTTCGAATGGACTCTTGAAGCCGAACAAGCCTTCCAGGACCTGAAAACCAAATTCACCTCTGCACCTGTACTGAAACACCCACACACAGATCTCCCGTACATAGTGGAAACCGATGCATCCAGTTCGGCCATGGGAGCTGTCCTGTCGCAAAGAGACCCACAAACTAACCAACTACACCCAGTGGCCTTTTGGTCCAGAAAATGTTCTCCTCCTGAAATCAACTACGCAATTACCGATAAAGAGTTACTGGCCATCAAATCTGCTTTCAAGGCTTGGCGTCACTACCTTCTCGGGGCAAGACACACCATTACCGTAATTACGGACCACAGAAACTTGCAGTATTTAAAGACGGCCAAAGCTCAATCTTCACGACAACTCCGATGGGCTCTATTCTTTGCGGAATTTGATTTTGTAATTACCTATCGCCCTGGCTGCAAGAATGGAAAAACGGACGCCTTATCCCGGATTGGCATGGAAGAACCTAATTCGAGCTTAGAATCTGTGCCCATCATACCTGAGCAAAGAATCTTAGGCTTAACTTCATTGCACACTATTGAGGACATCCAAACACAAGTAAAACAACTTCTAGACTCTTCAACCTTACTGGAATGGAGTCAGAAGGGTCCTCATTACACCGTTAAGGATGACTTACCCTACTTCCAGGAGCAGTTGTTTCTGCCAAGTAAAGAATTGCAAGAACTTGTTATTGCCCATCATCATGAATCTTTAATGGAAGGACATCCTGGTATCGCTAAAACGGAGGAAAAAATCAAACGTCACTTCTGGTGGCCTTCTTGGAGAAAAGACATAAAGTCTTTTGTTCTGTCTTGCGGAATTTGCGCCCAAAACAAGGCTCAAAAGAAAAGGCCAGCCGGCCTACTTCAACCCTTGGATATTCCACCGGCACCATGGCACACCCTGTCAATGGACTTTATAACCGACCTGCCTCCTTGTTCTGGTTACAACACAATCCTTGTAATTGTGGACCTATTCACCAAAATGGCCCACTTTATCCCTTTAAAGGGTTTGCCTTCTGCTTCCACCTTGGCCAAGGAATTCCTGGAGAATATAGTTCGCATACATGGTTTCCCTTCCATATTAGTCTCGGATCGTGGAAGTCAATTTATCTCCCATTTTTGGAAGAAGTGTAGCCAACTAGCACAAATAGATGTGCGGTTATCCACCAGCCACCACCCCCAGACCGACGGACAAACCGAGAGAACCAATCAGACTCTCGAGCAATATCTTTGGTGCATGTTACACCAATCCGAGTTTAATTGGAAAGACATCCTTTGGATCGCAGAATATGCATACAACAATTCAGTGCATTCTGGAACCGGACAAACCCCCTTTTATACTTTGTATGGTCACCATCCTCAGACCTCTGACCTAGATCCACCTCTGACCCTGGAAATGCCCGCAGTAAATCATCTGCATTCCACAATAACCCGAGCCTTCAAAGAAGCTGCAACTCATTTACAGCAAGCCAAGAAAAAGTATAAAGAAAACGCAGATTTGCACCGAAGTAAAACTCCTCCTTACCAAGTAGGAGACCAGGTATGGCTAGCAACTAAACATTTATCCCTCAAGGGCCCGCGAACCTTCAATCCCAGATTCATAGGACCTTATCCCATCAAGGCTATAATCAACCCTGTGGCCTTTAAACTGGATCTACCGTCCAACATGCGTATACATCCAGTTTTTCATGCATCACTTTTGAAGCACGTACAACCAGGAACCCGATTGTCCAAGCCTCCAGATCCAGTTCAAATTGAAGGGGAATTAGAATTCGAAGTTAAAGACATTTTAGACTCCAAGGTGGTAAAGTCGAAACTCTTCTATCTTGTTGACTGGAAGGGATATGGACCTCAGGAGAGATCGTGGGAGCCTAGTAACCATGTCCACGCACCTCGATTAGGACAAAGGTTTCACCGGAGATTTCTGAACAAGCCAAAACCCCCGGAGGGAAGAACCTTGGAAGGGGCCTTGAGGGGGGGTACTGTCATGATGCCTACCTCCAAGGAGCCAGGTCCGACCCAGCAACCCCAGAGGCAGGCATCATTTCCCCCAGGGGAGTGCCAGCGGGCCCAAGCTGGGGCCCTTTGGACGCAGTCCTGGCGCCTTAGGCGCCAGGCTCATGTTGGACCTCTGTCCTGGTGCCTTAGGTGCCAGGCTCATAAAGCTAGACATGTGTTCAAGTGTTTTAATGTGCACTTACCTGATGCAGACCATGCTGCCACATCCAGGCCCTCTTGAGGCCTGAATGGAACTACTTTACCTGTGGGATTACTTTCCACCCGGGTGTGGTCGGGGAAGGATACATACCTGATCGGAGGAAGGATACACACTTGGAACTTCTTCCAAAGCTATTTAAACCACACCCGATCAGCAACTCACGCTTTGCGTTGTTCTGCTCCTCGCAGCTGGACGCTCACCGTGTCAGCTCCTGCATCTGGACCTCAGCCACGCCTGTCAGTATCCTGGGTCACCTGCAAAGGGAGACAAAAGACCTTACCTGCTAAATCAGCACCACAGAGACATCACACCGACGATCCTGAAAAGGAAGACATCATTTTAAAAGCATTTCGCTACGATCGCTGCAGCGCTGCATTTCACTCACCTTTCCTGGACGCCACCATCTTCAGCAGCGATCATCCGGATCCACAGCCACTTCCCAGAGCCTAGAGAGAAAGACAAGAACAAGGTGAGAGAAGGAAGGGAATAGGAAAAGCTCAGTTTCCTTCTAAGTCTTACATGTTGGGTCATTCCCATTTCATTTCGGGTCTTGCCGCTTCCAGGCATCCGGACCCCGGCCCCTATGGGGAAAAAAGACAAAGACATTGAATGAGCGAATGCAAAGACATTACCCGAGCGCTCATCCAGAACTTACCTGTCATTTACTGGAACTGCACGTTTCACTTTGGGTCGGCGCCATATCTCCGGCATTCCGAACCCCGGCCCCTAAGGGGAAAAAGACAATGAACATTATTATTAAGCTTGGACTTCTGAACTTGCAACAGAACTTTTACAGAGCCTTACCTGAATAGTCAAGCTTACCTGAACTCCCATCAATCCTCAATCCAGTGAAGTAACTGGGTTTCAACGCGCCCCTGCATCAGAAGCAGGATGGAGAGCTCATCCTTCCTGACCCTAAGGTAAGACTTCACGGGGAATCGTGGAAGGGTATCGTGGAGGGTTGGAAGAGAGTGGGAGGCTTGAGCATAACTCAGTCAGTAGGTAATACTCCCTTTTCACGCACAGGGGAATATTCCTGCGAGCCGGAGAAGCCAGAGTAGAGGGGCCCTTCCTGTCCATCTTCAGAGTCCTGCGCTTCACCGTTGAAGAAGCATCAGCACTCGAAGCCAGACCTGCGCCTCCGTGGGAATCAGGTGAGCGTTACAGCTAGGGAGCGATGAGGTGTCTGATGGCTGAGGGTGTGTCGGGCGTGCCGGACGTGTGCGTGGCTGGGTGATAGTTGCTGCTTCAAAGGGCAGAATGTGGTACAGTATGAGGAGCGCCCTGAAGAGCATGGTGCACCTAGGGGGAGATGCGTCGCAACAATAGGCAGGTTCGATAATGCTAGGGCAGTGCAAAATCAACAGTAGGCAAGTTTGATTTTAGCTAAGGCGATACACAATCAACAGTAGGCAAGTTTACTTTGGCTAAGGCAGTACACCATCAGCAGTGGGCAGGTTGATTTTAACTAGAGCAACACATAATCGACAGTAGGCAAGTTTACTTTTAGCTAAGGCAGTGTGCAGGCAAGTAGGTGCAAATAGGCAATAGAGGTCACCTAGATTCAAAATCACAGAGGTAGCTAAAATACAGTGTGTAAAACAAGTATTATAGGGTATCAAAAGCATTTGGTAGCCAAACCAAGAAATGGGAAGAATACTATCGCTTTGTGGGAAACCTGGTTCAGTTACCTTAATGTAGACTAAGGCAATGCTTAGCACGGTACAGTAGGCAGTTAGCAGGCAGAAGCCACATAGGTAATCAATCAAACTGGGGGCACGGTAATATCTAAGTGCAATGCATAAACAGGAGATACCTAAATTCAATTTTTGCAGCGATGGCCAAAAAGGCATTGAATTCAAATGCATAACAAGGGCACATAAATATGAATTGCCTGTGAAGACTGGGCATGGTATGGTTGTCCACCTGGATGCAAGGCACACAGGCCCATCTAGGGTTGGGCACTGTTGCAAATGATAAGCAGCATTCAAGTCCAATACAGTGAATAGAGCACTGTGGCAGGTGCAGGGGAGGTGATGAAAGGAGCTATTTGAGTGGATAGGTATATAGAGGGTGCAGGGGCAACATGGAGTACTCACAGCCTCATGGGGTATGAGCAGGGGGTATGGCCCTGGGCTCTGGTCAGCTCGGGACAGTCTCTGGACAGTTGTTGGCCTTGCCCTCAGGGCCTTTCCAGTAAGGGCCGGCTTGCGCCTCCTGGCGACTGATGGGTGGAGAAGTAGGGTGGAAGAGCCAATCATCCGGCTTCTCAGGTCAGGTGAAGGAAGCACAGAGGAGGGGAGGCTTCAGAAGGCACGGGCGGCCATCTTGGAATGGATTCAGCCTCGTGTGCTGTAATGGTGGTCGAGTGGTTGAGGCTCAGTCAGAAGGACAGCCACAACTTTACAAAATTTGCAATGTGCAGCAAACGCAAGCGTTTGAATTGTAGTGCACAATCAAACCAAGATTCAATTTAAATGGTTACCGTGCCTAACGCGCTAAGAATAACACAGGGAGTCACAATTGCTAGGGCTAGGTGACATACCTTGGTGCAGTCCAGCACAAGGTGTAGCAGCAATGGGTCATTGCTCCATCAGTGGCTAGGAGCTCCTGCTCCAGCACGGACGATTTTCGATCTGCATCACTGATAACATCACATGTGCATTTACTTTTCATGAAAAGTCTGTACAAAGATTCTTATTATAATATTGACAAAAAAGTGTGTAGGATCATTGGAATAGATATCATGAGCTATTGTTAAACGGAATATCATATTGTACCTCCTTTATCGCATATATTGGCCTAAGCCAAGTCCCTCTGTGAAGAAATCCGCGTTGCAAGGTCCCGACCTTAGATCGACCTAGCCGCCATTTTATGTCCATCCGCCATTTTGATTTCCGTTTCAAAGTCACTCTGTGTTCTAAAATGGTGGACAGTGTTTTCCCGCATGTAACCTAGCCATCCTGACCTTCGTGCAAAGTATATGTCCAAACTACCCGTAGGCCAAATGTTAGGACCGTATAATGAGACCTTGTCCTACGTTTGACCTATAGATCGAGGATTACCTGCGCCAACAAGTCTGATCCGCGTACATAAATCAAATACAATGTTATTTGAAAACTAAACGTGAACACTTGTTGAACTACATTGTATAGGACATGTTCTAAGGCTTAATGTTAAATTCGAAGATACACTGTTGCCATTGTGACTTGTTGTACAACCTGGAAATAATCCACATGCATATAGTTGGATAAACTAGAGGTGAACTCGGCATGAACCCTAGACTGAGAATTATTAACTTGCAGAGGGGTTGGACATTATGATTGGAAACTGTATAAAAGATGCAAATGTTTAGACATCCAGTACCTCTCACTTCTCACACCGAAAGGGCTGGTATTCGCTGTGATGTACTGAGGGCCCGATAGCTATCTGATAGTTTGTTTCTTTGTAAACTGTACAGTTATTTGAATAAAGATCTGAGAATCTTTATAAGCCCGCGTTTGGTGTATTTTCCTTTTGGTGTACTCAGCCTCGATATTTTCTTTTGCTTTTACACTATGTAGTGCATTGATATAAATAGCATTATATTATGAAGTTTTATATGCTGTGAGTGGACCCTAAGTGAATTATTGTAAGAACATATTTGAAGTTTAAGTATAGTAAGCTACTCATGTAGAAACATAAGCATTGTGTACTGCATACATGATGGAGGTGCAATATTCATAATCTTCCCATGTTGAATAGTGAAATGATAAATGCTTTCTTATTAGAGTTTTGCGTACTGTGTAACATGTAATAAGTATCTAATAAAACCCACTTACTAAACCCACGTACTACATAAATTCATTATTACATACAAAACACAAAGACAGAACAACACATACAAATATGAGTATATAAAGGGAAAGTGAAGTACGCAAACAAATCAGCATGAGAACCAGAAAGTATTCATAACCTGACTGATTATCTTCATGCACAGAAATGATTGCTCTGCTTCAAAGCTACTACTTCCCTATTTATAACTATCACATATTGTGACTAGACCCTAAGGAATGTAGTGTAAGTGCAATGTGTACAAATATGAGCAAATCCAGGGAAAGTACAGTAATAAAAATGCAACAGAACTATAAGACAGTGTTGAAAACCTTACTAATCATCTTCATACATAGAAAGCATTGCTGTCTTTCAAGTCTGTGTTTTCCCTTTTGTATGTTTCATATGCTTTGAGTGGACCCTAAGTGAATAACTGTAAGAACATATTTGAAGTATAACTCTAATAAGTCTACAAATGTAGGACTTTGTACTATAGTATAGTGATTTTTTAGTTCCTGACTGTTACTGGCCTAGATATATCAGTAAAGGAAAAAAGAGTGAGCCAGACATATGATTTTATCAGTGATGTAATCAATGACATTTGTGATGTCATTTTTGTTGTCCTGGGTGTTAGTCTTAGCAGTGCACAGTGGTGGCGTGAGTTATGGTTGCTTAGCTTACCATAACTGGGGAATTTCAGGGGTTTTTCGGTTTTACTTGGAACCATAACGTCCCTTTAACAAAGTTTTTTTCACTGAATATATATATATATATATATATATATATATATATATATATATATATATATATATATATATATATATATATATATATATATATATATATATATATATGTATATATTCTGAGTGCAGCTATGGACTGTGGTTGGGAGCATACTTGATGCATCCCAATGGTAGGTACTAAAAGCACAGGAAAGAACCAACACCATTTTATTTTAATACAGTAGTAGAGGAAGCAGCAAGGTATGCACGGTGACAATTCTCTCTCTGTGGGTTACCTCCGAATTTACGTGAGGGAATATTTCCTCTGTTTGCTTAACCATTTTGCTTGATCTGGGGCAGTCAGGGGGTTTGGGCACATATACATATCCACTAGGTCATAAGAGCTCCAGTCAGGTCACACTGGTAGGAGGGTAAAGAATGTGCCGGGTGATTTCATTGTGTGTGCAGTTTGTTTAAATGGTGTGAATGGGAAGGATGTGTTGTATTCTACACTTCCCTGTTTGGGCAAACAGGCTCATGACATCATGGAAGACACAACTGCTAGCTGTATGAGTGTTCCATTGAAACAGAGAGGCCTGACAAGGGAATGATGGATGATCAGTATATACTTGTTGAGATGAATACAAATGTTTTCTGTAACCAATAAACAGCCTTACGTTGAAGTTACAAACTGTGAGTCATCACTTCCTCCATCATTGAATACAACATGTTGTTTGGTCATTTTCTCACCCCCTGATTGTCCATGATCATGCTAATCATCATGGGCATTCCCATGAACGGCCAGACATGTTTAGTGTATGAATATGGAATGGTATTTGCATTAGGGCAAACTTTGCCCTGATGCAAAAATGCATCACAAATGTATCTTTTTTTGCTCTGAGGCAATTTTTGTCCTGGCTCTTTTAAAATGCCAAACTGCACTTGTTGTGGTGCAATAGTTTCTAATGTGTCCCAGTGCTCTAGTGCTAATACCGTGCAACTTTGCACTTGCACCGGTGCAACGGTTCTGCAACCTGGCCCCTGGGTGCAGGGAGCACACATTTTCAAAGGGTATTTCACTATGAAATGCAAGAAATCGACATTAGTTTGATCCCTGTTTGCAAAGGGAACAACAGTGTTCAAGATGTGCTGTGTAACATGAAAACATGCATGACATCTCATCACCTGCACCAAAAAATGTTTTGAAAGTCTGATTTGCTATGCCTATCCACAAGAATGTTAGCTAAAGCAAATGTGGAACTGCACATGAGCATCTCTGATTTGCACTTGTTTCCTTGACCCGTTTCATAAAGTCGTACACTGGAGCCAATGTGGCGATACTTATGGCATTGTTGCTCGCGGGCATTAAAAAGATGTATGCAGGCGTCTCCACATTCTCTCCCGTCTAAAGCTTTGTGAATCAGATATATGTTAGCCGATGCACAGCTGCGATGCTAACATGCATCACCTCATTTGCACCAAAGATTGTGAATAAGGCCCTACACAAGTTCATGATGAAGAGCATAAAAATCCAACGAGTCAGAGTGATTCTCAAGTGGTCTCCTCACAACATCGTGGGGAGGTGTATATTTATGACCGGGCCTGGCATTGGAAATTAATAGAGCCTTCATATGTCAGTGATATCAAGTACTTAAAGAGCAAAAGGACATTTTAAGAGCAATTACATTAAAAGAGGTGCCTAATTGGTTAGCAATAATTAGAACAACGTGGATTTACAGCATGCAGAAAGAAGCAGATTTGACCTTTTTAAATTATGGAAATAAATGTACTAGAGATTTTCTCCGGGGAAATATGATTTGTATACCATTATAGATGCTTGCTAAACATCATTTGTCATTTTCACAAAATGTCTCACTGGATGAAATTTAATTATAATGAGGTTTAATTTATGTTGACACTGATGTAGTGTCATGTGTTTTTCTTTCTCTGTTGGTACCTGCCAGATTATAATAATTGATGATGAATGCCTGTGTAATTACCGTGGATTATAATTGGAACAAATATAAATCAGGCAAGTCATTATAATATTAATTGTCAGGTAGAGATTCTGGCTAGCACATTTCCTTGCAAAGAACACCGGACTTTCTAAAATGCCCTGTTTAGAAAAAGAAGTGCACTAGAGGAAAGTTTTCTTCAAACTCTAAAGCACAGAGAAAAAAAGCTCATGGATCTGCCACTTTATATAGACATTTTCAGAGCACACAAATGCTAATTATTAATACATTCACCATTAAGTTAGCTCTGCCGCACTCCCCTAATGGAAGCGTTTATTGTCTCATATATCTGATATATATGTTGGGGAGTAACTTGAGATTCAACATGTAAGGTACTGTTGCCCACATCAAAGAACAGTATAGCTCTGCACATCTTAATTCCGCATCTGAATATTTATCTATGGTCTTTCAAAAATCAAGGGTGGGTTGGCATAAATGTGACTCCCATATTAATTACGAAGGAGCCATTCAATCATGCCTGCAATCTAAGGACATATGTTGTTTAATTGAGACCAGCATCTGCACCTGCAAGTTATACAGCAATCTATGTTCGAGACATTTTAGCAATCAAGCAAGCCATGACAACATTGCAGGGCCCAGTCAATGAGATAAATCACGGTCTTAGTTTCACACCTGAATATTAATTATGGTCTTTGAAGGGCGGGATGGAATGGATGGGACTCCTAAATTCATTATAAAGGAACAATCAAATGCATACATGCATGTTTTGATTATTGCAGTACGAGCGACTGCACTTTCAAATTATACATGCAGTGTAAAATCAGCGTACCCCTTTTAAAGTACCCCCTTTTAAATACTTTCCCCTCATGAATAGTAGCAAAGGCCTAATCTCACCCTTGTTTCCTCATCCCAATCTCTTCATTAACCCAAGCTATAGCCTCACCTGAAGAAGTAAGGTAATGAATAGACAAACCATTTTAGTAGTTTTATTAATGGTAGTTTGTCATTTGTAGAGTGCCTTTATCCCATTGGTATGGCCTCAAAGCGCTTGTGGGTTGAACACCCTCAGGGGACCAAAGTCCCAGACATGGGCAAATTGTCAGAGAGATTAGAATGCATGTGTGTATTTGGCCAATAGGAATTAGGGTGGATGGCCGGTGCCCCAGATAGCTACCCATGTCAATCAGGCATGTGGATGGGTGCTGAGAGGTGGTCAGGAGAGTGTGTGAGTGCAGGATACTCGTTATGTGTCTAGCTAGACTGATTTTCTTTTTGTGGGATTTAGCTGGATTCTGATGGCAGTGGTGTTGTGCATTGTGTTTAAGTCAGGTATATGGAGGCGAATAGGTGCGGGTGGGTGGTTGTGCCAGCGGCTAAAAACCAACAAAGTGGTGTGAAATACAAACCCTAGTCCCCGAGTTGGTTCTTTGTTTTCGATATGGACATCTAGTCTGTTCATCTCATCTGCTCAGAGTGATACTTTACCTTGCCCTGGAGATATCCTGCGAGGCAAAGTGTCATGGCCTAAGTGTCGGGGGTAAGGAGAAGAGAGGAAAGACTGGGATGGGGGATGGAGGGGAGGTGTGTTAGAATATTATGCAGCATTATTGCATAATCTAGACAATGGAATAGATAAAATACAGAGAAAATAATAAGGGCACCCTTAACCAGAATTTGGCAGAACATATAATTATTCCAAAGATAAACAGAGTTTGGAAAATGTAAGATTTTAGATAATTAAGTGGTTTATTTGAATTGTCCCTATGGAGTTTATGGTAACAATCTGTTTAGAATATTTCCACTGTAAATGCATATTGGTTTTGTTGTGACATGAAGACAACAAGATTAAGGTAGTGTTTACCCGAATGTATGTGCTCATGATACCTTTTAGCACAGAAGTCCATTAGCACTTAACACAACAAATAGCGTTTAGAGAACACCTATTGGGGCTTGAAGGTTATTCCCCAAGGAATATTTGAGAAACATAGTGGTAGATGCTGCATTTATAAGGAGATTGGGCCAATCATTTGGTCACAAATTGGAGGAAAGAAATTTCTACAGACTAGTGTTTGAGTTCTATCTTTGGAGGATTATACTATGCTTATTGCTATTTGCCTGCATTCCCCATGAAAGATAAGCAAAGTATCAACAATGACAATGGTTCACTGAGGCCCAGCAATGTGTATAGAATATGTCTGACGAGTATGCTTCATGTCATCTCACAGACAAGTTGCATGTACAAATTAGACATGGTAAAATGGTTTAATGAAGGAGAGTTTAGCATGCATGACACATATTTGGCAAATATCCACTGACTAGATGTGCAAAGGATTGGAAGATCACAATTGATGATCAGGACACACATATGGGTATGTGGGTAATGTAATGTGTCCAATGGAGTATGGAACATTTCTAACAAAAAAATGTAAATTTTGGATACAGCCTCTTTTCCTTTGCACTTGGTGAACACGGCAAGAAGATCTAGGCCACATGACCTACGTCGCACCTACCTGTCAATCACTGCTAATCTTTTGATGCCTTTTTTCCCTACTTAAGCTAACTTTTTCTCTGCAGTTGGTGAGCAAGTGGAAGTAGATATATGTAACGTTACATATGCCCTATCCATATGTTTAGCCCTCCCTGTCCTTTCTGTTCTGAATACTAAGATCAAGGGCATCCAAAGTGAAGGGCAGACAAAGAAAAATATCATTGCTGTTTGGACCTGTTTAGACTGGGAGGGCCCAGGACCAGAATCCCTGCCCCTCTTAACATTAAGTAAACTCCCTGAATATGTATTTGACCTCTCTCTCCCAACAGCCATTCCTACCATGAACATTTATCACCAACCACACCACTCACCAGCAACATCATGGACACTGCATCACAGCAACATCACCCTATCACCATTGTTAGGCAAGATTGTATGTAGTAACCCTGTGGGAGACTACACCAGCCTTGTCCTCTTGGCGATAGGTAATACAACCTTTGGTATAAATCTGTACTGCACAAGTTGGTAGAGTGACTGGAAAGCCAGGCTTATCTCAAGAGGGGTCAATGCGAGCTGTATGGTTGCGCCATCGAGTTTCACAGTGGCAAGTCTCCAAATAACACTTATACTTACAGTTTCTTGATTCAATAATTGTTC
The DNA here is from genome assembly GCF_040938575.1 of Ambystoma mexicanum. Classification (NCBI taxonomy): domain Eukaryota; kingdom Metazoa; phylum Chordata; class Amphibia; order Caudata; family Ambystomatidae; genus Ambystoma; species Ambystoma mexicanum. The sequence continues at coordinate 1,367,863,063 of NC_090931.1, forward strand.
ATGAATTTAACAGTCAGTTTTAAAATAAGCCTTCTTTAGAAAGGAGCAATTGGCAACAATAAAAATACACTTCAAAATACAATTCTTCAGTTCAATAAAGAAAGGAGATACCCCTTTGGGATGACACACAGATTGTCCTACACCCTGTGGTGACTTCAATAGTTAGGAGAAATTAATATCACATTTCACACTTAAATGTTAATGCTGAAGTTATGGCAAAAATGCAAAGGTTAGGGAACGAAACACTGGTTAGCACGTTTATCAAACAGTTAAGCACTTTTGACCCCACCCCCCAATGCAGTGTAGATTAGCTCTTTCCCAGCTATACAAGTAAGGTATGTATGACTTTTTGGAGGGATGTTTACACACAATGTTAGAGGTTAGAAGAGTTCAGGGAGCCTGGCCAGCCAATGTCACTTGAGCAAAGTCTAGAGGAGTTGAGGCACTTCTGAAAGGTAAATACACATCTTGCAGAATGTTATAAGAGAGTTTTGTTGAACATTACATCACTGTTGGGCCACACACTGGAAGACTTGTGATGGACAAAACTGCAAGCAACTCTGCAAAGGGCAGCCAATAAAAGTCTCAAATGAGAACAAGCAAGCTACACAACAAGAAATAGGTACCCCTTAGTTCACAGTACCTTAGGTCTGAAGAAATGGTTCCAGCTGGCTTGTGTTCCTGTTGTAGTTCCCGCAGATCATGGTGTTCCTGGGCCTCAGTCGTGGGGACAAGAGGGAGGACATCTGTGCACTCCTGCACTATGATTCAAAGGTCGGTGGCAGCAATGAGCAAAGTTCAGATCAGTAGCACTTTGCAGTTTCAGCTTCTCGTGAATAGCACCAGCGTGGTTCTTGGAAAACTTGCTGGCTTTCAGGCTTTCCTTGCTTCTGGGGTCCAGCACTCTGTTGAGGTGGTCAGGCTTAGTGAGTCCTGTGCCCTGGCTCTCTGTTCCTGCAGCAGTAATGGAAGTACAGCCAGCAGAGAGAGGATTTCCAGTCCAGTTCGTCTTGGGGTTGATTGGTCCCACCAACCCAAGGGGAGAAGTCATCCTTTACAGGGCTTCTCTAGTCGAGGTTTGGCACTGCAGCAGGGCTTCACCAGGCAAACCAACGGTCCAGGAGTTGCAGCAAGCATCTCATCCAAGTTCTTATTCGGATTCCTTCGTCCAGTGGTCGACTCTGCCTACCTTGCAAAAGACCTCACCTTTTATGCAAGTAGTTCCCATTCATTCTCAGCCTAGCTGTCACTCATACAGCAAGGTTGCTGTCCTCCAAGGACAGCCAGCCAGTCAATCCCCTGTGGGTGCATTCCTGTAATCAAGGTGACTAAGCACAGGGTGTTTTGGGCACCTCCCTTGCTTCCTGCCCTGACAGACACACTGGAGCCAGAGGCTGGCTTCACCAGTGAATCCTGCTAAAGACAAAATGAACAAAGTGATCAAACCTGGTTTGCCGCACAGAGTAAATCTCAAGAAGGACCTTTACAACAGGAAATGGTGAAAAAAGAAGACCAGAGCCATTTTGACAAAATGGGCACCCCTGGGTGCAATACTGCAGCTGAGGATTCAGTCTGCGGTAAAAACACACAATGGTAGGAAAAAGTAAACCACTGCCACCCGCCATTAATTGTAGAAAGGGTAACATAAAAAGGTTAGATCAGAAAGTAGACAATGGGGATACTAAGGAACCCCTCCAGCACTCTATGGAAGATAGTGTGTGCTGGGTCTACAAAGTTGCAAAAGTTAAGTAAAGTCAATTTCACTTAACTGCTCTTGGAAACAGTAGTTTAACCAATATAAGGTATTTAAACATTTGGGAAATCTAAAGGACTTCCCTGTGCAACTGCACAGAAGGTGCTGTTTGTCAGAATGTAAAAAGATGATGCCTATGGAGTTTGTCAGATTACAAAACCAAAAGAAACACAGTGTTCAAATCAAATAAAAATGCATGAGCGAGTGGGAGAAAGGTCACACTCTCATCAGGATAAACATTATAAGTATAAAGTGCAGCAAAAGAGCTTGGGGTCTCTAAGGTAGATGGGAATTAGCACATTTCTGAGAATTCTCCCTATTAACCATACACCCCCTCATCACTCCATCACACATTACACAACATCTGATGCTCACCAATTTCAGCTCAGCTATCAACTTTGCAGCTGACATGGACAAACTCATCAACACACTAGATCTGGATGCCATCTTCATTACTGAGACCTGAATGACATTCACCTCCACCCATATCCTCAACCCCAATGCCTACAGAATTCTACAACAACCTGTCCAAAAAAGATTGACCAAGAACTTGCCATCATGCACAAGGCATCATGGACATGGACCAAACTGGACGTCGCCAGTGTTGACTCCTTAAAAATCTGTCCCGCAACTTCCTGTTCTTCAGAACTGACACAGTCACATTTAATGTCATCTACAAACACTCATGCCCAGCAACTTCTTCATCGAATACTTCACCACCATGTTTCTCATGCATGCCAACAACATATTCCTCAGCGACTTTAACATGCCTGGCAACCCAGCAACATAGTCAATGAAGGAAGATCACCACTACAGGGACGCCATTTCCCCAAAATGCCTGGGGTAGCGGAAAAAACATCACACAAATCTTGACCGTTAATGACATCACAGGAAATTATGTTATTTGACCCCACCCCAAATTAACATCATCGGATGTGATGGAACACAACCTTTCACCCCTTGACAAAACAGTAAGTGACATCACATAGCTTTGTTTCCAAGTACAATACGAAACATATGGTTAGGATATCACTATTATGTGACATCCTGCCTGCTTTGCCTGTTATCACCACTAGAGGGAGCTGTTGCCTTACACATACAACATATAAGACTTCAAGTTCATCTTCCAAGCAAACAAAATGTGTATTTCACCAATATCACCAGCAGAGGAAGCTGTTGCCTGAGAACATACATACATTTTTTTTAAAAAAACATATAAACAGAAATGATGGTAGCCCTAAAAGGAAAATCTTTTTGGGCGCTAATAAATAGACTCAAACATTGAAGCAGCCTGTACAGATTTTTACTCAAAACTTTAGAACATCCTGAACAGGAGAAGCAATCTGAAGTTAAGACCTTGGTGCAATGGTTTTTGCCATATGATCAAAAGGACCCGATCAGGATGATACAACATCTTAACCCCTCCAGAGTGCAGGGTCCGGATGGGATCACCAATCAACTAATGAAAGAAAATCCAGAGCTCTGGGTAAGGTCTGTGACACGGTAATCCACGATATCTTAAATGAAAAGTGGACTCCAAGGTCTTGGAAGACAGCCCACATCATTGCTATATTCAAAACGGGCTCAAGTTCGAAGCCCACAAAGTACAGGCCCATAGCCCTCCTGGACGTTATGGGTAATCTGTATGCTTCATTATTATTGAAAAGGATGACTCAATGGTTGGAAAATCAAGGGTCTTCAGGACAAATTCCAAGCTCGATTTGTAAAAGGATTAGGCACGACTGCTACAGCTTTCATAATCTCCCTCCTTAAAACCAAAATGATCACATCAAATAAGAAATTACATCTGGCATTTGTGGATTTCACTAAAGCTTTTGACAGTCTCAATAGACCACGACTTCAGAATAAATCGGCGGAGAAAGACTGTCCGGCTGATTTATGTGAACAAATAAAGGGCCTCTATTCGAACACTTCCCTCAGAGTTCAGCTCAATACGGCGGGTCTCTTGAGTGGGAAAATCCAAACCAGGAGAGGCGTAAACAGGTTTGTGCTTTGGTGCCAGCTCTATATAATTTCTATATTTCAGATCTAGTAGACCATATGGCTTCAATTCGATGTTTTCCGCTGAGCTTGGGAACAATGAAAATATCCTATTTCCTGTAAACGGACAACCTTGTCCTTTTGGACTTGACTGAGATTGGTCTACGACAGCAACTAGAGGGCCTTCAAAGATATGCAGAGATAAACAATCTAGAAATAAACACACAAAAAACGAAAATGCAGGGAAGGCAAAAGAGAAAATTCAAATGGTATTTGAATAAAGTTGAGATAGAAAAAGTAGTATCATTTAGATAACTGGAAATTACAATCTCCAACAGCATTGTGGAAATTAAAGCAGCCAATTCATTGAGACACAAGGCCAGGACATTGGCGAGCCAGGCACTGATCCTGAAAAGGACATTCTGCAAATGTTCACTCTCTCCAATCAGTTTTATAAAACAAAGGTTATTCCAACTTTAACCTGTGGATCGTAAACATTCCTTGACATGCCGGATAAATGGTGGCCCCTATTGCAAGGTATATTCTGGAAAAGAGTTTTGGGGCTGCTCTGCTGAACACTGATCCAGCTGATAAGGAAAGAATTAGGCATGTGCTCACTGATGATGGCAGTACCATGGAAGAAACTGTCTGACTGCTCCAATGATCATAGGAATCCATCAGGAACTCTTACATGGATCCAATCCTGTGATTACTACGTGGGAAAAGAAATGTGTTGCAATAATGGAGGCCTTGGAAAGCCAACTGCCCAACTTATCTCCCACTATTAAGAAAAAATTACTGCAGCTAAATTGGACGAAGACCATAGAAGAAGCAGCCCATTTAAAACTTAATCATGATCTTGCAGCTGAAACAAGAAAAAGGGGCACAGTACATCCTTACTTAACAAGATGCCCAGACCCAGGAAATCGAAGATCCTTCATGAGAATTTGTTTTACCTTATGTAATACTGGGGAAATTATTGCGGTGCATGATTCTACTAACTCTAAGAGTTCCTACTGCAAATTCTGTAATAAGGAGGACAGAAAATAAACACTCAAGCATCTTTTCACACTGTGCCCCTATTTTTCAGAACAAAGGACTTGCGTCTTTGGGTGCTTTCTAAGGAACTACACCTCAATAACACATGCTAAAATGTTCAAACATCTCACTCACTCTATGGTTGACTTTTATAGATCAGTTTTAGAAAAGGAGCTTGCAATAAAAAGCAAGGAAGATACCCTCGGAAACCAAGGTTTGCCAGGATTATGATGTAATGTCTGGGGTCCTCCCCTGATGATCCTTAACAGACAATATTGATATGCTGGGATAAGCTGTATGTGACTTAACTGACTATATTGGAACACTGTGGATAAGCTGTATTTGCTAAACATTTTACTGTAAACTATAAAGCAATAATAAAAAATACAAAAATAGTTAAAAAAAAGAAATTCATTTGATGAAGAACTATGTCTCTAACAAAATAAATTACTTTTTTTCAATGTATTTAGGTATTATGTAATTATTCATTGTAATATTTCCTGGTATGTATTATTTGATCAATAATATTCTTCATGTACATTTTAAACTTTATTTGACTTCAATTTACCTCATTTTATGATCCCACGTCTACTTCGAATCAAGCTGCACGTGAATTGTATTACCCTGATATCCCTCAACATCATATATTTCAGTACTAAACTCATAGGTGGAATTCAAGACAATGAGGAGCAGCTACAACAATTGCCTGTATGTACTATGTTGAGCTTCCACAGACTCTGTGCTTTTTTTTTAGGTTACTACTCCACGGTAAAGGAGCAAGAGCTTTACTATTTTTTTTCTATTAACATAAATTACGTTAAAATAGACACATACTATATTTGCACTATGAAATTGTTTTCCTTTACGCACGTTAGACCGTCTCCACAGGCTTTTCACTCTTTATTTATACTGTAAAAGTGGTATGCATTTTTGTTTGAATAAACTTGAAAATGAAAAAAACGTGCTATATGGTGTTTATATCTGTCAGGCAAGGCCAATTGGCTAGCTTTCCCAAACTGTACTGACCCAGTCAGCATTTCCATTGTTATTGCATCAGTATCTCACCTCCTCCTTGCCCTTCACAAAAGGGCTCAGAGCAACTGGCAGTCAATATTATGGGTGACTGCGAGCAACATGATTCTCATGAGCTAACCTTTGTGCAGCACAGTGCTGGCAGTATTCTGGTGTATGGTCCTGTACTGTACTGTGCAATATATCTGTGTATGGGAAATGCAATGTCCTTTTGTATTTTTACATGTTACTTAATACTTGAGAAAAATTAAATTCGATTTGCTGTACTTTTAGGAACCTGTGCAATATAATGGACTCTCTGATTTTCGAAGTTTACCAAAGAACAGTGTTCCTACCAACATCGCTGCTGCCCTATCATCATATGTTATGTATCATGCTCAGAAGACGGTAGGTTTTAAATGCCAGAGATTAGCCAGAATGTTCAGTTGCCCTGAGAGATTAAATTGGGTTTGGTGGTAGAATCTTAACTTGTTTCTCTGCTTTATTTATTTGAAGTATTTATCTCCAGTAGAACACGTGTGTGTTTTTGAAGAAGTTGTAGCATCCTGGTGCATTGACGGTGGTGGGCCATAAGGGTAGTTTCTAAGATATCCAAAGGCATAGAAGGGGGCTGCACTAGGCCCTATGGCAACTGTTAATTTAACCATGCAGGAACTGTATCTCAAATGGTTCTAGAAACACACATGTCTCGCTGAAGGGAAATGTTGTGTGTGCATCGATGTCCTGGATGGACTCTGAGCCAGGGGGTCATGTCCTGATGGCAAGTAGTAGGTGAGTTATGTTAGATCAACCACCAGGAAGTACATGCCATGCTAAAGATGTCTGTATATCATCTATATATCCCCCCTCCATATTTTGTAATCTGTCACACAGTTTTAAATTGTAAAAGGACTGTTCTCATAGCAAAATATGTTCTTTCATGCACATGCCTTATTTTTGCCTCTATGAGCTGCTGACTTGCAGGCCACAAAAAGAAGCAAAATGTCCACTAGATGGTTGACATGACTACCATAGCTCTATGCAATCAGCCTGGTGATAATGAGTGGGGAGCGAGGGGTGGGGATCTCACAGTGAGCAGTGATTTTTAAAGAAGCTGCTGCACGGTCAGCTCAGAGGAAGTGGGGTACAAAGAGAAGGATAATATCTCACGCTACCATTTGTTTACGAATCTAGGACTATCATCAGTTGACCAAAATAAATAGATACATTGGGATTGTGCATAAAAGCAATACTGTATGATTTGATTGACGGATTTGTTTTGAGTTAGTTATCTGTTGTAACCAACCAAGCAAAATGAATTTCCTCTGAGTGCTTAACAGAAGTGGAAGCTTAGACAAATTGGTGCATCTTAAGTTCCATCCTAAAAGTGGTTAGACTGTTCAAAAGACACCTTTGCCCGAGAAGAGAATTCCAGATCTGAGGGCTGTGAATGGAGACACCCTTCCTCCTCTGGTTCAACGTTTGAAAGCAGGGACACCAAGAAGATGATGCTACAGAACCTTAATCTACGAGATAGAGGACTTACTTTCTTGGACACAATGCCTGGGGCTAAATCACGAAGGCATTTATTAAAGACTAAGCAGCAGATCTTAAATACCATGTAGTTCCTGCTGAAAGATTGAGACAACATGAAATCTCTTCAGACCAAAAGGAAGTTGCACTGAAGCATTTCTAAGGTGAGCTACAAAACATGGGGACTCGCCCACAGACAGGTTATTTTAATAGACCAAGGAAGATTACAGGAGCACAAGATGCAGGCCACTGTGGGTGTTTAGGGAGGAATGAATGGGTCCTGTAGACGTCTTAACTGTTCATCCGACCTGGGCATTTTCACATTAGCCTGCAGCCTAAAAGACCCCCACATTTCAGATGTTTTGTTGGTGTGGATAAGCAGCTATCATGTTCAAGAGAAGTGTAGGTTCTAGCAAAAAGACCTCCAATGTGGGTGCATTGAGCTTCAAACCACGTTTACACGCCCGTGGCTGAACAATTTGAAAGCAGGCCGAAAATTCAGAAATACCCCATGAAAGGCCGGAGCCTCTTAGTATCTCCTAGCAGAAATGGCACTTCAGTATGTTAGTCGAGTTCTCCTTGACTATGGGTCCCCAGCCAAACTCAGCAGTTCACTTTTTATAAAACTGTATACACATTTAGCATAACTGAGACCTGCTTTTATATCTGTAGGAAGAACATTTACAATAAAAAAGAACACTTTTGCCAGAAAAAAAAGATAGCAGTTTCAACACGAACGGGGGCAGCGTTAAATGTCAGTTCCTGGTGCTCGGACATGATAAAAAAAAGATGATGGTCTAGAAAGAAAATCTACTTATTTTGTTTATTCCATATATTCTATTCACTCCGTTCTGTCTTCACGGTTTGATACTTGGCTCTCAACGTCAGATAATCTTCATGGAAGGATGTGTTTTAATTAGCTATGATCCCATGCACTTTAGCCTGAAAATCTGCATCCCAGTTATTCATTTAAACAATAGATAACTAAAACGCAAAAGATTATTTGCAGTATTCAACACAGTTCGATATAAAAACAAAAACAAAAACATGATTCAGGCAAGTCCTATTTCTAAATTAATAAATACAAATCATTAATACAAACTAATTATGCACGCTGGTGTCTACTGTGAACTGTAAAGAATAACATTGTTCGTGAATATCGAATCTTGGTTCCCAGTTGAAAGAAGGGCTCACCAAATTGATTGCAGGATTAACTAGGATATATCGCTGGTTCTCAGTTGATTAAGTGGCTTAAAAAAGCCAACACTCTAACCTTGCATCAACCAATGTCAAGGCGAATTGTGTAGGCCTAAATTCATTTGTGTTTGACAACGGTGTGGTCCTGTGTGCTCTGGCTAAGGCATGCAGGTGCACACACTTTGGCCTTGTTGAATGATAAGGAGACAGATACAAGCCAAATGGCAGACGGAATCTGTGTTAGTGTATAAGAGATGCGTTTGTGAGATGGCCATTTCGGTCGACAGGAAAGAGTCCTATCTACATGTCACTCTAACGTACAGTATTTCTACAGTGTCAGCTTGGTTTGACTAAAAAGTGTTTTTGTTTTCCTTGTCAGAATAGTGGCCTCCCGCAGGTTCTCAACAAACATAACAGAATCTCAGGGTCCTAATGCCCTGCTGTTTCTTGGCTTAACTCAGTCCCTTTAATAGGATGTCAAGCCATTTCCTGTCTCACAGTATTGACACGGGCATAGAACTCCTAGCTACACGTTTGCACACATGAACTATGAGTGCAATGTACCATTGGATCTGTGTGATTTATCCGCGGCTGATTTTCCCACGACGAAAATGTTTGCATGGGAAATATATGCATTACAAAATGTTCGTACATTTACCATGCAAACATTTCCATTACAAATCACACAGATTTCCTCAGTCACACCCTCCTCAAACCCTCACTCACACACCTACCACACCCCCACCTCCTGCTTACCTTTCCTTTAGACGCGCTGTGTACCTGCAGCGCTGGTTCAATTTCACTTCTGTGATCGGGAACTGGCGCTGCAGGGAGCTTTTTTTATTTATTTGTTTTACTTTTGCTCAGGTAAACTGTGGGGGTGTCCCGAGTGGATCTAGGTCACCTGGCCTAAGGGCCGCCCTCCTGGTGTCTTCCAGGTTGCCACTCTTTTTCCTCATTAGCAAGCCTCGCCCACTTGGTGCCTTCCCGGTTGCAGCTCTTTTTCCCTACTTAAGGAACCCTCCAGCCTCTTTTCCTTTGCAGGTGGGGAGCAGGTGCAAATGGATCTAGGTCACCTGGCCCAAGCCCCACCCACCTGGCACCTACCAGGTTGCTGCTCTTTTTCCCCACTTAGCAAGCCCCGCTCACCTGGTGCCTTCCTGGTTGTCACTCTTTTTCCCTACTTAAGCAGCCCTCCAGCCTCTTTTCCTTTGCAAATGGGGAGCAGGGTCAAGTGGATCTAGGTCACCTGGCCTAAGCCCCGCCCACCTGTTGCCTTCCTGGTTGCCGCTCTTTTTCCCTACTTAAGGAGCCCTCCAGCCGTTTTCCTTTGCAGTTGGGGAGCAGGTGCAAGTGGATCTAGGTCACCTGGCCTAAGCCCCACCCACCTGATGCATACCAGGTTGCCGCTCTTTTTCCCCACTTAGCAAGCCCCGCTCACCTGGTACCTTCCTGGTTGCCGCTCTTTTTCCCTACTTAAGGAGCCCTCCAGCCTCTTTTCCTTTGCTGATGGGGAGCAGGTTCAAGTGAATCTAGGTCACCTGGCCTAGGCACTAACCACCTTCTTAGCCCTGCCTCTTCCTTTCTGCTCTTAACTCTTAGATCAAGGGCAACTCTCGCCCGGGAATCTGAAGCGAAGGGCACACGAAGAAAAAGGCAATTCCTGTTTGGACCAGGAGGACCCAGGGCTCGACCCCCTGCTCAGATAGCAGGTAAACATGCACTAACATGTGTTTACTCCCTCTGTCCCAAAGGCCATCCCCACCCCTCTGGTCCCCCTGTGATGTTCCTTTGTGACCCCCCTCCCTTCTCGCACACAGGTGTTGCCTGTTCTGCTTGATTCTTCTACCCTGCTCCTGCTCCCCATCCCCCGCCTCCAGCCTACTTCTGCAGGAGTCTGTCCTGATACATTCTGGTTTCACCATCACCGTCTTGTGGCCAATGCTGGATTTGACTTTTATGGCTTAATTGATTGACGGTGCGTCACCCTTTCTCAACTCTCATGCTGAACTTCCTTTGCATCTTGTACTCATGGTGGCCCTGAATCATGCTGTACCCATCTTCATCCTGTATCCTGGCTTGCACCATTATGTGTTACTACTGATTTCTGCAATTGTACTCGCTCTCCCCTCTTGCTTCTCCACTCTTTTGACTGCTTACTTTCTGTTCTCTCCTCCTCTCCCTTATCCTATCTCCTCCCCTCCTCCCCTTACTTTCTTCTGTGCACTTACTCTATCAGAATTGACCCTGGACCTAGTATGATAGCAACCTTGTCTCTCTCCTACCCCTCCCCTTACTTGTTTTTTTTCCTCACTCCCCCCTCCAGCACTGAAATGTCATCAGGCCTAGTACAATAGTTGCTTGTTTTGTTTCTCCCCTCCCTTTCTGCACCCTTCTCCCTCACCTTTTGTCTTTCTCCAGTTCTACCAGAAATGTCATCAGGTCTAGTACGGTAGTCGCCTGTCTGTTTTCATTTCCTTCCCACACTACCCCTCCCATCCTTATCTATGTCATAGCTCTTGAAATGTCATCAGGTCGAGTACCATAGTTAATTTCACATCCTTACTGTTCATGTCCTGTAAGAATGTCATTATATTTCCCTTGTTCCCTCCCTTGCCTTGAAGTGCTTTCAAACACATTGTGTATAGTGTTAATGACTCCAATCAAGCAGTCCCACTAAGTCAGTGACTTGTCTGGGATTGCTCAAGGGAAGCCCCTATTTATATATTTTTATGTCCAGTTTGTGTACTCTGGATGACAACCCTTATATAACACCCCTCTCTTAGAATCCCCCTGACCCCACTGAGCCAAGAAGTAAGTTTGTTTTGCAAATTTAAAAGGTTTATTTGAGAATCAAACAATATATATATATATCACACTTTTATAATAAATTAATAATTGATATCACACTTAGACATATAACAGTGAGTGATCAACAATGGATGATGTGATACTAGCACACTGGGTAATTACTTAGGAGTAGTATAGAGGATAAGGTAGCTGAGAATGCGTTATATGGTACAAGGAAATGCAAGGTGGAAAAAAAGCAACACAGGAATAAACTTGATATGATTTCAGCAAAACATAATATAATCACTTTTTCTTTGACAATGCACCCCCCCTATATGCAATGTAAGGAGGTGGAAGTTACACACACAGGGCCTCATTACGACCCAGGCGTTAAGGGTTAACGCCGTCGTTAACCCTTAACGCCTGATTCGGATTTTAACGCCTGCTTTCAGCAGGCGTTAAAATCCATGGCGGTAACCTACCATGGTGCTAATTACGCCGCCGTAATTTACGGCGGCGTAATTAGCGCCTTCCCCACTCCCATTATGCCCTATGGGGCAAAATGGGAATGGGGAAGGGAAAATGGGAAAATGGGGATTTACCGCCCCGCCAAGGTTGGAATGGGGCGGTAAATCCGCCAACCACCATGGCGTAAACGTAGTTTACGCCATGGTGGTAAAGTTGGTGCAATTAGCGCCAGGGTCGTAATGAGGCCCCCAGTCTTTAGGAATACAATCACAGTACAATACGAATTCAGTTCCCCCCTAGCAAGCTTAGATCAACAGGGATGATTTTAAACACAGGCAAAGTACTTTAAAGGTGGGATGCAAAGAAGGGAAAAATATGCTAAAAATTATTTTAATTCCCTCTAGAGGTTCAGGGTGAGTGATAGCTACTTTAAATTAGTTCAGAATCACTTTAGCAATGCTCTATGAATGATTGTCAGGTTGCAAACGAATTTCAGCAAAGGAAAGCAAGACGCTGCTATTTTGACAAGTGAAGAAATTGAGCCAAATCGCAAATCGCGGCAATCTTTCCGAGTGCGTCTAGTGCGATTACGGAAACACTATAATGAATGAAATCTTAGCTTTAAGATGAAAGTTCAATTTCGTTCCTAGGACCAACGGTTCAAGAGATACGGACAGTTTAGTGGAGGTAGATTTTCAGAATTGAAATTACAGTTACAGAATGACAGATGCGCTTTGGAAGGTTTTGAATCAACAGGATGGACACGATTTCTGATGATGCAGTTCTAATAGATTAAAATAGTTTGAATTAGATTATTTTAAACTAAGAGATTGGGTTTTTGCACAGTCCTAACGATACTCACTCCTAATTTTGGAAGGACTGGGCCTCATTATGGATATGGTCAACAGGTTGGACTGGACTTCTGGCGGGTGGTTCTGAAGTCACAGCGATCTGGGTCAGCTCTGCTCTCTGGGTCTGTCAGGCACCGGTTCTGCTCACAGCGGTCTGGTCTGTGGTTCTGGATTCAGCACTGCTTTGTGGGTCTCTGGTTCTGTTCTGGATACACGGGATTCTTAGCAAGCAGCAAACCGCACAGCCCGGTGGTTTTATTCTGATGTGCCCCTTAGAGATATGTGGTAATCAGTTTGAAAACTTGTAAGGCCAGCTGAGAATACTTTAGCTTGCAGTAGGCCTTCTTGGTTCAAAGTTCTGTAGTCTATCTGGAGTCTGGAGTCTCTGGATGTGAAGTCTGAAGTCTGGATGTGAAGTCGTCTGCCAAAATGCTCTGCAGAAATGGAAATTGAATGTGCCTGTCTGGCTTCCAGTGGCTCTTTTTATGTGTTTTGAAAATGGGTGGGTCGGCCAATTCTGCATGCCCAACCCTCTCAAGATTTGATAGGCCAAAGGATTCTTTGGTCCCTGATTTGAGAAAGGATAGTGTGTCAGAGTGATGTCAGCCATTTACGATCTATTGAAGAAACGCCCCTTTGCTTTTACCTTAGAAATCATTTTTCATCACTGCACATATCTCCCAGATACACAGTTGTTTGACATTATATGTACATATTACAGATTACTTAATGTACATTCTGGCCCAACTCTGATTTTCCGGTGGCTGCTTGCATTAAAAAATGACAACTTATTTTCATTTTTAGTTGATTTACCAAAAATGGCACACATGTACACCGCCTTTCTACCCATATTCCAGTAAATTTTCATTTTTCTAGCGTGAACCCCGTGTCTGCAATCTCCATAATTCATGGGGTTTTGCCTCAGACCATCGTACGGAATTGAGTTTGGACTCAAATTGTAGGTACAATACATTTTAAGGATCTCCAAATTGTACATTCCTGTCTTCTGGTTACAATTAGTTATCAGTGTTTTTATAAAACATATATTTGCCTTCAATTCAATTCACAAAAAGTGTCTGGCCCGCCCCTAGGAATTGGGTGAGTCAGGGATCACATGTCTCTTCTTCCAGGCAGAGCTATGTTTACAGTCCACACCCAAATTAACATACCCCATTCAATTGCAAGAGTCTGTTGTGTCGGCTGAGGTCAGCAGGCCAGGGGGCCACTCTGCATTTGGTTAGCATGTCCATGAGATCTCCTGGCTTTTTGTGTGTAGTTCTGAGGTGAGAAGGTTTCCCAGCCTCTTGCAATGTTAATTGAATCAGCCTGTCTTCAGGGAACAGCAGGTGTTTACATTTTTAATTAACCAAAAAGGCTTTGAAGTTTCCAGCTGTCTCAGGAGGCTGGCAACTCCTGAAGTACAGTTCTACTGTCAGAGTTTAGACCGCTAGCACCAGCTTGTGTCCAAAACTGGTACTGCCCCCATTTTTTTAGGGGTTGTCTTGAATTTGACAGGAGGATTTTGCTTGACAGCTCTAATCCTTGCTGCCATTGTTTTGATGGGCATCCTTACAGTAGAGTGGTGATGTGGAACCCCCTTCAAGAAGGTTTAATCTTTAGAGTGGTCTTGTGCCCCTGATTTTAGCAACTTGTTGACATCAATTAAAAACGGATTTTGAACACATTGAAATGGACATTTTGAGCTTGCACTTCAGAGAAACAGCAGTGATTTCAAGGCGCTTTTGATCTAACAGGCACTGCTATTTTTCCTTTGGCACCACCTTTCACCCCTGGCGCTTCCGGTCCATCACGCTTGCACTGGTGGGTGGCAGGTTAGGCGACCATTTTGGTGTGCGCAAAACTGCGCGGTTCTCCTGGTTCTGGGATAGAATGATGGGCGGCGACAACTCCTCCCCACATCTACCCAGTCCATTGATTTAGTTTTGTTCTGGGATAGAATGATGGGCGGCGACAGCTCATCCCCACATCTACCCAGTCTAATAATTCAACATGGGTCAAAACCCTTGACAATAGGTGCTATATAAATAAACTATCAAATCATATATAAATAAACTATCATATCATATCAACCCCCGCCCACTATACTGTATAGTATAGTGAGCAGAGTGTTGCGGGGGACACCCCCACAGCCCCCAGATTTTTTATTTTTTCTGGGGGGGGCTGGTGGGGTGTCCCCTGCAGCTCCTGCTCACTGTAGTGAGTGGAGTGTTGTGGAGGACAGCCCCCCAACCCCACACCGACCCCACCGAAACACCTAAACACATACCACAAAAAGTTTGAACTTTTGGTAGTTAGAACTTAACGTGGTGTGTGTTTTATGTCTTTTGGTGGGGTTGGTAATTTTAACTTGGACATTTTGTCCTATTCTGTGCCATTCACATCCTGTCTGGAATATACAGAATATGTTACACTTCTCACAATGTCTGCAAGAGAGCCAATGCTACTTTGCTTTGGTAAGCTTTATCTTGTCATGGATGCTCCAAAATACCTTGTTTCTTCTCTTCTTACACCTCAAGACCCTTCTGAGGACTCTGTTCAGGCGCTAACACTTTCTGTCTGCCTCAGTCTGCACACATTTGTTGTTGCTGCTTTCTCTTTGGTTTCAACAGCTTGTCAGCACCCTCTCCTCTCCTTGCCTTTTCTTTTTACAACTCGACTCTTCACTGATGTCGTATCCTACTAGTTACCTGGGCTGGCAGTCAACGATTAACCATTAAATGAGAAAATAAATATCTGAAAATGCATTTATCTTCTTCTCATTATTCTACCCACTGTTAGACAGGTGGCACACCAGCAATGACTAGGCCTATCGCGTAGGACATACAGGGATTGTTAGAACCTTCTGTCTTCCTTTGTCCTTCTTGTCAAGACATGCACAGCTGATGGTCTGCATGTATTGACGACCTAGGAAGTTACACTTATTTTCCAGATAGTTTACAGGATGGAAACAGCTTGTTTACCTCTTGAGACATCATATATCACAGGATGACTCACAAGCGTAGCCCCAGCTCGGTTGAGCCAAATCTTTGGGTTTGTCTGCCCCTTTCTCTTTCGTGTTATAAAATAGTGCTTGGGCACAACCCCCATTTACTAAGGTTAAGCAAACCACCACCCTATTTCCTAGGCTATGTGGTGCCACCTTGGTAGGTTTGTGTACTTGTGTCCTGTGCTGCCTGTGTCTTTAAACTGGACTTGGCTGGCACCGAGTGCCAGCTCTCTCTCTCTTCTTCCACACGGAGACATTTCTGCATACATTGTCCTGCATAATCTTCTGCATATTTGCTAGGGGTTCAAAAAGAACAAAGTCTGGGGGTCGGAGTATACAGGGCTTGAACGTACAACACTAACAGGTTGTAGGTGTCAACATAGCCCTGGGGTTCTTGTCATTTCAACAATGCCAAAGCCAGTAGTGCTGCTATGTGATTCAATAATTCCCTGAGCATACATGTAAGCATTAGGGAGTCAATATCGTTCACAAAACACAGGCAAAGCATTCCTGTATGAATCTGATTCCTCAACACTTACAATGGACATAGCACTAAGGATTGAAGGTTTCTCTGTAGCTTTCATCTTTTTCTGTTTCATTGAGGCTCACATCTCTGGGTAGAACACTTTGGTAGGCTGGTATTCCAGGACTGCCGTGGCCCCTCTGGACATAAGGATGGAGTCAGAGGTCTCATTTCATGTCTGCCACCAAGAAAATATACCAATGAGGTCAGAGAGTTTGTATAAAATGCACTGAGGGTTTAAAAGCTAAAATCTCTTTGACTGCTCTGTACGGAGCTGAGATTTGTGGACACTTAGGCCCAGGACCCATAGAAACAATTCAAAATTGTTTCTTAAGATCTATTTTGGGCCTCCAGAACTGTACCTTTGCATGTGTCATAAGTCTGGAGTTGGGTATCCCTCCTCTGTCCTCCCAATGCGCCGCAGTTCCACACAGGTATCTTGTCAAGAAATCAGCTGCTGGAGTCCCAAATCATAATGTTAACATGATCAGCAAACAAATTCACCAAAGGGGATTCAATAATCTAGGCTGGTCGGTAGTCACATATTTTAACGGTCTGCGAGATATGGGATATTCACAATCCGACTCCGATAACCCGACCTAACAAGGAGTCCCTACATGATGCTCTCAAAAGAATACAAATTGCAACAGAAGCAGATTGGCGTAAAAAATATTCCCTGAATTAGCCAACCCCCTTGTTACGTTCCGCCCTGCGTCCCGCTGCGCGGTGACGCAGGGCGTTCTAATAAAAGCCCCGCCCCCGCGTTCGGGAGGCAGTTCCGGGGCAGACCCAGCATCAGCGTGGGTGTGCATTATTTCAAGCTCCAGCTGGAGCTGCGCCACAGGCCGCGCGGCCTATCTGATCACTGCCAGCCCCTGCGCATAGGCCGCGGGCCCGCGAACGCAACAATGGCGACGAGGAGAGACGAACCTCACGAAAGGCTCGGTGCTCGGAGAGCACAATAACGCCACACAGCCATCGGCGAAATTTTTGGACACCCGGTGGGGGTGCCATCACACACGTGACCCCCCACCCAAAAAAAAAAAAAAAAAAAAAAAAAAAAATTTTTTTTCCCTACCTAATCCAGCATGCTCTCTGCCACCAAGTCCATTTTTCTTCACTCCTGAAACAAGAAATCCAGGTGGCATCGAACATCCAACACAAGGGAGCAGCATCACGGCGTGCAGGGAAGGCCAGGCCCGGAATCGTACCACGGCGCCTGGATACGGTGACACCTCCAAGGTAGGCCCAACGTCGCTGCATGGGTGGCCGTCAGTGACAACTACGACATCACGGATCAGGTCCACGCCAACATGGCGGCCGGCACATCCACGCCTGGGCCCTCCACGCCGTCCAGAATTGCAGCAAACCTGTCCATGACGCCACCTCCACCTCGAACGCAAGGCACTTCGTCGACACTGGTCCAGCCGTTTGACCCGTTCACGGACCCGTCGTCATGCGGACCCAGATGGCAGCTGTGGATCCAGAAGTTCGAGATGGCGATGGAGTGCAAAGAGATCACCGCGCCCAGGAAACTGAAGGCACACCTTCTACTCAGCGTGGGTGACGAAGTACTGCGCATTTTCAATTCCCTCAACATTGATGATGGCCAGGATGGGTACCGAAGCGCGAAAAACGCCCTCACTGATCATTTCCTCCCTCAATTAAACCCAGACTATGAGACGTTTCTCTTCTGCACCACCTTACAGGCAGCGGAGGAAACCCTTGATGCATACCACACCCGCCTGAGAAAGCTAGCCATGTCCTGTGAATTCACGAACGTGGAGAAGGAAATCAGGAGGCAGATCATCAACGGGATTCATTCGGAAAAATTGAGGCGCCTAATACTCAGTGAGAAGGGTATTCCCCTACAGCGGATCCTTGAACTAGGACGTCAGAGGGAACTGGCACACACCAGAGCGGCCAACATGGAGGCCACACTACACAGGTTGCAACCTGCTCTGAACACAGCCATGGTGGCCCGCGTCACCAACAAACAAACGTCGAGAGATGACAACAGTGGTGGATACGGCCAAAACAGATGGCAACCGCGCGCTCCGGGACCCACTGAGTGTGGCTGGTGCGGTGGCCCACGACATGGCCGTCGCAACTGTCCTGCTCAAGGCACCACATGTGGAGCATGTGGCCGGAAGGACCATTACGCGAAGGTATGCCGATCGACGGACACCCCCATACAACCTCCGCAGAACCAGTCGGAGAAGGCGGCGACAAAGAAAAAGAAGCAAGCCAGTGCTAGAAGGGTCGCAGTGGCCAGCTCTTCCACGGAGGATGAAGGGGATGATATCTCGGCGATGCTGCAGGCCCCCTCCAAGGACACAGACAGGAAAGGAAGGAAGGTGTACATGGTGTCTGCACTATGCCAGGACCGAGGACCTCGCAGAAAAGCCGCCCGAAGGCGCAAATGCATGGTATCCATCCAAAACCAGTGCATTCTGATGACCATCGACACAGGTGCCTCGGTGAACGTCATGCCTGAAAACATTTTCCTGACCTTAAGTCCTACACCAGAGCTCAAAAGCACCGACACTCTGTTATATGCATACGGCTGTCGAAAGCCCCTGCCGGTCATTGGCAGGTTCCGCACCATGCTGGAACACGGAAAAAACAGACTATGGTCCAAAGTCTATGTGGTGAAGGCAGGTGTTGAGAGCCTCCTGAGCGGGGACGCAGCGGAGGACTTGGGGGTGGTCCAATTCATCTGCCATGTCAATGATGACAAGGAAGTGGAGCACATGCTGAACCAGTACCCTGACCTGCAAGAAGGCATAGGCTGTCTGAAAGGCAAAACCATCAAACTTCACATTGATGAGACAGTGCAGCCGAAAGCCGTCCGGCACCGGAGAACGCCTTTCCACATGAGAGAACAAGTGGAGCAGGAACTCAAGGCCCTGGAAGAAGCAGGTATCATTGAGGAAGTCACAGGACCCACACCCTGGGTCTCTCCCATGGTGGTAACCCGGAAGCCCAAGCAGCCTGGAAAGGTACGGATCTGCATAGACATGCGCCTCCCCAACACCGCCATCAAAAGGGAACGCCACATAACCCCAACAATCGACGAGATTGTGGCTGACCTCACAGGGTCGAGCATATTTTCAAAGATTGATCCAAAGGCGGGGTATCACCAACTCAGACTCCACAGAGACTCTCGATACATAACAACGTTCTCTACACACTTGGGGCTACGGAGATACAAACGCCTGAGTTTTGGAATATCGTCTGCCGCGGAGGTGTTCCAGCAAACCATCCAGGAGGTCATCAGGGGCATCCCCGGTGTCCTCAACGTGAGCGATGACATTCTGATTCACGCCCCCGACAAAGAAACACACGTCAAGAGGCTTCACGCCCTACTGGGCCGTCTACAAGAGGTTGGGCTCACAATACACAGAGAAAAGTGCGAGTTCCTTAAATCCGAGATCACTTTTTTCGGCTACAAGTTTGGCAGCACAGGCATCTCACCTGACCCGCAGAAGGTCGCAGACATCCAGGCGGCAAGCCCACCGATGACCCCCACGGAAGTGCGCAGTTTCTTAGGAATGGCCACCTACTGCGGGAGGTTCATCCGAAACCTGGCCACGCTATCTGAGCCGCTGCGGGAACTCACGAAGGCCAACGTCAAGTGGGAATGGGGGTCAACGTGCCAGGACGCGTTCGAGAGCATCAAGAACTCCCTCTCAGCTGACACCAAGATGGCCTACTACAACACTGAACTGCCCACAGAGCTGTTTGTAGATGCCAGCCCCGTAGGGCTCGGAGCCATCTTGATGCAAGTCACGAGAGAAGGGGAGAAGAGACCGATTGCATATGCGTCGAGAGCCCTCACAGAGACTGAACAAAGGTACTCACACATCGAAAAGGAGGCCATTGCCGTGCTGTGGGGGTGCCGACACTTTCACCTCTATCTTTATGGGCGCCATTTCACAACAATCACGGACCACAAGCCCCTGCTACCAATATTCATGGGAACATCTGCACACCCTCCGGCCCGAATAACCAAGTGGTTACTGCACCTCCAGCAGTATGACTTTGATCTCGTATATCAACCAGGCAGCGGAAACCCTGCGGACTATCTCTCCAGGCATCCGCGAGAGGCCACTCAACAAGAGATCCAAGTGGCGGCAGAGACAGAGGAACACATATGCCAAGTAGTGCGCGCAATGAGACCCAAGGCGGTGAGCATCGAGGAGATAGAGGCGGAAACACACCAGGACCCGTGTTGTGACTTAGTGAAAAATGCCATCCTTTCCGGTGATTGGAAGACTTTCATGAGACACACACACAACAGAACAGCCGAAGCCAAAGGTTTTCTGTCTGGCATATTCACAGTGCGGCAAGACCTGTCAGTCACGGAAGGTGGATTGTTGCTACGGGGAAACCGCATCGTGATACCCCTCAAACTACAAGACAGGATAGTGGCCCTAGCACATGAAGGACACCAAGGACTGGTGAGGACGAAAGCCCGCATTCGGCACCGAGTATGGTTTCCCCAGATCGAAGAGCGGGTCGAAACACTCGTTGCCACGTGCCTACCCTGTCAGATCACGGGGGCCCCGCCAAACCCGGAACCTATCATATCAGCAGAACGGGGCCGCTCTCGATGGGAGGCCATCAGCATTGACTTCTGCAAGCTCCGAGAAGGTCTCCACCTGTTGGTGGCAGTCGATGATCACTCTCGATACCCGGAAGTCGAGGTAGTTGAGTCCACAGCAGCAGAAGTGGTAATTCCGGCACTTGAGAAAATGTTCGCGACTCACGGACTACCTGTCTCAATCAAGAGCGACAATGGGCCGCCGTTTACAGGGGAGGAGTTCAAAAGGTATCTACAGGAACTCAATGTCAAGTATCACCACATCACTCCAAGACACCCCCAGGCAAACGGGGATGTAGAGCGATTTATGAGGACTATAAATAAGGTGCTCAGAGTATCTAAGGCTAACGCCAGCCCTTGGAAGGTTGACCTTTTCCGATTCCTCCGAAATTACCGGGTCACGCCTCACAGCACAACCGGCATTCCGCCAGCGGACCTCATGTTCGGCACCGTAATCAGATCCTCAATCCCGCATCACCCAAGCAGAACCCCGGACACAGTGAACGAGGAACGCACAGAGAGAAGGAGAAGGGATGCCAACGAACACATGAGTGGCAAGCGGAGAGCGTGGCCGTCCCATCATCAAGTGGGTGACCAGGTCATCATGCTACGAAACCCCTCCAAGTCTAAACTGGACACCAGGTACGAAGAACTTCCATGGACCGTCAGCAACCGGCATGGAACCATGGTGACGGTGACACGGGGAAACCGTCAAGTGACGAGGAATGCGTCATGGTTCAAGGCCGTACCACGTACACTGTGGACCGACAAGGAGGGCCATTGTGAAGGCGAGGACACTCCTCCCAGTGAAGAAGAGCCGGAGGCCGTCCCTGAGAACGACGGAGCGAGGGATGGAGACTGGGAGCCGGTGAATGGACCCGGCCTCGAGGACCTGAACCGCGAAGATGGAACAGAGCCGGAAGCAAGGGGGAGTGACCCCCGCGAAGGACGATACGGACTGAGGACAACAACAAGGCCCCCAGCTAAGCTAAGTGACTATGTGTGGTAGCTGGTGCGCTGGCACCCTGAACCCTAATAGCAGGGCGGCTGAGTGTTGAAGACAGACAGTTGTTGTTGGACCTCGCAGTTGGTTTTGGCAGTTACAGTTATGTGTTTTGTTTTGTTTTATAATAAAGGAGGAATGTTACGTTCCGCCCTGCGTCCCGCTGCGCGGTGACGCAGGGCGTTCTAATAAAAGCCCCGCCCCCGCGTTCGGGAGGCAGTTCCGGGGCAGACCCAGCATCAGCGTGGGTGTGCATTATTTCAAGCTCCAGCTGGAGCTGCGCCACAGGCCGCGCGGCCTATCTGATCACTGCCAGCCCCTGCGCATAGGCCGCGGGCCCGCGAACGCAACACCCCTTAAAATGTTGGATTGCAATAAAATACACTTTGATCACTGAAGATCACCTAAGCTCCATACTTTCCCAAAGGCTTAGCTCTCTTTTAACCTGTCTGCGAATGAATGTTCTTCCAACCGGTGACAAATCATGAGCTAATAGGTCTAGCCAGGTGACTAACAAGTGCCGTAAATGTCAAACTCTAACTCGTTGTCTGTTATGTACCAAATGTTTGCTTTTAAGAAAGAGTCTATCTAGGCCACATCTCCTCAGATTGGCAATAAAAACAAGAAGGGACGCTCAGCTATGATGTGGTTTGTTTTATTCTGTGTTTGTCTGAAATTCAGCTAGAGAATTAGTATGCATACATGGGCTAATGGATTACATCTTAACCACAGTGTATTTATAACGTGTGAAGTTGTGTGAGATAATTGTTAGCAGTTATTTGTATATTGTGAGCTAAAAGCGTTAGCCAGCACATCTGAGGGTGCACAGTAGAGGCTTCTGCCTTGCTGTGCATTATCAAAATATGTGTGATTGTGGAGTTAAATGTTAAGTGGAATATGTGTTTTGCAAGGAACTGAGAACGTAAGGATCCTTGAAAATGCTTTCCCATTAACATACATAGCAATGTAAACACAGTTAACATGGGATTGCAAAAAAGGTGTCAGACAAATTATCAGTAATGAATAACAAAATCAAACATTTGTTGTGTAAATATTGAGCTCCTCTTTTTTTTTAAATGAATGCATTCAATCCTCTATCTGTATTGAATTAGTATATATGGGATAAAGGACCCTCTTCCGTATGTTGTAAGGATATTGTAAGTCACTGTGGAGTTCCGTGACCCAATAGAGGTATGAGCCCAAGGTTCCAGAACACTGTGTTGACTTGGAATATCCTTTTTACGTACTGTAGGGCGCCTTATATTACCTACAATGCATGGCCACACAATGACTTCCCCTTTAATATCTGTCCTCTTGCTTAGTGTTATGTAAGAGATCTTGAATGTGCAGAGCCATACAAACAATGTACAATCTGTTTGGATTTTAAAAAGCTAATATACAGCCCCTAATATTTTGGGGAAAAATAGTTTCAAGAAATTCATCTAAAAACGTTTTCATTGTGTGCTTTAAAATAAATAATAACATGCAGATTCTTCTCACATGTGTTAAACTCCAGCAGCACCCGAATTAAACCTCATACCATGAACAGGCCTTGTCAAATAATGGCCATAATGTGTTGCAGAAAACTATTTTACAAGCAAGGAATTTGAAAAACCTGTCAGGGCGTTACAGCGGGAATTCTCAAGCGTCGGACTGATATGCAAATGGTTATTTCTCCTCTATGAGCAGCTAAGACGTGGCTGTAGACCTCCTGAGTGTGATACACACCATATACCAGATTTCATGAACCATGTGCATTCTCTGAAGAGGGGATACCATACTTTTGAAAAGGTTGTGCAATTGAATTTGCTAATTATTAGAACCATGTTATTTCTCAGTAGAGGGGCTTCTTGTAAAAATTGAACATTATGCCTTATGCAATAAAAATCCAGGGATATGTGTCTAATAGAATGTGCTGATATTAATTATATTGTTCAATGAGTTCAGCTAGAGATTTTCTCGGGTGAAGATTTTGTAATGTTTTTTTATTTTCATGAAGTGAATTGACTGTTCATTTTATGTTTAGATGACAATGTATGCTGCACCCTGCTGCATATTTAGTTGGCTGATATTTCAAAAGGATGTCTTCCGCATGAGGTTTTCCATGCATAGGAGAAATGTTGGCTTTAGTGGGCTCTTCAGTCAGACAGACAGACCATGTGCTCTTGTCATGATCCTCTGTGTGTTTTGCTACGTGGGTGGTCCATGGTAGGAGCAGCACTGCCCCTAGTGCCATTCCAAGAGAAAATGACATCTCATGAGGTAGTTCACTTTATAATCACCTCCACCTCATTTTGTTTATGTTTATAAATATATGTAGATCATCCACAATGTCCTCGTTGATCCTCAGTCCCTTCTCTCTCACCGTATTTGTGTCTTCTTTATGTATCCCCCCTCCTTGTCTCTATGGAAACCTTCCATTAGCCTAAACATTCCAGCCTCAACAATCTATAAATCCCATAGGCTGTGCCACACTGTGGACCAGAGCCCACGCAGTAAGCACTACCCCGACCACAATGCAACTGCAACAATGGCTAAGACTCTGCTTAATGTGCCCCTCACAGACTTGATTATGATTACCGCAATGTGCAATTCTTCTACCACAGCCATGCCATCCACTGATGTAAATGCTACTTTATCTATGTCTAGGACCCTAGAAAATGTGCCCCCCCACTACTTTAAATGTGATTACCGCAATGTGCAATTCTTCTACCAAAGCCATCCACTGATGTAAATGCTACTTTATCTATGTCTAGGACCCTAGAAAATGTGCCCCCCCCACTACTCTAAATGTGATTACCGCAATGTGCAATTCTTCTACCACAGCCATGCCATCCACTGATGTAAATGCTACTTTATCTATGTCTAGGACCTTAGAAAATGTGCCCCCCACTACTATAAATGTGATTACCGCAATGTGCAATTCTTCTACCACAGCCATGCCATCCACTGATGTAAATGCTACTTTATCTATGTCTAGGACCTTAGAAAATGTGCCCCCCACTACTATAAATGTGATTACCGCAATGTACAATTCTTCTACCACAGCCATGCCATCCTCTGATGTAAATGCTACTTTATCTATGTCTAGGACCCTAGAAAATGTGCCCCCCACTACTTTAAATGTGATTACCGCAATGTGCAATTCTTCTACCAAAGCCATGCCATCCACTGATGTAAATGCTACTTTATCTATGTCTAGGACCCTAGAAAATGTGCCTCCCCACTACTCTAAATGTGATTACCGCAATGTGCAATTCTTCTACCACAGCCATGCCATCCACTGATGTAAATGCTACTTTATCTATGTCTAGGACCTTAGAAAATGTGCCCCCCACTACTATAAATGTGATTACCGCAATGTGCAATTCTTCTACCACAGCCATGCCATCCTCTGATGTAAATGCTACTTTATCTATGTCTAGGACCCTTGAAAAT
The DNA here is from genome assembly GCF_040938575.1 of Ambystoma mexicanum. Lineage (NCBI taxonomy): Eukaryota > Metazoa > Chordata > Amphibia > Caudata > Ambystomatidae > Ambystoma > Ambystoma mexicanum. The sequence goes on from NC_090931.1 coordinate 1,367,888,282, forward strand.
GTGCCCCCACTACTTTAAATGTAATTATCACAATGTGCAATTCTTCTACCACAGCCAAGCCATCCACTGATGTAAATGTCTCCCCCGAACCCCACCTCAAATAATGGTCACTGAGACATGGCTACACGAAGCCTCAGGCCCCGCGCTATCCCTCGCACTCCCACCAGGCTATGCCATCACTAGACAAGACCGCCTGACCACAGGGGGTGGTGTCGCTCTCATAGCCAAAGATTCGATCACCATCAGAAAGGTCGACAAAACTATCAACAATAACAGCGACTACCTTCAATTGAAACTCACTATCTCGCACCACTGTGCCATCACCCTACACCTCATCTATCAGCCACCAGGCCCCCTGGGAGACTTCCAGGCCTCCCTCACCCACCTCCTGGCTGACAACCTAAAAAAGTCATCCAAAGCCATTCTCCTCGGTGACATCAACCTAGGCCTGAATGACACCAAAGACCCTGCTGCCAAATCACTTGACACTGCCCTAGCCACTCTAGGATTCGCCAACACCATCACAGACCCCACTCACGCCCTTGGCAGATAATTAGACTGGATTGCCCATTACAACTGCCCCCTCACAGTCACAGCCAATACCCCCACCCCGTGGTCCGACCACCACACCATCACCTTCAACATTCCCACCACTACCCCACCCCCCAACCCTTACCTCCAGCCCTCACAAGAAGTGCCTGCCAACTGACCAAAGAAAGACTCATACCCTTCCTACAGGGACCTGCCTTTATACGCCCCCTTCTCCAACGACCCAGAAACCCATGCCAAGCACTATGATTCTGCTATCACAACAGCAATCAATGCTATCGCCCCACTTAAACCGCACAAAACAAAACCCACTAGCCACACCAATGCTTGGTTCACCCAAGACCTTCTCAAACTGCGCACAGACAAACGTGCAGCAGTAGCGCAATGGCAAACATCTCGTGATGATAAAGACAAACTTAACTTCAAATCCCTCGCAAATGAATATAAGAAAGCCATCATCAAATCCAAAGCCAAATCATTTGAAGATAGAATTTCCGAGGCCAAATCAAACACCAAGGAAATGTTCGCCATAGTCAGGGAACTCGAGACCCCTACACCCACCCCCCAAAACTTCACCAAAGATAAAGCATGGTGTGATGACATCCAAACAGCCATGCACAAGATTAGCTTTCTTCAAGCCAAAATCCTGAACACCAAACTAGCGCTCCCCTACCCTCTTGCAACCCCCCCTTCTCACACACAGAGGCCCCCCCTACCTTCTCATTCAAAACCATTCAGGAAAAAGACATGATCAACATCATGAAAAACATCAAGCCCTCTAATTGCAAAGGGTATCCCTGCCCCGCCTCTATCATCAAAGACTGCACAGACACCCTGGCTCCCTTCCTGACAGCCTTCGTCAATGTCTCCTTCACCACAGGGAAAGTCCACTCATGCCTCAAGGAAGCATGGGACCGACCTCTCTTAAAAAACCTCCACTTGACCCCACCTCCCCCAACAACTACCGCCCCATCACCACAGTCCCATTCCTCCTCAAGATTTTAGACAAAGCAGCCTACCTGCAGGTCCAGCACTTCCTCGAAGAGCACAACCTCCTAGGACTGAGACAATCTGGTGTTCACCCTAGACACGGGACTGAGATCGCCCTACTCGACCTCAAAAACCAAATGGATGATGCAAGGGACCAAGGCAAACCTGTCCTGCTCCTTCTCCTCGATCTCTCTGGAGCATTTGATCTTGTAGATCACAACATCCTCTGCCATCCCCTCACCTCCACAGCCAACTTCTCCCAAGAAGCCACCACATGGATCACCTCCTTCCTCCAAGGCAGGACCATGCAGGTTTTCTCTGACCTAGCCACCGCGTCACCCACCATCATGCTATGTGGCGTGCCTCAAGGCTCCTGCCTCTCCCCTACCCTTTATAACATCTTTACCCGCCCCCTCTTCCTCATCCTTGACGACATGGGCATCTCCTACACCAACTACGCCGACGACACTCAGATCCTTCTCACACTGACAGGTGACTATGACACTGACTGCGCAACTCTCCATAACATATATAACACAATCCAAATGTGGATGGCTATCAACGGCCTCTGCCTTAACTCCGACAAAACTGAGCTCCTACTCATAGGATCCCCTGACACCCTCAAAAAACTTGACACCCAGTTCAGCCACTTTACCATTGACTCAATCAAAATTCCAGTACTGGACACAGTAAAAACGCTAGGCGTCTATCTAGACTCCAACTTATCTATGACCAGACAAGTAAACAAAATCGCCTCCTCTGCTGCTTACATGCGAAACTCCTCAACTCAATCAGGCCTTTTCTATTGAAAGACACATGCACCAACATAGCCAGAGCTATAACTGGTTCCCGGCTAGACTACTGTAATGTTCTCTTCCTAGGAACCTCGAACAAAAACCTTGAGAATCTGCAAGTAATCCAGAATAGTGCCTTATGTGCTGCACAGGGCATTGCCAAGAAAGAGCACATCACTGCTGCCAGGAAAGCGTCCCATTGGCTCCCCATAAAGGAAAGGATTATATTCAAAGCGCTAAGCATCACCCACAAATGCGTCCACCTCTCAGCCCCAGCGTACCTATCCCAGAGAATCCACCCGGTCTCCTCCACAAGACCCACCAGAACACCCTATGCCAAAATGCTCTCAGTACCTAGGGTAAAAAGAGCTAGAGCAGGTTGCGCCAGCTTCCCTCACCTTGCTGCCTTACATTGGAACAGCCTCCCCACATCCCTGCGAGCTGAACCCTCACTGACTGCCTTCCACAAAGCCATGAAAACTACCTTGTTCACCTAACTAACCCCACATGTTCAAGATCCCTTGACTAACTTGTATGTTGTATTATGCTGTATGATGATACTCCCTATCGCTTAACACAGGACCCTGCCTTACTGTAACCCAAGGCACAACCTCTACCCATTGTAACTAAGTCTCCCTACAAGTAACAGCGCGACAATGCCCCTGGGCTGCTTGTGCGCTATATAAATGTAATAAATAAATAAATAAATAAATAACTATTTCATCTAGCCCTACCCTTCCTTGCCCCAGCCTTCCTTTGCATTCTCAATCATCTCCATGTCTGCCTCTTGTATGCCTCCTCCCAGCTCCCACCTTTAGCAAGGTCACTACATTCAATGTGTGGCTCTGCTTTTGCTTGACTCTTGATTTCCAGAGGTCTTAGCGCCAGGCCAGAACCAAACAAATGGCTTTAGCCAAGCCCATGTCTTCATTGGCTTTCCCACCTCCGCTGCAGATAACCTACTGCCATGAATATGAAGGTTATGGGACACAGGGACTTGGCTTTTCGACACAATTGATCTCCACATGTTATCGTTAACCCTTTCTCCTCCATGCGGTGCTTTGTGCACTTGGAATAGAAGAAGGCACACAGGATATGGCTACATGAGGACCTTGTGATCCTACAATGACCCAAAACTGATAACCCTGATCAATTCCTCTTGGATTTAAGCATTTGTGACCACAATGCTTAGTGACTCCATCCATCCTCCTTGAGTGGAACTGCTGCACACAGAGGCACACTTTATCTCCCATGCACATTTTACATGCAAAGACACAGAAAGAAGTACTTTTTTAAAATGCAACTTTTCTTCTTTTTCCTTTATTCTTCGTCTGTGCCTTGTTTATTTGATATGATATGATAGATTATTTATAATGCGCTTAATACACAGAGGTTTCTAAGCGTGGACTTTGGGATCAAGCCTCTATTGCTCCTTGTCGTCTTGCTTCCAAGGCGAGCACGTTGCTCCTGAGCTATCCTCCAGAGACTTAAAATAAGATCAATTCATTTTCAATTTTACTTGGACAAATGCATTTGATTTGACGTGAGATGGGTGTGCAAGAGTTCATTAGCGCACCGGAGATCATACTTTGTGCAGGAAGCTGAGCACTCTCTACTGGACTTCATTCATACTACATTGGACATTGAAGATCCCGTCCCTAGGAACTAATAAACACATTGCACAGTTCTTTTGGGATGGCCTATGCTTTAGGAAACCTAAACCTTTGGAAATATCTCGTTTTGGAGGGGTAGTGTGCTGCACAAATTCAGTTAGCACAACCATCATATTCAGTCTGTTTTGGCTTGGGAGATTCTAAATATTGATTAATTAAGTTTCTAAATCCCACCATTAACATTTAAATGTCAGTAGCTGTGTTCTGTCCATCAATCCCTCTTTTGTTCCTCATTTGAAGTTAGGAACGGGACAGGAAATCCCTTATAGAGGCTGCTTTTGACATCTCCCTCTGTCTATATTTCTCTCTCTCTCTATCTCTCCCTCTCTCTGTCTTTCTATCTCTCTTGCTCTATCTCTTCATTCCATTCCACTCGATCTTTCTATAGTCTCTTGTTCTCGATTTCTATCACGTTCTTTTACTCTCCCTCTCTCTCCTCCTCTTATTCTCTCCTTCAGATGCTGACCCTTTGCATGGGGTTTGGTGTCCCCCACACTGGACTAGCAGAAATGTGTCCCAGAAGGAAACCACCAGGTGAAACCTGACTGTGGGCCTGTTCAGCGGGCTCCCCGTCCCCAGAAGTTCTACAGCCATGAGGCCCTCAGCTCCCAGCACTGTGTCCCCAACAGCTGCTCTCTATTCTCTTTCTTAGGGCAAAAATCTGTCCTTTTATATAGATCTGGATGATGGGCTCAGGCAATCCTCACTACAGTGGGACATACAATGGGAAACAATGCATTCCTAGAGCAATCATAATTTCACACTTAGTTTTTCAGACACAGGCTTGCTTCACATTGAAATGTAAAGATGTGTGTGTGGGTTAAAATTCAAAACCATATGCTTTCCATAAGATGTGTTAAGAGTGAGAAGATGTCTTTGTCTCTGTCCCAGTCAGTGGGTCCTCCACTCGTTGTAGCTGCTCAACCATCACTAAGGCACTCTTCAATGGAAAAGGACAAGACCCTCATTCTGAGTTTGGTTGTAATTTGGTAGTGAATCCACCAAATTACTCTTATTGCCATTTGGTCCACCACGGGATTCCAAGCGGTGGCAGAGTGGTGTGTGTCCACATTTGTGGAATCGATAAGACTATATGGAGATTTTGGATGGAATTTCCAAAGGCAGAACAACCATGCACTTCAACCACCTATTTCAGGAGGTGAAATGTAGGATCTACATCCATAAACCAGCTGGAGGAGAATCTGCCACTTTTCCACCGAAAATCCCCAGATTTACCAAGCAGCAATTTAGCCCGTGAAAAATCTGCCCAAAAAAAATATTTGGAGGTGAGGGAAAAACAGTGGTAATTAAGACACTTCTAAAAAAAGTGTTATTAACAGAATTACTATAACTTTCTTCCTGCACCGCCTAAGTTGGAATGAGGCCCAACATACTATTGCGTGGAAGGATCCCATCGGTGTATTCAGTGTATTAATTACTGTCTGCCTTTAACTACACAAAACACTGTGATGAGACTGACGGGACAGTTTCGGGGATCACCTCACATGCACTCCAACAACCCAGTGCAGCTATCTCTCAAACCACATTAGAGCAAGTGCAAGGAATAACGATGCATTTGTTAATTTAAGGAAAAACATAATTCCTCCTGTTTTCCGCGCTCACCTACTTCCCCCTTCCAAGGAAGTGTAATATGGGGTAATGGGAGGATATCCTAACTGACTCCCTATCTCACTCTACTGCTCTTCACCTCTCCGCCACAAATATATGTTAAGACTCAGAATGAAGCATCAATGCTCTCTCCTGCAAGGCTGCGGACTATTTTCTTACCAATGTTTTGCAACGATTTCCTGGGTCAAGTTGTAGTTGTTACATAACGCCAAATAAATAAATAAATACATCATTATCTCAGCTCTAGAATACATGTTACCTTTGTTCTCACATGCTGTGTTTAACAGCAGGGTGTCATTTTGAACAGAAATGACATGCAATATAGTGCTCTAGTGTATTCTTTGGGGTCATACTGCCCACATTCAATAGGAAGGGCTCCCTTAGCTCCACCCCTGGAAGCCATCGTGATATGGAATGCTGAAGGCACTTTGGGCACAAAAGTTGGATCAATACTCAGAACTATCTTGGACTTGTGGAACTTGAACTTCATGTAGGGTGCCTTGCTGTAAAAGCATGTGTCTCGCTGACTAACGTGCCGCTGTGATGGCAAATTGCAAAGCAGTTTTCCAAGAGAGACATTGGATTGAAACCTTATGTATGGGCTAAAAGGGAGGTCTCATAAGCCTGGCCAGGACCGCATTTAGTTTAAACGTGCTGCTGGGCATTTTCTGGTTGGAAAGAATGAAAGATGCCCTTCTCGAACTCCTTGACCAATCTGTGAGATCAAAGAGAAGGTGTGACATAAGAAAGGGTGTTGTGTGATATTGCTGCCAGATGCACTTTAATGTAGGAGTGAGCCAAACCGGCCTGCAATAGGGATAACCGGTAAGGTAGGACACCTATCCGCTGAATGGCAATGGGGTCTGAACTGCTTAGATTGCACCGTGCAGTAAAACGCCTCAATTTGCTATAACAGTAGGCAAGCGTAGAATAGGTGCAGACGTGCTAGAATTTGAAGAAGTCTCTGTGGAATGGAGCCAAATTCTTGGAACAGAGAAGCCAGGCCATCAAGTTGTGAGAGGCTGGATTGTGATGCAGAATTGTGCCCTTCTACAGCAGATCGTGCCGAGGATGGAGTTTCAAAGGGGGACATTACAACACTTTTTAACATTTAGAACCTGAGGCCAGTTTTTACAGTTACAAATTACATAACCTTGTCTGTGAATGTTTCAAGCTTACTGTGCACCTTTACGCAACACTGGGACTCATGACAAGGTTGGTGGTCCGGTAATAAAGGTGCTGGTAGCAACGTACCGGAACGCTTTCCGGACTGCCAAGCTATAAGTATGCTGGTAGGAACACTGAACTACTGGCAGGCTTGACTTGTTGAAGTCCCTACTGGCATGTTTTTCACTGAAGCACTGGCACGGACTCCACGGGAATGGGAAATAACCATAGTACCACCCCCTGTGATATCCCGGTAGCATCGGGATGTCAAGCAGATGTAACAGTTTTACATGGTTGCTGGTAAGCCGCTGCCTACCAGCAGGTTTTACCGTCAACCTCATAATGAGGTCCATTGTGAGTCTTCACATTTTCCTAAAGCCCAAACTTGAATAACGTTCACACAAACATTTTTTTTCAAATCCTTTACCCAATGGATTAATTTGGAAACATGGTCCCAAAGTATGCTTCTAATTCAGTGCTAAGGAATAGTTTAAATGGATGTATCTTGGTCATTATATGTTAACACACATGATTACTATACATTGCTAGGGAAGGATTGTATCAATAACAAACTATCATTATTATGTTGGCATTTGAGCATACACCTCTATGTTTATGAATGTGTATGCAGTATCGCATCATGGGTTCCCTTAATATATTTATTTTATATTTATTTTAGAAGTTCATGATATTGTTTAGCTGGTGGTTTTCTATTAGGGATCCCACTGTGCCTTATTTTTACATCAATTAAATATATTGTTCTATGTTGCAAATGATTAATGAAAGAGTGACTTTCTTTGCTGTGAATGATTATGGATGCACTCATGCATGTGTTTTACTCTCTTTTATTTGAGGAAATCTCTAAGTGTTTTGACAGACAATTATTATCTACAGGCAATTTGAGGAAATACATGTGTGCTGCCTGCTGCTCTCACACCACAGGAGATCCAGGCTACAAGACGGATTAGCTTTGGCTGCATTGTTAATTGGTAAATTAATGCAAATGAATCTCTGCAATTGCCCAATGGCTTCATAATTTAAATAAAGCCACAAGCAAACCTTTCGCAGACTTTACATTTTAAACTGAACTAATGGCACTTGCTCTTGGAATGTTCAATTTATGTGCCTCCTACAGACCTGATGGTGTTGTGAAGTGTCCGCCAGAAAATATGCATTTACTTCAGTGATCCATGGGTTCAGGTACCCTAACATTATAGTGTTGCAACCTGCACACCCTCTGTTATAATGATTGTAATCCTTGAAATATTTACATTCCAGTGATAGTGTCCATGAACTGGCTGATTTCATCTAGCATGTGCCCTGGATCCCTTCACATAGGAGCTTGCTGTGGGGTTCATCTCCCCAACAAGCTGCCGTTTTATATGCACACTTTGGCAGAGACTCTTGGCCCAAGCTACTGGTTGCTTTACACACTGTGACCTGGACAAAAAGGAGGCAATGTTGACACTAAACTCTCCATTTCACCAAGAGCATCTAAGAGACTGTTAATTTCAAGGTCACCTGTTCTGCACAGCTCACAATACGGTCCCTGGATCTCTTCCAGCCAGGGTCTTTTTTTGTAGCTGTCTCCATACCCGACACATACACTGGCCTCATAAGTGTGCTGTGTGGTAGGCACATGTGGCACACATTGACTGGCCACTTGTTACAAAATAATCCTGTGATGGGTTGCCATCTGCGAGAGTGAGAAATCTCTGACTTGTTTTAATTAATAAAACAATGATGCAGATAACTGTTTTTCAAAGGGGGGCTTCTGATCAACCCCCTTTTATAATTGTCGCTTAATACCAACAAGTGGTTTCTAAGGGCGGGATCAGTAGTCAAACAGTCAACAGGCATGGGAAAGAGCGAGAGTTGGAGTAGCCAGAAACAGAAAGGTGGACCTGAAAAGTGTGCACACCTTCTTGCTTTTCTTTTGCCTTCCTATCTCTTCCATTTCCTGTAGAACAAGGCACTCTGGGTATAGTGTAAAAATGCAATTGCTACAGCAAAAGGGATTGGACCACTTACAGCAGCAGGCTTGATTTTGTCCAATCCCCATTTCCAAATTACCTTTGTTTAAGTAAAGGTTCTCACACTCCTTATCTGTTGATTTTAAAGAAGTCGCAAAAAAATCACTGGCCGTCTATTGGGAGTGCCTTCCATTCCAAAGTCCCCCAACAATGAAGTGAAGATCGAAGACATCCAAGGAAGAGGTGAGCTATGTCCCCTAACCATCCGCAATGAACAATGGGAGTTACTGCTGTTTGGACTACGCTATATCCCTCTGCCACCTGCATGTATTTATTTATTTATTTATTTCATTTGTATAGTGTAAACAAACCTTCAGGCATTGGAACCAGGATCCTCATTAAAGGTGAAGTTTGCCATGCAGGTGCCAGCTATGTTCCCTGGAGTGGGAGTGTAGAACAAAATGATTTATAGTGTCATGGAGCCCCTGGATTGGGACTTCCAACATCCAGAAAGCCAGACAGAACTCATTATGCTGCTTTTGGTACCCTTTCCTCTTCAATTTGCTTGCCAGTATCTTTGAACCAACTCGACGCCTCTTTGCACAAGTAGCGCTAATCGCCTCCTCCACTTGAACACTGGTTCAACACTGGGAAAGCCTTTGACTCGTTGCATCTTTGGACACTGCATCAAATAACAGGACTTCACATCGACCTCACCTCAAGCATCCACAAGAACAGCTGGAACCGATCTCGGCAAGCACCAACTTGTCACCCGATTCATAAACTGTTTGACACTTCTGACCTCATTGTCTGAAGACAGATCTGATGTAGGACTAATGCATCTTGAACCCGGTTGGACTGCAAGGAAAGCACTGAGAATCCGATTTCCATGCTGTTGAACCACCTAAAACTATGCACACGCTACTTTCAAAAGGCCATGCCCCCCGGGTCCACTTTCGGGACCATGGTTATTTATAAGCCCCCTTTTCAATTTTGTCTTGAATGATATAGTTTTTTAATAGTGACATTGTTGCAGTTGCCTGTCTGATCACCTCTGTCCAAGTACCCAGAGTGCTATTCTGTGCCAGTTCTGCATTGTCTGTGTTCTCTTAAATGGGTCGACCTTGAGTGCACATTCATTTATTTTAGAGATGATGTACTATTCCTGGTTGGTTTTCTACTATTATCAATTAAAACCCATCCTAAGAGTCAAACCTGTTCACAAGGTAGATATGCCTCTTGGGCTGTGTCTGCTTTAACATTTATAATTGGGATGCCTGCTGGATTAATACTGGTGTGGGGCTGAGAAGGCAATTTAGCAATTGAAAACCGCTGAACTCTGCAGAGCAGCACTCATTTTGTCACAGATGCTTATTATGGTAACACAATGGTCTCAGTTGTTGAAAGGTTTGAGTGTTTCATTCTTCATTATTTGGTAATCATTTTCATGGCATATATGTCACAGCAGCCATCATTCTCCTCCCATCTACACTGGGATGTAGAAGGGCATTCAAGTGCCACGAAAAAACACATCACTTATTTAAGGGTCCCATGTGCATGCATTTAATGGCATCAATTAATGACACTCTCAGAGCCATCATTCATTCATGGCACACGATTGCATCAGAGGAAGGCCCTCATTACAATCTAGGCGGAAAACCATGGTGCTAATAGCACCATGGTCCATGCCGGTAACTTACCGACTCTGCCATGGAGAAAGGGGGAATTACCACCCCATTACAAGGTTGGCGGGGTGGTAATTCCCCCTTCCTCCATGGCCCTTCCCCATTCCCATGTTTGCCCCATAGGGCTCAATGGGAATGGGGAAGGCGCTAAGTACGGTACCGCAAATTGTGGTACCGTACTTAGCACCAAGGTCCCTTTGCGGGTCCCTACTTTAACGGCTGGTGTAGATCAGCTGTTAAGGTCAGGTCCCGCAAAGGGACCTTGTAATCAGGCTCTAATGGGTTAATGTCGCTGCAGCCTTTTACGGCGCTGTTAACCCATTAGCACCAGGGTCGTAATGAGGCCCGAAGTGTGGTTAAATAGATGTCTAAGCAATGTCTTTCACTTGTCATATGCTCATAATAGCTCACAAGTGTATTCACCTGTGTTACCAATAGCATTTGGGAAACACTGTAAGGCCTTCCCCAAAGACATGTATGAGGAAACACTCTCTCCATCTTGAGCTTGTTAAACATGGCGAGTCACACTAACATGCATGCCAATTTACATGCAACTCTGAAGACACTCTGTTATAACCTTCAACCATGGCCATATATTATTATTTTTTGTCTTCTTCTTTTTGTCGTTTTAAACAACAACCTCCAAGACAGCAATCCCAATGCCATTGGAACAGCGATAGTACAACAACATAATATTACAGCATATTACATTATTAACATAGTGTCAGGTTGAGAGTCTGATTGTACAGATGAGGACCACTGCCTCATAGTCAGGTAATATCTGTATAGACTGCATATGTCTCTGGCTCTCACACTTGCATGTGCCATACATCTATAGTCTGATTCCATTTCAAAACAGTATGTTATATCGTCCATCCAGAGGTTTTTCATAGAGCAATCTTTCTGCCCTATATGATAGACACACACCATGTAGCCAGGACTAGCAACAACCGAGAAAGATGCCTAGCATGTCCAAGAACATCCTTCATGTACCCCATGCATTCCACCATTGGAGTGGCCTCAATTCACTCCCCCATGATATCCACCAAAGTCTAAAATACCTAGCCCCAAAAGCCCCTGATTGACAGGCAGTGCCATGTAAAGTGTAGGAAGATGGCCTGAGTATAAGAGTGAACAGGAGGGGCCATGCCCTCCCTAGACATAGACACCCATGGATTCAGGCAGCATAGACTTGAGACAATGCAAAGGGGCAGAGCAGGTACCTGGGCTGATTTCAACATCATCTTTATTAAGACATCAGAAATGGCAACAATGAGCTCTAGATTCAGCTTCTTTTATACTGTTTTTAAAGCTGGTGCAACAATTCATTTTATTACACAATCAATTTTGATTGGGTCTGATAATTAAAGAGAAACCCATATTGATTCCAGGGTTGGTTGGCTTGACTGTCAATCATCAAGCCCACATAACATGTCTCGGCATTCCTCACTTGACTGGCACCTAACCTATTAGCTTTCGTACGATTCAGTCAAAAACCAATTGCAAATCCTTTGATGTCTAGAAAAAAAAGCCTTTGGCAAGTCCTCAGAGTCATTTTGACAGGCAATACCATGCTTTTCCTGACAAGAATTCTAAAAATACACTCCAGCGACAGTGAATTTTCAATGAACTACTATTAGACAGTTATTTAATTATTTTAGCATGACTATGTGAAATTCTACCATCTTGTTTCCGGCAGCCATTTTAGATTTTAACCTAGTGTGAACATTCAGCCGTTCTTACCAACCGGTGAGTTGTTTTCTACCTTTAAGCATAACTTTTGTCCTATCCACTTTCTAAATGATAGTTTCGGTATCCATAATGTATGTGTAATACCTGAGATACTCTACACTACGTAAGGCATTCTGACCCTACAAAATACATGTTGCCCTAAAATGTGCTTTTTGGCATAAAAAGCAATACAATTCTGATTTTCGTAATACTAGAGCTATTGATTAGCTTGACATGTTAGCTGATTCAGTTTGGGGAGGGGGGTCTGAAGTACCTCCCGTGCAAGAGCATCTTGAACGTTTATTTTGGCAGAATCTCGTCCAAGCTGCCGGTGTGTAATACGTCTTGAGTAAATACTTAAAGTGTAATAGCTTGTATTGGCTACAATAGTGGCAAGTTTCATCAGGTACCAGGTTGCCCAGTGTTTCCTCCCACCTCAGATGTGCTGCTTCCGACCATCCCACACTGTTTTCTATATTTCGGGCATATTATCAAATATCAGCCTTCTGTATCCTCCACCCTTGTGCCGTAGTAAAGAAGAGGTGGAGTGTCAAGTTTCTTCCTTCCATGTGTGTCTAAGTTGATCTCTCTCATGGGGAAGTGCTGCCCAACCCTTAAAACTCCTCCAGCGTATTGAACTGTGTGTGAGGCAACAAATCCTGAAATCTGTCCATCCCCATCCACATCATACAGTGTGCATAGGTCTGTTCACTGGTGAGCGAGACCCTGGGAACATACTTAATGGGTATGAGTGGAGTGTAAGGGTTTATAGTTTCCATTATCCGTTCCTGCCTCTGCCATGCCTTCCAGTGCATTGCACAATATTATGCATTCAGGCAGTGCCGAGAGGTTTTGTAAGCCTGAGCAGCTAGATAGTAGGACTCGAAATCAGGAAGTACCACTCCACCCCTGTTCAGCAGCGCAATCAGCATTTCCCTTCTGACCCTGGTATTAATTCCATTCAATTGTCTTTTGATTGGTTGTGTTGTTATTGGTTGAGGGTTATCTGATAGTGGATGGATGATTGTTGATCTGAATTATTTAGTCAATTGTGTTGTGAATGAGGAGAGGTTCTCTCCCCCTCATGTCTATTCATAATTATTGTTCTTATTCATGCATTTTGTGACATTGTACACTGTTGTATAGAAAATACTTGAGTGCTTTATACAGGGACATCATTTAGGGGCCGCAACTGCAATCCCTGAAGTCTCCCTTGCTACCCCTGTGGTCTCCCTTGGAGCCCCTAATAAAAGATATATATATTATTTTTTTGTGTATAATTGAGGCTCCTGCGCCTGTGTCCAGGAGCATGTGGCTCGTTGTTGCTGGATTGTCTGGTTTTCCGATAGCTATAGCCAGTAAGATAGCTCAGTGGGTAGAGCGCTTGCAGCTGCAATTTGTGCATGATCTGCATGCGCAGGTTCGACTTCCGGCAAGGTCAACTCAGCCTTTCTTCCTGCTGAGGTTGATAAATGAGTACCAACACAGGTTGGGTGATATTATATGTATATTTGTTTTATATGAAGTGCTTAACCATAAGTTCTATTGTTACGCTCACCTGGTCTCTGCGGGGACGTTGGGGCACGGTTGGAGTCCTCCATAGACTGGACTCCTCAGGTTAGAGCTCTTCCCTCGACTGCGATAGTGTAGACTGCTCGAGTTGCTGGTTATACCCCTGGGAGAAGGGAAGAGGCAATGAGAATGCTGCAGTGGAAGTGCAATCTCCCTCGGACCCTTTGTGCCAGAATGATATGAGGATGCGTTTTCCCATATGACCTCACCTGTTGTTTTGTAATGATGAGCTCTCCATCCTGCTTTCTCTCAGCAGGGGCGCCGTGGACGGTCTACGCTGCATCACTGTTCCTTATGCGTGGTGGCCCAGACCGGCTGTGACCAATCCCGCCTTGGAAGTAAGTTTTTTGTAACAATGATTGTTGTCCGTAACCTTTGTGTTGCTTTTTCCCCAACGATTATTGTCTGTAATGTTGTAATGTCCTTTCTTTCCCCTTAGGTATGAAGATGGCCCGTAGAGTTGCGGTGATGGAGGAGGGTTCTAAACGATGCCAAAGAGGATCCAGAAGAGCCCACTAGTGGGTAAAAGTTTATGCAGTTGCTAACCTTATGTTTTCTGTCTCCCTTGCAGGTTCAACCAGACGGTGCTTAATGGAGAGCTATGTTCCAAACGCCTGTCAGCTGCCAGATGGAGGATCCGCGAGGATGTTGAGCTGGAAGATGACTCCCGTGTTGTCGGGAGTTCGGAACAGGTATGGATGCAAGGAGCTGCAAGAGCTGGATCAGCGGAGACAGGTAAGATGCGTGCGGTAGCTGCAGAGTTGGAGTTGGGTAGCAGTGCTTTGAGCGATGGCGTGGCTGGGCTCAGGTAAGATGTGCGCGGTAACTGCAGAGTTGGATCGGTGGCAGTGCTTCGAGCAATGGCGTGGCTGGTTTCAGGTAAGATGCGCGTTGTAACTGCAGAGTTGGATCGGTGGCAGTGCTTCGAGCGATGATGTGGCTGGTCTCAGGTAAGATGCACGCGGTAGCTGTAGGATGGAGTTCCGGAGACTGAAGATAAATGTGAAGAACTGGAAACAGGTAAGGAACTGTAGAGGCGGTAAGCATTACGCTGCATCCAGCAGACTAAGGCAAAGCACCAGCATGTGCGTGGGGCTGGTTTATATAGCCTGGCCGCTGCCACTCCCTTTAGGCCCGCCTTGTGGCCCCACCTTACCAATCCCTCTGACTTCTGCACGTGCCTCCAATGTCTTTGGAGGGCTGCGCCTGGCATGGATGCACATGCCTTAGGCACACTTTTAAATGAGCTTGGCACCAAAGGTACCACGACTGGGTCCATTGGGACCCTGCAGGGCATGAAGGTAATGGCCCTTGACCAGTTGCCATGACAGCTATATAATAACACATCATTATCATTTGGACATGGATGTCAGCTTGCATTCACAGTCATTTGGTAATATGGGTCTATATCCACTCATATTAACAATACATATGGTGATCCATTCTTGTATGCAATGTATATCACTTTACAGTGATACCGTAAGCATATTTTTCATAGTGTACTTAACAATGCTATGTGATGCCACTTCCTGTTTGTCAAGGGGTGAAAGGTTGTGTTCCATAACTTCCTGTGATGTCACTGTAGGTGGGTCCAATGACACCACTTTCTGTGATGTCATCAAAGGTCAAGGACTGTGTGAGGTCACTTCTGCTACCCCTGTCATTTTGGTGAAATAACACCCCTGGCTTTATATCTTTTATATAAACACTGTTCAACTTGCCCTAGTGTCTGTGTTCTTCCATTGACTTTGCTTTTTACTTTACGTTCTTGTTCATATGTTCCCCAATCATGGTATGGACTCTCTTGCTTTATTTTTCTTGATTTTCTTTCTCTAAAAACCTAGCCTGTCTGGAAAGACCACTGTTTGATCGGTAAGTGGAAATAGCACTGACTTTCCAAGGTTAATCTTAAGCGCTTCCAGAGCCTGCAACTCAGATATGACAGGTTTCAGATTCTAAACCGGTTTGTTTATATACATACAACAATATGATCAGTGTTGAGAAGGAGGAAAGCCCATCCCCCCAGCCCTTTAAGGTGAGACAAGCCCCACTGAAAGAATTATAATGGACCAGGGGGGCATCCTAAAAGTCCCCACACTGTCATAATAGTGCATGTGATTTAGACATATTAGCCATAGTGCACATAAGCAACTGAACACAATTTTTTAGAGATAAGTAGCCATAGTCAAAGCACAGGGCCTGCACGTCCATGCTGTATTTAGTGTGTTAGCCTGAAGAGGAAATCTGGTAAGGCACAAGCACTGATAAGAGAGGCCCACACTTCTGACTTCCACAGAAACCCTTTTTTTCTAATATTGTTGCCAATATATTTGCTTTGAAAAGAATGTGCCCTGCCACGAGACAGTGCTAGGGGCCTTAGTGTATGTGTTATCACAAACAGGCCGAAGTAGGCCTCCGATCTCCACCCAGCTAACTATGAGTTATGGCCCTGTAAGGAAGGCATGGTATCAAACAGTGAAGGCAGACATAAGTGATCACAGTTCAAAAGTGTTTATTAAACTTCAATGGGTTGATAGACTGCCTATCTAAACATATATCTAAGGATGGGTGCAAGACACCGACCATCAAATAATAATAACCCAGTCCTAGTGGAGTGTTTGTCAAAATAAAACAGCCTATACTAATACATCTATTGCCAATCCTTACTTCTAAATACAAAAGGGTTTTGGACAATTGTGTATGCAAAAAGGAAAGTGTTCAAGAAATAATATGTCAGGGTAGTTGAGCCGCTGGCTCCTCTTATCCACGTTTTCAGCACGGGACAAGGTGGCATGTTGAGCTTCACACGCTCTGGCTTCTTGGCCAGGAGGAAACAATAAAAAAGCATCTTTTCCATTAACATTCTCTTACTGCAGAGGGCCTGTCATTACAAACAAATCTCAAAGTTCTATTACTACCAGAATTTTCACATGCACAAATTTTCACTATCAATGTTCATCATGGGTCTCCTTACTTCAGGCTGAGATTCCTTTTACCACAATGTTTCCTCTTGGTCTCCTTTTTTCGGGCTCAGACCATGGATATCCCTCATTTGGGCTCGGATCATGAATACCCCTTATCCGGGCATGGATCATGGATTTCCCTCGTTCAGCCTTGAATTCCTTTTAGCAAAATGTTCATATTTGGTCTCCCTCATTCGGACTCAGACCATATAATTGTACTTTCTACGTTTTCCTCTTGAAATTCAAAATCAAAGACTTTCGGATTTTCAATGGGTTTTTCTTAAACTGTTGCAGGACCACTTTAATTCACTCACACAATGTTTGTATCAATCTTTTACTTTCATTTCTCACTTCTTGGTGGGATACCTTACAGAGAACTTGTATTGGGCACCTTTGCGGTGCCAGACCCCTCTGTCAATGGTATTGTATCTTTCCTTCTCAAGTTCAAACATTCTTCAACAGCTTAGATTTACTCACAATTTTCATCACACATGTTTAATTTCCATCGCTCGTTACAAAATGTTGCTGCTTGCGACCTTGACTTCAAAACAGACAGGTCTTGCATCAGTGTCCCCAACTCACAGGCTGTGTTAAGCTCTCTGGCGCTATTTGTTCTTGGAGCCAAGGACGATACCACAGCAGCTGCTGCTCTTCCCCGCCTTGGTCAGTGAAGTGGGCGTGCCTCCGATATCTCTGACACACATTGCAGGATTCTTCATTCTGCTTTCCTGGCCTACCCTTTCAGAGTAACAGTTTCTGTCCGAAAAGGTCAAGGGTATGTCCCTCTTTGCGAACCCTTCTTGGTTTGCTGTCTCACTCCCCTCATTCAGCTGCCGATTCCAAACTGCTGTTCCTTCCTGACCTTTGCCTCGCTCAAGTCTGCTTTCATGCTCTGCCTTTTATCCATATTGGGAAGTTTAATGGATGTCAGGTGTGAATAATCTCCGGTAATTGTCTGACCTCGCCTGACCTTTGTAGTGGGATATGTCAGGTATACTACTCTGCTGTTAGTCTGTTTTCTCCCAGTGCGGTCTGTGTGGAAAGGTGGGGGTAACATTCCCATTTATCCTGGTAGGATGGGGTAATGGTGCTATGGGAAAAGGGATACAGCATACAACCATCTGGTGTCCCACTCCCGAAGACCCCTCACCCAGGCGATACTCCCACACTGGTCCATGCCCATGAACTGGAACCAAAAGCATGTCCTGGTCACAGATCCCTATGGATTGGTGGATGAGACACCTTCTAGTTTCTCATAGCCCCTACAACTGCCCTAGTCCATAGACTCCTGAATTCCAAGATACCAGTAGACCCCAGACCACCGAACATCAACCAATCGACAATAAAAGATCTGAGACTATGGTCGTCCCACCTTTTTTCCTAATTAAATGGTTTGTAATGCAAGGTACAGGGAGGGATGCATTATAGTTCAAAAGCGAGGGAGGAAGCCTTGGGAGCAGATGAAGCGATTGGGATATTGTGAAAAGTGTGTGGGTTAGAGTGACCTCGAGAGTACCCTTGTGGCAGTCTTTGAGGCTACCCGGTGCACTGTATAATGATAGAGTAGTGCTGCTTATAAATGTAGCTAATTGCTTCATTGGCCTTTGTTCCCTGGCGACAATGAGACCAGCAGAACCCACTCAATGGAAGATGGATGGGCTGGGCTGGGACCAATTGCCTGGCATCCCCTAAGGAGCAGGTCGATCATGTATTGGGTCGTACCAACCAGCCATGCAGGTTTTCTATGAAGCTGTGTATCCTTAAAATATCCTGCTTGAACACTTTTTGTCAGAACATAGCATGGCAGCATAGTTGTTTGGTGGCACTTTTTGCTTGGGCTTTTTTCCCTAGTGGGTTGTATTTTTTCTGGTGTGAGGGTAAAGGGGTGTGCCTTTATTTGGTGACTTTGACGTGATCCCAGCACCCACCGTGCTAGCGGAGGATTCCAGGCTGCTTCTCCGGAAGGGCCGTGCCTGCCTATAGTGACCAGTCCTGAAAAACAGGTTTTCCTGAGTGATTTTACAGGAGCTGTCTTTGCAGAATTCCTGTCTTCTCTTTGGAGCGGGCGCAGCTCTGAGGAGAATGCTGGCTGGTGTTATTGTGAACCCTGTGATGGAGGATTTCAGGTGAACACGTGCATGTAAGTATACCCTTGCAAGTGATAACAAGTAGGGGACGGGTATATGGGAAAGTGTGAAGGTTGTGAGTATGCAGAATTTGAGTTTGTTGGTGTGGAGTAGATATGTTTTGTTGGATTTTTTAGCATTCTTTTTTTTTAATGAGAATATTAAGGAAAGGAAAATGGGGTGTTAGGGAGCCTTCCCAAGTGAGGGGAGAAGGTGGTACCACTTATTTTGTGTAACTTAGAAAAATGGAAACTAGTAGGAGCCCTGCATAGTTGGTGGGCTTGGGAATGTTAGCTGTTCTTATTTTAACTTGTTATTTTAGCTTGTTTTGTTTGTGTTTTTATTGTGTTCGGTGGAGGCCTGGGAAGGAGTGCTGTGTAAGTAGTAGTGTGTTTTGAGTGTGTGGAGTTTGAGAGGTGAAACACTCATAGAGTATATGTATAAGGCACTACCACTATATCGTGACCAAGTCGAGAAGTATTACAAGCAATGGTTCGTAGAGACAGAGCAGGGCTCCCATAATTAGGGTATTCTGGAACATATGTACATATTTTTGACAGTCAATTACAAGAGGAAACAGTTGCAAAAGAGGAGAGAAATATTAGAACTATGGAAAATGTTCGAAGATACAGAAGACTCTGAGGAAGGAGGAACACAAAATGATAGGAGGATGGGGCACCAGCGGAACGTGGGGGAATATACTCATTATAATCCCACCCGACAGTAGGTTACACTAACCCAATTTATGTGTCTACCACAGCGACAGACCCACAACTCCATTATACATCCACTTTGGATGTCCCAGCACACATGTTGATATTGTGAAAGTGACCTTAAAGTGGCATTGGCATCGGCACAAACAGAAATGTCCAGACTACGGGCAGCACAGGGTGAGGTGTGGAATGACAAACCAGCAGAGAAAGGATTAGATGGGTGGAAAATGGGGGACATTTTGTTCAGTATAGATAGCCCAGCCATAAAGAAGAGGAAGGTGCAGGGGGCAAATGAGTGCACAGCTTAGGCTACAAGAATGTAGGCTCTTGCAGAGGAGAGGAAGACAGATTGAGTACAATTTATGAATTCAAATATGGTGAGGAAGAGCAGGCAGAGCAAGCGCCAGAACAAAATCTCTGGGTGGAGAATTTGTGGGATGGTAGGTTGATGAGCAGATTTGATCAGATGGTGATAGAAAGGAAAAAAGGACGTAGAATAAGGATTGGAGCGGGTAGTCCAGAGATGCCCCTCATACCTAAGGGGCCCGGCAGGCTGCAGTATGTGCCATAGGCACAAATGGATAAAAATAATCTGCCAAGAGAGGTTAAAAAAGCAGTAGACAAAATTGTGGGCATTGAGGCGAAGGGGTGGGCCGAAATACAGAGTATAAAAATACACCCTTTTGTTAGGCAGAATTATATGCAGTACCCTTTGGGAACACCACACACAATTAAGACTACAAGTGACAGTACAAATTCATCTTTGGTACAAGCCTGTACTACACAGTAAAGTGGTAGCTAGGGCTGAGCAGCCAGACTTATCTCAAGAGCAAGTGAGCAGTATCAATAGTTACAGAAAGGACAGCAATTACTATGATTCAAACAAACACTGACTCAAGGTTTCTGAATAAAAGAATATACATGTATTTACTCATCAGTTGTAAAACATTTCAATAAAGTAAAGCAGTTCCAAAATCACACTCGTATTACACTACACAATTCCTAATAGATTCTGGATAAGTTAAGCTTAAAATGAAATGTGAGCAAAATGGCACTCCAATAATTTAAAAGGGAGGGAAAGACAAAGTTAGACAAATATTGAGCAGCACCAACAGGTAAGTAAGTAGGGCAATCTAGAAAAAGGAACTACAGTGAGGGAATCTGATCAAAAGGGCTTAGGGTCAAAGTCAATAGGACAAAAGTATTTTTCTCAAGATCACACAGTTCAGGGTAGTTTGCAGTTAAGTCTTTGCCAAGAGTTCCGGACGGAGTTGATCAACAGAAAAGTTAGTTTAAAGAATAGAGAAGGAAAAGCCCTCGGATTGGCGAAAGGTTTCACGCACTTTCACCGCAGCTGGACGAAACGAACAACCAGATTTGAACAGTACCTTAAAATGGAGAAGCAGCTGTAGCTGAGGCGGACGTTCCTGGCAGGTCCTGCAGACTCACGGTTACTGAAGCGACTGTCGGACTGACATGAAGTAGGAAGACTGGAGGGTCCTGCACTGCCCAGGAAAGAAATCAGCAGCAGAGCAGAACAACAAATAAAAGGTACGCTCCTTAAAACCCAAGCAAGGTCCGACCTTCCTGGCTATCTGGTTCACTGTAGCTCTGTACAGCAAATTCGACCAGAGGAGGGAGTTCTGGCTTGCAGTTTGGGTGAACTGGTTGGGCCCACCAGTTCAGGGGAAGAAGATTCCTGGTAGATCTTCTCTGTCGGTGAAGTCCGAAGATTCGGACCTGCAGCAGGGCTTCACCGGGCGGTTCAGTCGTGGTAGGGGTCCTCTTCTGTCAGCTCCTCTTCGGTTCTCTCATTGCAGTGCGACTCTGATTTCCAGCCCCAGAGACCTGCTTTTTATGAGGTTTTCCCCCAGTCACACAGCCTGGCTGTCAATCACACAGCAGGGTGGCTGTCCTGGCGGGACAGTCACCTAGCCAATCAAACAGGAGTGCAATTTGGGTTACCAAGGGAACCCATGGCAGGGGTCCTAAAACCACTCCCTCACATCCTGTCTACCCAGACTTTCAGGCGCCTAAGGAGGGCTTTTGTGCAGAAGCCCGCAAAAGGATGGTGAACAAAGGAACCAAACCTGATTTGGCACGCGGAGAAAAACACGAGAAAGACATTTACAAAAAGAAATGGTGAATAAACCCAGCCAGAACCAAATTAAAGCAAATATGGTCCAGCAGATTTAAGTTTGTGGCTACCAAGATAGCCTAAATCAATACTAAGGTTATTTAAGATAACCGTGGTAGGAAAAATAGGGTAGTTACCACTGCCACCATCCAAGTCTTATTGAAAAGGGAGCAAAACAATGCTCCAAGAAACAGACAAAAAGGGATAAGTATTAACCCTTTCCAGTACTCTATGTAAGATAGTTTGTACTGCGTCTGTGGATTTAAAGAGACTAATAAAGTCAATGGCAACTTTACATGTTCTGGGAGACAGTAGTCAGTCCCAGAAAATGGAGTCTGAGTTGGGAAGTCTAAAAGACAACCCTGTTTCACTGCACTGAAGGTGCTGTGTAACACACAGTAAAAAGGTGATGCTTATAGAAGAGATGAGGCTTCAAAGTCTATGAACACAAAAAGAATGTTAAACACACAGCAAAAATGTAAGAGTGGGAAAAAGGCTCACACTCTTACCAGGTGAAAAAATAAATCCTAGAAATCCAGCAAAGCTGCTGAGGGACTCAGTAGGTAAGGGAAATTAGCCATTCTTGAGAATTCTCCCTAACACCTTGTAAAAGGATAAAAAAGAACAACAAGAAAACGACCCAGAGGTGGCAAACAGAGTAAGCAAAACTAGAACAAAACAAATTAGCAAAAATTACTGTGGTGGCGTCAGTGTCCATGCAAGTGCAGACGGAGGTGGCAGGAAATTCCCAAGAGTTTGCAATTGCTAGAATAGGTGCAGTTTGGTCAGAAGGAGGGCAAGGACAGTGGGGATGGGGTCCACAGTACCCTGGCCCACAGTGGTAGCAAGCTTGACAGCAGCAAAGAAGTGGTGGGTTTTGAGGAGCAAGTGGAAGGAATTTTGGAGGAATGGGGTCTAGAGGGGGGACAAGGGGCCTTCACAATGTTGGAACTGTGGAAGGTGCAGGCATTTTTCAAGAGAATGCTGGAGAAGTCCAGGGATGGGGTATAACTATGGCCCATCACCCCAGGGACCCCCACAATGCGCAGCATGACTCCCATATCCTCTGAGATGCACAAGATTTACACCCCGTTACCCCTGCAGATACCTGGTCCACCAGCGCAACTGCATCAGATATTATAACAACACACACCTCAACACACCTTTCAACAAGGAGGTGGCATAACCCCATTCAATGGAAAACCAAATAGTATGGTTGCCCCTTCTGAGGTGCAGCTGTAGTGGGGGAAAAACCCTTTTCGTTTCTCGGGGCAAACACATACCCTGATTAGGACAGGCCACAGAGTACTCTGATGTGTCTGGTCCTGTCAATGACCCTGAACCCTGAAGAGGAACCCTTGGTGGGGGCAGAGATAGGAAACAAGCTATTCACTTTTATGGTTGATTTGGGTGCAGCAAAATCATGCATCAGTGAGCGGGACTTCCAACTATTGCGCATAACTCTTGACAGGCTGGGCTCCTCTGGGTCTGTTTCTACAGTTCCATACACTAAAGATCTGGATGTAAAGGTGGGAGGGAAAATGGTGTGCACTTCCTTATTGTATTCTGAAAGCTCTTCTGTCAACCTGTTGGGCAGAGACCTGTTGAGCAAGTTGAACATTACAATCTCATTCACAGATCACGGAATTGTTTGTGCTATGACAGGGAGGTGCGCAATAAGAGCAGTGGTGGTAATACATTCAATGGCAGAGATGCAGTGGTCTGTCTGATACCTCTGGACCCAGACATGTTCATATACATAATTACAGAATAACAGCCAAAAGAGGGTCCCAAAGATGCCCCTCATCCCCCACAGATTCATGTCGAGACGAAAACGCAGAAATGTTTGCAGCCACACATCTTATTTCGGACAAATCCCGAGTGCATCAATGATTGAAAAGTACAGTAAAAGGTAACCTCTAAGGCAGCCATAGAGACCGACTGTAAGTCTTCACAGGTATAGGAGATGAACCAGAGATTGTGGACAGAGACGACTATATGGACAGTCTCGACTAAGTACCAATAAGCCAAGGTGCTGACGTCATTAGTGACAGCACAATGTAGCAGCGTTAGACATGAAGCACACTCGCAGTCCTGCAATGCATCACACAAGCACACATTTGCATACATGAAGGACATGCATACACAGTTCTATAGCTACAGGACAGATACATATACATACTGTCAATGCTTTTATTATATTTTCATTAGCCAACTGCAGTACTGCAGAACCAATAGGCACAAGATATCCTGAGCAAGCTTGCAGATGCTTAACATGAAAAACGCTATGGGGCTACAGGGATACATATGTAACCTGATAGGACCAAGTGTGACTAACATATAGAGTACTTAGAATGACATGAACATGTAGAATTTATATTATACAGGGAATGAAAATTATGGAAGGCTCAAAACCATGAAGCGGAAATGGGGATAGCGGATTCAGGCAGCACAGAACACAAAGCAGACTCACAGCCAAATGCAGAGATACACAGACACATTCCAATCTCCAGATGACAAAGGGGCCACCTGCAGAGAAACGGAATACATCCTCATAAATGTGAGCTGCAGAGCTCAATTCTGTGGTCCCTCAATATGTGGTACAGCCAAACGAGACAATGGACAGCCACCCATGGTGGGAAAGTGGAGCCAATTGCAGCAAGTCAGATGCAGACAACAACAAGTGTAGCAACGTGAGGAGTGCATTCTCATAGGCAAAAGTGGTACACACAAGTTACAATGCAGACATATAATTGTTCACATAACCTTGAAGATATGCACAGAGGGCTGAGAAACGTAATTGATTCTGAGGCCTGGGGCGATCCACTCTAACCAATCACAGTTTAGAATGTCAGGGGTGGATTGCAAAGGGTAAACATGAATGGTAAACTCATCACTCTGCTGCAATGTAATAGATCGTTTCTTGGGGACGGGCTAGGCCATCCACCTGACATGCCTGGACCAATAGAATAACCTCTATAGGGTTCTCCTATAGGTAGTACTACTCTCAATACCCAATCCTCTATGATGATAGGTTTTTTTTCGGGAAGGTCTCAGGTGATGATGTCATACATTTTCTTGTATTGATCCCTGTTGGATTTGTTTTCAATAAACCACAGTGTTACTTGCCATTGGCTGAGTCCTCCGTATATTCTTGTGAGGGTGTTTGGACCTCGAGGTCAGGTGGACCCCCAGCCATACTCTGGCATACCTAGGAGTCCCACCCTAAAAGTTGGTAAAGTGGTTGGTTGGCTGCGCCAGCCTGGCATGAAGCCGACTCCTCTGCCACAAAACCTGAACATCTGCAGGACTCTCTCGTATTTCGAGAAAGATGGGAAAAACTTACCCGTGGATAAGAAGTCAGAAGCCAGCCTGGAAATATCCTGCGGCAGACCAGGATTGGGTAGTGGCAGCTCTGGGGGATGCGGTAGCCGAGCAGCATCAGCAGACCACGGAGTGTAAGTATTGACCCAGCTACACAGCAAAAGTGGGTGTGGGGAGGGTATCAAGTATTGTGGGGTATTGTTTAGTATTGTTGAGCATTGTTCAGTGTTGTCAAGGTATCGTCTATCATTGTCAAATTTAGTAGGGACAGGAGCGGGGGTAGATGTCATTAAATGTTGTTAGGGCACATTTGGGTTTAGAGATAAACGGTTTGGGTGAACAACCTAGACTATTGACTCGAAGGCACGGATGACAGAAGTATGTAAATAGTGGTTCCCTGTGGGTTGGGTGTTTTAGCTCGGGTTATACATGATGGTATCCCCATAACGTTTAGCAAGGAAGCTGACCTAGATTGGGGAAGGTGATTTCTTAAGTCTCAAGGAGGTGTATTGTTTGCTGGGCGATGCAGCAGGTACAGATCGAACACAAGAGAATATTGTTATACTCTGCTAGGCCACAGAGAGTCAGAATAGGAGACTGGTTACCCCTACCTTACTTAACAGCACTAAATGCTCACCGTTTCTGGATTATCTAGCCATCAGCTGTTATTTGTGCTTCATTTCATTGAAACAGTATCAATTTACTCTTATGTTTTTTTGTTCCAAACAGCAATTTATTAGTGCAATACATTAAAAAAAAGCCTAGGAACCAGCTTCATCACTCAGGCAAATTGATTAATAAAATAATATACACATTACATGTGAAGTTTAGACAACATAGCTGCTAGATGCAAAACATAATAGGTACAGCAGTTTGTTACACACAGAAAAAACATGGTTACTGGGGGTTAGTATAATGGTGATCTCTCTACTTTTTTGTCAGGACACTGTTGGTGACAGTGGTGTCTTTTCCTATTCAAAAGAGCACAGAATAAGGGAAGTTTCCTTATTCAAATTGTAGACACATGGTTGGGCTCTCGGTCTGTGTTACACTGTACTCGCTTGTACACAGTTAGGGATTGTGGAGCCATCTTCAGGACATGCAATTTATTTTTGTATGGCATTAGTCGCAGCAACCTTCCCGTTTGTTATACAACCTACAATACATAAAACAGTACAGGTTTTTGTCTACAGGTTCTTGAAACTTAATACATGTCTTTCCTATGTGTAATAGTAATCCAGAGAAAATTAAACTACCTTGAATTAAGGTCTTCAGGTAAACCCAGGCTTATGTGTACAGCTGGTCTAGTTGGCGACTCAAAAACTCAATAAGACTGTGCAAGTCTTGCCAATTAGTTGCAAAATATATAATTAGAGGAACACAAGATCCCTTCAGTTTCAATAATAGGTTTGAGTGTGGTTGCAGGTCACTGGATGGGGGAAGCAGGGAAACCCATCATATACAATCAAAAGAAAAGAGGAAAATCCAGGACAGAGCTCCCAATAAAGTGCAAAAAATATATATTTATAAGTAGAGTGGCCCTTAGTGTTAACACGTGTTTCGGCCCTACAACAGCCTTTTTCAAAACAGGGTTTAGTGCAACCTACTTTTACAGATCCAGCCAACGCGTATGACACACTCCGAAGCCTATGGGAACAAACCCAAGAATTTTTTTTAGATGAATAGCTAAACTCCCGAAGAGGAAGGAATGCACTAAGCCCTGTTTTGAAAAAGGCTGTTGTAGGGCCGAAACACGTGTCAACACTAAGGGCCACTCTACTAATAAATATATATTTGTTGCACTTTATTGGGCACTCTGACCTGGATTTTCCTCTTTTCTTTTTACCTTGAATTAAGTCAGATGCAGTAGGGAACTTGTGAAGGTGATACTTTCCGGCCCTGAGTACTCGGATGCCAGATTTCCTCTAAGTATGGGTGACTTTGTCTAGATCCTATACAAGGGCAAATTAAGGCAGTATAAATTGTCTAGATAATCCTGTTTGAATGTGAGACAGGTCATCATCACTCTTCATAAATCATTAATGATCCAATTTTAAGGGTCCTACCATATGTACGGTCCTGCTGGAGATAGATATCCTTGGATGCAATTTGCTTGTTTGCTCATTTTTTTCAATTGAACACGGAGCCTTCTGCTCTGTAATAACAGACAGAAGGAGTTAAGTCAAATATATGATATTTTCATTGCATTTCAGTAATTGTAAAAAAAAAAAAAAAAACATAATGGCGCTGTTTGGGTGCCGGTCAGGGCGTGTGCCATGCATAATTGTCACGTAGTGCCTTAGCGCAGGCTCTGTTCACAGGTAAGTAAAAAGGCTGCCTCTATGCATTGGAACATGCAAGAGAAGTCTGGTCACTTGCTTTGCCAAGGACTAGTAAAAAGCGTATGAATAATTGGGAAGGTGCCGGTCGTGCAGGAGTTGCTGAACGTGGTGGCTACTGGTGTGCTAGTCCGTGAGCATATTAAGGAGATCAGTGTGGACTCGATTGCATGCCTCGGGAGTGAGATAGTGGAAGGGGGGGAGTTGCATTCCTTGGGTAAACTTATTAAAGTAATTATTAAACAGTTTCGGGCTTACTGCTGGAGTCCGTACTCCTGAGAAAAAAACCGACCAGCCGTATCGATACAGGGCAATTCAGACGTGGCTCTTCAGGCAGAAGCTATGAGGCATAGCCTTAGCAACTGAGCGCACCAAGCCTCGTTCTGAAAACAAGGCCTGGAAAGCGTGTTACAATGTTTATCGGCATTGACTGGGCAACTGGCCCTTCGCAGTTGGAGTAAATTGCCAGGATGTATTTATTGCGATGGTGCAAGTAGTTTTGTCTCATCCACATCTGTATAATGGCGTCTATCCGAAAAAAAACATTACTGGTTGGCATTTGCGGGCACAATGTGTGGCATAATACAAACTTCCAATGCATGTAATATTTGATGTATTCACGGGGCATGCTATACATCCCATCCCTGACTGATGTTCATATGGCAATGGTGCTCATACAGTTTTGTAGAAAAATACATTATATCTATGTATGCATATCATTTGTTATCTGGGATACCTACTATTACAAGATGTACAAATAAAAGGTCAAACAAATCAGGTCAAAAAAAGAAAGAACAAACAAATCAGGTCAACAAATAATTGTTGGATTACTATCACACATAAGAAAGCCATTCATGCTTTAAGTTTCAAGAACCTGTAGACACACACCAGTACTGTTTTATGTATTGTAGGTTGTACAACCAACAAGGAGGTTGCTCTGACTAATGCCATGAAAACATGAATTGCATGTACTGACGATGGCTACACAATAACTAACTTTGTACACGCGAGTACAGTGCAACACAGACTGAGGGCCGAAACATGTGTCGACAATCTGAATAAGGAAACTTCACTTATTCTGTGCTCTTCAGAATAGAAAAGACACCACTGTCACCAACAGTGTCCTGACAAAAAAGTAGAGAGATCACCATTATACTAACCCCCAGTAACAACGTTTTTTCTGTGTGTGACAAGCGGATGTACCAATTTTGTTTTGCATCTAGCATCTATGTTGTCTAAACATCACCCGTAATGTTTATGTTGTTTTGTTAATCAATTTGCCTGAGTGATGAAGCCGGCTCCTAGGCTTTGTTATGCATTGCTTAATAAATTGCTGTTGGAACACAAAAACATATGAGTAAATTGAAACACTGTTTCAATATCCTGAAGCACAAATAAAACCTTATGGTTAGATAATCCAGAAAAGGGGAGCATTTAGTGCTCTTAAGTAATTGAGGGGTAACCAGTCTAACATTCTGACTCTCTGTGTCTAAACTCTTCCACACTTGTGCCTGGTCCCCCGATAAAAAATACATTTGTAGAAGTACCCATTAGATGATCATACTCTGCTCGGAGGCAGGAAGACAGCTGTGGGATTTGTGTTGGGGTTTGTGTGTATTTTGCGCTAACGGCATATAACATTGTGTGCACAGTATTTTATTTCTCAACGCTACCTTGTTTAGTAAATTGGTGACGTCACCTGTTGGCTTGCACATAGGACTTGGAAAAAATGAGACAATGAGGAGTTAGCTTTGGAAAACTTAGAATTGGCAGACAATGTGAACAAGCGGAGGTGCATGGAAGGTGCTTGCACAAGATTGTGGGTGTGCCTGAGGAGGCACCAATTGTAAAAAATGGGCGGTGCACGGAGCATGCCTGACAGGTTGTGAAGCCAGAGAGTCTTGTAGTGAATTAAAAAAGTATTACAATTACATTGTTCTTTCCTCAATAACAGCTGATTGTCAAACAATCACAATGTATCAAGGGAAGTACGGGGTGCCACACCCCTACAGCATCTGTGTAAGACCATCCCACCTTCTAAAAACAAGATTCGCAAATACAGTATAGAATGGACTAAAAGCACTGAGGGGAACGTTAACTAAATCATGGCTACCATGCGGACGTTTCTCCAAAGATGTGCAGTAATCACTAGTGACACACATACAGGGTGGCTAATATGTAAAGATGTCAGTAAGATGCATGGCAATATTTGAATTGTGGAGAATATTCCAGGAGGGAGAGGGGGGTGCAGCGAGGCATCAATGGAAGCTGAGCCAGCAGGAAGTGCAGAGGCCCCCAACCCCTCCCTCCGCTTCTCCGCACAGCCCTTCAAGTGTGGTCTCCGGTGACACAGACAATAAACAGGAGATGTATCCATTACAAGAGCTAAAAGCAGCTGAGGGGTATTGAAACCCAACATATAAACCACCACCATATACTAGGGAAGAGGGGCCAAAAGGCACAGGGCAGCTGACCATTGAGATAGGAGAGAGCAGCGAGTTGCAGAAGGGAACAAAGGAGGAGCAAGAGGGCATAACCACGAACAAGTGAATAGGGGGATAGATCCTCCTGAAGCTGGAAGGGAAGACAGATGGGGAGACAGAAGGGGCAAACAAGGCAATTGAAATCCTTAAGGAGAGCAGCGAAGAAGCGTATTGGGCTGAGAAAATGGAGGAAGTTGACAGGAAAGAGAAGGAAAAAGAAGAGTGGACAGAGAGAGAGAACAGAGAATAGAGATGGAAGGAAGAGAAAGAGCAGGTGCAGAGGGAAATAGAAGAGAGGTTAGAGATGGAGCGCAGAGAGAGGAAGCGGGAGCAGCGGGATAGGAGGAGAAGAGAACAAGAAGAGATTGAGAGACAGAGGGAGGCAGAGGAGAAGAAAGTTGAAGGTGGAGAGACTAGCAAGGGAACGCGTGAACAAGGACGAGGATGAGCGTGCAATCAGGGATATAAAGACACAATGAATAGTGGATCAGGGAAATGGCAGAGTTGAAGGGGGCGGACAAACAGAACCAGATAGCACGACAACACAGGGCAGGAGTGCCACAGAAATGGACAGAACAGGCCAAGGGGCCTAGGGGAGGAAGCAGATATGACATTTTGTGACATCGACATTATCATGAAGCCCAACACGGATACAGCCATTAGGAGACTGAACTTCATG
Source organism: Ambystoma mexicanum (assembly GCF_040938575.1). Lineage (NCBI taxonomy): Eukaryota > Metazoa > Chordata > Amphibia > Caudata > Ambystomatidae > Ambystoma > Ambystoma mexicanum. Next base: position 1,367,918,809 of record NC_090931.1, read on the forward strand.
GACGACTTTTGCAGTAACATGGGCTCGGGCTCAGACAATGAAGGGAGACACAGTGGAGATGAGGGGGGCGAGCTACGTAGGCCTCGATCCATAGGGACAGGTGTGGACAAACAGGTGACATGGGAGAGACGGGTCAGTGCCAGTGGAGTAGGAGGCGTCTATGATGAGCGAACACCACAGTCAGAGGACGAGTTATATAACATCGATGACTTAGCACCATAAGTAGAGAGACTTAGAGACCTCCCAGGATGAAGAAGGGGGAGACAGCTATAGTATGCTCTAGAGAAAGGCTAATGGGGGAGACGCACAACAGTGTTGGGAAACCCATAACAGAACCAATAGATGTGTACACAGACATTAGAAATGCGGACAGACAGATCTGACTGACTCAGTGTTCCAATGAGCAGGTAAGGGTCACAGAGATGCCCCTGCTAGAAAAGGGAGGGCGGCGACCTTAATACCATGGAAGCATATTGACAAAGAAAAACTGAGATGTAGGTTACCATTGTTGTCTGCTGGTGCTGGGAAATGGATATATGAGATGGAAAGAATGACAGCTGGCCAGAGGTTAGCAGTGGGGAATGATGTCAAAAGACTGTTAGTAGTGATCCTTGTGGAAGCTGCTGATGATGTATGGAAAAGGGCATGGTTTTCCAGAGTGACCACCAAGAACACGGGGCACAATGATTCGCTGTTTGCTAATTGTAGAGCTGCCGTATGGCAAGCCTTAAGGGCACAATACCCCGACACAACAGAAATTGGTGCAATTATGTCTCGCAAAAAGGAAATAGACAAAGACACTTTAAACTACATAGAGGTGATCGAAGAGCTTTGGCGCCTTGAAACTTGAAAATCGTTGGTCAAAACGGTAGCAGCATTTGACCACATATTATGCCAAGGGTTGCCAGAACCAGTTCAGAACCAGCTAAGGAAGTTGACAGGCATGGAAGTAAAATCTTGGCCAGCAATACAGCTTAAGATCATTCATCATTGTAGGCTATTGCAACAGAAACTAAAGAAGAAAGCAGAGGAAAGAAAGCTAGAGGAAGCAAAACGATTGCAGAATAAACTATCAAACTACGCTATGGAAGGGGTGGGGTTGAGAAGCGCAAGCGCACAGGGCACACAGCTGCAGCAGTACACACTGCCTCCCACGGGAGGAGGATTCATGGAGTGGGGAAACATGCAGCAATCGTTCAGAGGAAGAGGGAGGCCATTGAGAAGAGGCAGGTACGGGCCACAGATACATCACAAACAAGGGGGTTTCCCATGATGGTTTATGGGATACAGGCCGCAGGTGCAGCATGGGCGATTGGATTTTGTGGGGGTATGGGGGGGTCCAGGGGCAAGGGAGAGAGCCACCACAGTGATGGTCATGTGGACAGATGGGGCACATCTCAAGAGCTTGCAGAAAACCGAGGGATGCAGCAGAAATGCGGAGCACAGTACCAGCAGACATATCAGAGGGACCAGGACGACTATTACACACAGGACCAACCACAGAAAATACAGGAACAAAGAACATACCCTCAGGCACACCAGACCATGACACAGATACCACAAATGCAAGCACCAGTACCACAGTATTTGAAAGCAACGCAGATGCGAGGAAGCTACAACAGGTGCCACAGATACAAAAAACAGCACACAGTCAAACGACGACACAGTGTCGCTCGTAGACTCCATGACAATGACCCCCATTAGGAATCTGGGAGGGGTAACCATGGTGGGGAAGAATCCATTTACAGGGAATGGGATGTCCTCATACCCTCAATAGGACAGCCCACAGACAGACTTGATGTGTTCCATCCTGTCGATTTCACCCAACCCTGCAGAGGAACCTTGCATAGCACTGGCGATAGGTGACAACCATTTTTCCTTTCTTGTAGACACAGGGGCGACTACATCCTGCATTCGAGAGGGAACATTTAGATTGTCAGGCGATGCCATGAATACTCAAGGATTCTCTGCGGCTTGGGAAATATTGTCACATCACGGCAGAGATGGCGGGTATGGAATCGCTGGCGCGGGATCGCTGGCGTGACAGTCTGTCATTGATTTTCCTGCTCAGCGATTTCCTGCGCCGTCCTGGACGTTGCGCGCGTATGAGGCTGGAGGTATAAATTCCACCGCTTCCGGGTTACGTGCGCGTTGCAACATTCCGGGTTTCTTCCAGTGTTGCTGCCGCTCCCGTGATTGTTCCCGCTAGCATTTTTTCTTGTCTTTCTTGCCTTGCTAGGGTTACACTGCCTCTCCCTTGTTTCTAGTTAGCCTTTTCCCTTCTTTTCTCCCTGTTTGCTGCCTTCCTTCCTTCCTTCCTTTTTCCCTTCCTCCTTTTTTCCGTCCTTTGCTACTCCCTGGTACCTTGTTGGATCTGCTGGTTTACTGACCCTGCCTGTTCAACGGACTGTCTTTGCTACTCCCTTGTACCTTGTTGGATCTGCTGGTTTACTGACCCTGCCTGCTCTCCGGACTGCCTTGGCTACTCCCTTGTACCCTGCTGGATCTTCTGTTTTACAGTCCCGTGTTACCTACCGAACTGCTTTGGTGGTACCTGGTACCTCGCTGTGCTTCTGGTTCCAACCGGTGCCGGTTGGATGGTCGACTCTTCCACCACCTACCATTCTCCAGCGCTTCAGTCTACTTCGCAATTCTACCAGAAGGAAGTCTTTAGGGGTTTTTTGTGCCGTTGGCTTTTTCCCATGGGAGGCGCTCCCGGTGGGAATGCCCCCGTTGCCCCTATCTTAGTGGCACGGTGGCATCCTATCGAGGGCGTCCTTATCTTCATAAAAAAAAGGAGAAGCCTTCAAGACACAAGGAAGGAAAACTTAAGAAGAAAGTGGAAGGTGAGGAGTTGGGGGAAGGGGGTGAATCTGCTTTTTCCTCTGAAGAAGAAGATATAACCGACGTTATTGACAAATATCTCCCTTTCTATAGGGGAACATGATTTATCTCTGCCTTTACTTTACTCTCAACAGACACCTGTGAATATACTGGGACAAGACATTATGAACAGACTATCTCATTTACTGACAAGGGGATAGTATGCTATACACCAGGCATACACATGCTCAATGTAAGAGAGATCATTCAAGCCTATAGTGTACGGAAGGTACAGAGGGTGGTGCCAGTAGACGAGGAGCTCTTCCAGTACGGGACTGAGATTACAATTGCAGGGCTCCCAGGGACTCAAGGGAAGATGTGGCATGTCCCAAACAAGTATTTGTTTAGACCAGAAATGTCATTGGATGAGGCACAAGGGACAAAAGTCTCAATAGAAATCGAGGCAGTTTTAGTGAGGGACAAATGGATAGCAGTACATGGGATGACGACACAGGACGATCATGGCGAGCGGTGATCGGGGTGGCAGAAGGGTACAGGCTTACAGTGACAGAAGAAGAACTATAAAAAGACGAATGGTCAGAGCACCTAATGGTATTCAAAATGAGCGTGACATATTGGTTAAGGACACACTACAGAGAGGCACCACAGAGGATGGCAATGGCGCTGGAAGCACACTCTCCTTCTGCGAGTAGGACTTTTACTAAGGTGCCCAGCATCCTATGGAGCACAAGTCCCTATGATGTGGGGCTTCTGAAATGAATAGGAGGGGTGAAGATAGCTCAGGGGCAACATGCTTGCCTTGGAATAAAGACGATGATGAGCAACACGGGTTCTATCACTGAGTCTGCGTTTAGAAACCTCTGGGTATTAAGCGGATTATAAATAACCAATTACAATTAAAATTACAATTACAATTACAATAAAGCTGAAGCCAGGAGCAATTTTACCCAAAGTCAAACAGTATCCACTCTCAAAAGAGGTAGATGAGGACATCTACGAAATGATTGCAGCACTAGTGGAGTGAGACATTCTAGTACCATAAGAATCCCCATGCAACACGGTGATGTACCCAGTTAAGAAAGCAAAAGGGGGTCATAGCATTTTATCCCAGACTTACGCCCCCTAAATCACATTGGAATTCTCTGGTTCCAAATCTAGTGACAGTTTTGTGCAGTATTCCTGCGGAAGCTGCCTGCTTTATGGTCATAGACTTGAAGAATGCATTCTTCTCAGTACCACTACATACAGACTCACTAGACTTGACGTCACTTCCTTGACTTGAAACTGGAAGTGAACATATACAATACTTAATAAAGAGTACTGCAAGTCACCGTCCATATTCAACAGGGTCCTCCAGATGGGCCTAGGAAATGTACAGATTGAAAGCAAGGTCCTGCAGTACGTAGACTACATTTTGACATGCAGCACAACAGAATACCCGTGTAGAAGTGACTCAGTGCACATGCTGACAGTGTTAGCTGACTAGTGATACAAGTGGGACAACGCCAAACTACAGTACTATCAGAAAGAAGTGCTATACATTGGACAAACTATTTCCCAAAATGGCCAACAGATCACACCAGAAAGGGCGGAGACAATACACAAGACAGTTAAACCCACGACAGTGAGAGAAATGCAGCAATGCTTGGGTTTGTACAATTACTGCAAAGCATGGCTTTTTGACTACAGCATGTACACCAGGCCTGTATTGGGTGCTATGAAGGAAGCACAAAAGGGGCACAAGACAATAAACTGGTGCGACAGAGATAATTGAGGCATTTGATGAGCTGAAAGAAGCAATATGCACAGCTCCAGTGTTAGGGATCCCAGACTACAAAAAGGAATTCTTCCTGTTCTCGCACACTGATGGAGTAGTGATGAAGGCAGTACTGACACAGAAGACAAGCTTGGGCACAAGCCATTAGCAAACTACAGTGGGAAGCTTGCCCCAGTGGTGAGAGGGCACAACCAGTGCGAACAAGCTTTGGCTGCTGCCACATTCGCAGTGGAAAAAACAGCAGGTACTACCATGGGTTGCCACACCACTCTCTATGTGGAGCACAACCAAAGAGTACACTGACAACACACAGAGCATCAGGGTATGAGGTGTTACTATCAAAACCATCCCTTAAGGTGGGGAGTTGAAGAGTTGTTAACACAGCGATCTTTCTCACAGATGTCTTATAGGAGGGTGACTATGCACATGACTTTGCAGAAAACAAACAGCAATTCAGTGACACCCACAAAGTACATGAGAATGCACTTGAGGGGTGGAGACGTGCTGTATATTGACAGATGGGATTAGGCATACAGGAACTGCAGTTGTAAGGTTGAGGGAAGATGTAAAAAGTGACGTAGTGACCAGTGCGTGATTGCCATCACATTATTCAGCACAAGCAGCAGAATTAGTGCCTCTAATACTAGCCTTGGAACACAGCAAAGAAAAAGAAGTGACTGTGTACTTAGACTCTGCATATGTGAAGTCAACAATCCACTCAGGATTGTCACAGTGGATGAGGTGAGGTTTCAGGAGAGCAGATGGGTCACTTGTACAACATGCACTCTTATTGGGTAGGGTAATAGAAGTTATACAGTACCCCGCGCAGATAACCACAGTGAAGTGCCAAGAACACACACAAGAGGAAGAGTCTATCTAAAGGGGAAATGAAGCAGCAAACTCAGAAGCAAAATGTGCAGCATATTTTGGGGAGCCACTAGAAATAGCGACAGCATCAAATGCCCAAGATTATATAACAACTATGGTACTGAAGGAAGGGTACAATGCATTACCAGGAACACAGATAATGGAATTGCAGGGCGCTTCACCCAGGGAAGAAAATGAGTTGTGAATTAGAGGGAGATTTACAGTATCTCTGACACACATCCTATGGCGACAGAACAACACAAGGAAGGTGGTGATGCCATAGCATTATTGAACACAGCACTGACACAGTTACACTATCCAACGCGCACAGGAAAGGAGGTCATTGCCGCCCATATTGGAGAAACATGGTTCTGTCCTAATTTGGTGGAATACATGGCTGAATTTGTAAGCAACTGTTTGACTTGCAAGTGGTTCACTGCAGGACACACATTAAGAGGTGAGAGGAGCCATACCTCGCCCAGCAGGCCCATTCCAGCATCTCCACGTCGAATATTTCAACATCACCCAGGTTTGCCAAGGATACCGCTACATGATAGTGGTTGTGTGCTCATTCTCATGATGATTGAGGCGGGGCCCTGTTCCCATCCTGATATGATATATGATATGATATGATGTGGCATGTATAAGCGACCTGTACACAAGTGGTTCTAGGTGTGACAAGACAAGGAGGGGGAAACAATGGAGGACAAAATAACAATATTACTAGGTTTTGTGTCATTCAGATCATGCAAGTGCAGGGAAGAGGGAAGGGGAGAAGTACCAGGGGGGCGGGGAAGGGGGAAGTGCAGTTAACTCGCAAGAGCAGCCAGCTGGTGGCTCATAAGTGCAGAGAGAAGGGACTGTAGGTTTGCAGATGCAGACCTTTAAGTGCTGGGGAGCCCGGAAGCAGAGCGCAGGCAACTGGACATGCAGGAGCATGGGCCCGAGTTCAGAGGGTGACCAAGTGACCAGTGCACAGAGAAGTCAGGTGCATCAGCAGGGGAGAGGAATAAAAATCAGAAGCGAAAAGGAATGCCTTGAGTTGCTTCTGGATACAAAGGTGGTTGTCAGGCAGCAAAGTTCTTGGTCCAGAAAGTATTCCCGCTATGGGGTGTGTGAGGTCCTGCAGTCTGACAATGGCCCTCACTTCACCAATAAGATGTTCAAGCACATCACTACATTGCTGAGCATTCAACATAAGGTTTCTTGTGCTTATCAGCCACAAGCAAATGGGATGTGTGAATGCCCGAATGGCCTTTTGTATGAGATGATTGCAAAGACAAAACAGAGCACAAATAAAAAACTGGCTTCATTGTCTGCCCCTTGCACTCTTTGCATTGCGCAATAAGTCAGGATCCGACCACCATTTAACGTCCCCTGAAGGTGGTGACAGGACGGTGCATGCAACTCCCACTGGCTCCTCACACTAGGGTGTTGAGATGCCGGGAGTAGTGCAGATGTGGCCAGGAAATGTATGATTTAATTACTTACTTGATTGCTAGTGCCCCTTTTATCTTTCGCAAGATACAAGGACACCAGGGAGGCCCAGAAGACAGTGGAGAAAGCAACAGTGACAACAAACTAATAGTCCTGGGATAACAAGGTGTGTGAGTGCTGGTGACACTTTGTTGCTGAGGAATGTTGTGAGAAGTTGGGATGCAACCAGGTTCATGGGGCCCCACATTAAGGAAGCAGTAGCAGATAATGCTGCCAGGTTGGTGGGTAAAACGGTCTGGAACCACACGGCAGACATCAAGCCGTACCAACCAGCAGCCTCACCTGGCAACGAGATTGAAAGGTCCAACAATAAGTAGGAAGAGGAGCAAAACGATAATTCTGAACTTACACTGACGAGTGGAGGACACCCAATGGTTACTTGCTCAAAGGCTGGTAGAGAAAGGACAGCCGACACGCCCATAGTGAGGGTACATTGTCTGTTTGTTATTTTATTCTCTATATACATTCTTCGAGAAAGCTGACTGTAATATTTAGTGATTGTTTATGATACCCGCTGATTTGCAACCTGATACTTTCTCGAACCAATTTGTTCACAATGTGAGATGACCCAGGCAAGTTCGCCTAGAGTATGCTATCCTGCCTTTATAGCATATTTGGCTCAAGTGTACCCACAACTTGGACAGGGAAACCAGTTTATTCTTTCCATACTGAGGGAACCTGGAAGTAGAAATTTGTGGGAGCAGTTATTTATCTGCGCGATAAACATATATGGGGTTCACAGGGCTTAAGGCTTAACCTGATGCCAATGAGCAACGCTCATTTTTGCGCATTTTAGGTGGGGAACTATATGTTCAAGCTGCACAAGGATCCAGCAGCACAGGTACACATGGTTGAAATAATCAAAAAATGTGCTCATATTGTTGTGTCTCTTTATTCCAAGTGGAGTATTTGTATTGATATTTTGGAAAGTGTTGCTTGTTGCTAGCAAATCTGCTGTATCCTCTACAGACATTACCCCAACCCCAGCCAGTGGAATGACCATGTCAGGTAGAAATGAGAGCACTGCAAGCACGGTAAGGAGAGGTACACACAGTGTTGACACAGACATGAAGGGGGTGGATCTCTATCTCACTGACACTGCTTGAGTGTCTAATAACCTGTGGTACAAGCACATGACCAAAGTAGGTAAGGCAACCCCTGGGGGGAGCTGTTATGTCTGCTAATTAATCCCCTATGCCATGAGTGCTTCTGGAACATTTATATCAACTGAAATACCAGCAGCAAGAGCCCAACGCCTGATGTACCTGTCTATGGTAACAACTCGAGGAAGATTTCAATGGAAGACAGCAACATTGAGATGGATGTCTCAAGCAATGTTCTCATACAAATACAGTTACATAAAGACTCTCAGCATTATGAACAATTATTGGTAGTTAGACGAAAGAATACAATATATAACTGACGGGCCACAAAAAGGAGATACAAAGACCATTACGTTGAAGTATCTGCCCTGCCCTTGGAAAAGGTGGAAGGAGATTGGAGGAGAACCTGGATGCTGGAAAAGACCACAGATGCTTGTGTATGGTCAAGTTTACACAGAGGGTGGATGGAGGATGGAGTGGTAGGAAGCAAAGTACATACCCTAGCACAATCACCAGTGATCGCAGTACAAGAAGAAAATGACAAGTGCCTGGAGGAGTGTGATATGAGTGTAACGTTGCTCACTTGGCTGGAACATGAAGCTGGACCCATGCCTATAATACCCCGGAAAACGGCAGCACTCTGTTAACAGAATGGAGTTGAAGAGAAGGTTGGATAGAATACAGTATACCATAGCATAGAAAAACATGCAGCGATGAAGATATGCACTGCATTACTGATGGATCACGACTGTGCATGCAGATCCAAGGCATACGAGAAGCTGCCACCCAACTGGGGAGGCGTTTGCTCATTGGTACATATCAATATGCTATCATTGGTTGTGCCATGGAAGGATATAAAGATTGATGACTTCCCGAAGATGGACACTAACAAAAGAAAGACAAGGTCAGTGAAAGAATAACACACAGGAAAAGAGAACAAGTTGGCGGAAATGAGTAGAGTGAAAAGGGGCAACTATTTCTCAGAAAAATCAGAAGCAGCTCTGGATGATGTGCCCCCAGTACACAGGTTATTCAGCAGAACACAAATGTTTTTTGCATCAGTAGTCCCATCTCTACAGATATATATGAATGCAAAATGGCTGCCGATTACCCGTTGGGAGCTGATGGTGACAATAAACTATGCAGTGAATGGGTTCAAGCAATAAAGGACGATCTCCGAGCAGTAAGGTGGATGGTGTTCAAGAATAGGTATGTTCTGGATCTGCTCACAGCAATGGAAGGAGGAGTTTGTGCAGAAATTGGGAGTTCCTGTTGCACATTTATTCCTGCCAACGATGAAGATAATGACACACTGACTGAAGCGGTAACCAAGCTCTCTAAGGTGCATGTGAAGATGGAGAAGAAGCCAATGTGACTGCACAGGACATAGCTGTATAGCATACCTGCGGTAATGGATGCCCTCATGGCTATCAG